>NC_061511.1:80761432-80949422 GCF_022539505.1 Lolium rigidum
CTTTATTTTATTTACTACTTTGTTTGCTGCATTTATATCAAAACACAAAAAAATTAGTTGCTAGCTTTACCTTATTTACTATCTTGTTTGCTATATCAAAAACACCAAAAAAATTAGTTACTTGCATTTGCTTTACTTATTTCATCATGTTTCCTTTTAATTTTACCACAAAAAACATACTCGGTAGGACGCGGGTCTATAATTGGGAGGAACAATATAGAAGAATTTTTCACCCATGTTAGTACCGTTGAAGATTTTGAAGATAGACACTTGGTAGAACTTGCTCCTACTTATGAAATTGCTGCTGCTGCTTTAGTTCGCATGTTGGAAACTAAATTTGTTAATCTCAATCCTATAATCCAACACATGTTTCTTACACTTGGTGATATGGAAGAGGGGGAAAAGAAAGATTTTGTTTTAGAAACCCTTCTTAGAGAATTTGGTGGTCTAGCAAGAGAGGCTAGAAAGGTCTTTGCTAAATTTAATATGCTTGGTTCTCATACTAATTTTGTTGGTCTCCTTGAAAAAATGGACATGGATAGGATAAGGTGCACTAATAATGCTAATGATGGTGGGGAGATCAAAGCACCAATACCATGTAAACTCCTAGCTATGAATGATGCACTAGAACATAACTATGCTTGGCTTGTTCCTAAAAGTTTGTTCGATGAGAGTAGCAAGCCCAAGACTAATGAAAAGGGAGACGCTGAAACTTATGTATCCAATATACTATGCATGGTTGAGAAAACTCCAAACCCCGCTGTAGATGCACCACCCTTCGATAACACTTGATATACACTTTCTGCGCCTAGCTGAAAGGCGTTAAAGAAAAGCGCTTATGGGAGACAACCCATGTTTTTACTACAGTATTTTTGTTTTATATTTGAGTCTTGAAAGTTGTTTACTACTGTAGCAACCTCTCCTTATCTTAGTTTTATGTTTTGTTGTGCCAAGTAAAGTCTTTGATAGAAAAGTAAGTACTAGATTTGGATTACTCGCGCAGTTCCAGATTTCTTTGCTGTCACGAATCTGGGTCTACCTCCCTGTAGGTAGCTCAGAAAATTAAGCCAATTTACGTGCATGATCCTCAGATATGTACGCAACTTTCATTCAATTTGGGCATTTTCATTTGAGGAATTCTGGTGGCCTAATAAAATCCATCTTTACGGACTGTTCTGTTTTGACAGATTCTGTCTTTTATTTCGCATTGCCTCTTTTGCTATGTTGGATGAATTTCTTTGATCCATTAATGTCCAGTAGCTTTATGCAATGTCCAGAAGTGTTAAGAATGATTGTGTCACCTCTGAACATGTGAATTTTTATTGTGCACTAACCCTCTAATGAGTTGTTTCGAGTTTGGTGTGGAGGAAGTTTTCAAGGATCAAGAGAGGAGTATGATGCAATATGATCAAGGAGAGTGAAAGCTCTAAGCTTGGGGATGCCCCGGTGGTTCACCCCTGCATATTCTAAGAAGACTCAAGCGTCTAAGCTTGGGATGCCCAAGGCATCCCCTTCTTCATCGACAACATTATCGAGGTTCCTCCCCCGAAACTATATTTTTATTCTGTCACATCTTATGCACTTTGCTTGGAGCG
This sequence comes from Lolium rigidum, assembly GCF_022539505.1. Lineage (NCBI taxonomy): Eukaryota > Viridiplantae > Streptophyta > Magnoliopsida > Poales > Poaceae > Lolium > Lolium rigidum. The sequence goes on from NC_061511.1 coordinate 80,763,028, forward strand.
TCGGTTTGTTTTTGTTTTTTGTTTTGTTTGAATAAAATGGATCCTAGCATTCACTTTATGGGAGAGAGACACGCTCCGCTTTAGAATATGAACAAGTATGTCCTTAGGCTTTACTCATAGTATTCATGGCGAAGTTTCATCTTCGTTAAATTGTTATATGGTTGGAATTGGAAAATGCTACATGTAGTAACTCTAAAATGTCTTGGATAATTTGATACTTGGCAATTGTTGTGCTCATGTTTAAGCTCTTGCATCATATACTTTGCACCCATTAATGAAGAAATACTTAGAGCTTGCTAATTTGGTTTGCATATTTGGTTTCTCTAGAGTCTAGATAACATCTAGTATTGAGTTTTGAACAACAAGGAAGACGGTGTAGAGTCTTATAATGTTTACAATATGTCTTTTATGTGAGTTTTGCTGCACCGTTCATCCTTGTGTTTGTTTCAAATAACCTTGCTAGCCTAAACCTTGTATCGAGAGGGAATACTTCTCATGCATCCAAAATACTTGAGCCAACCACTATGCCATTTGTGTCCACCATACCTACCTACTACATGGTATTTATCCGCCATTCCAAAGTAAATTACTTGAGTGCTACCTTTAAAATTCCACCATCCACCTTTGCAATATATAGCTCATGGGACAAATAGCTTAAAAACTATTGTGGTATTGAATATGTACTTATGCACTTTATCTCTTATTAAGTTGCTTGTTGTGCGATAACCATGTTTCGGGGACGCCATCAACTATTCTTTGTTGAATATCATATGAGTTGCTATGCATGTCCGTCTTGTCCGAAGTAAGAGAGATCTACCACCTTAATGGTTGGAGCATGCATATTGTTAGAGAAGAACATTGGGCCGCTAACTAAAGCCATGAATCATGGTGGAAGTTTCAGTTTTGGACATATATCCTCAATCTCATATGAGAATAATAATTGTTGCCACATGCTTATGCATTAATGAGGAGTCCATTATCTCGTTGTCCATGTTGTCCCGGTATGGATGTCTAAGTTGAGAATAATCAAAAGCGAGAAATCCAAAATGCGAGCTTTCTCCTTAGACCTTTGTACAGGCGGCATGGAGGTACCCCATTGTGACACTTGGTTAAAACATGTGCATTGCAAAGATCCGGTAGTCCAAGCTAATTAGGACAAGGTGCGGGCACTATTAGTATACTATGCATGAGACTTGCAACTTGTAAGATATAACTTTCATAACTCATATGCTTTATTACTACCGTTGACAAAATTGTTTCATGTTTTCAAAATAAAAGCTCTAGCACAAATATAGCAATCGATGCTTTCCTCTTTGAAGGACCATTCTCTTTACTTTTATGTTGAGTCAGTTCACCTATCTCTCTCCACCTCAAGAAGCAAACACTTGTGTGAACCGTGCATTGATTCCTACATACTTGCATATTGTACTTGTTATATTACTCTATGTTGACAACTATCCATGAGATATACATGTTACAAGTTGAAAGCAACCGCTGAAACTTAATCTTCCTTTGTGTTGCTTCAATACCTTTACTTTGATTTATTGCTTTATGAGTTAACTCTTATGCAAGACTTATTGATACTTGTCTTGAAGTTCTATTCATGAAAAGTCTTTGCTTTATGATTCACTTGTTTACTCATGTCATTACCATTGTTTTGATCGCTGCATTCATTACATATGTTTACAAATAGTATGATCAAGGTTATGATGGCATGTCACTTCAGTAAATTATCTTTGTTATCGTTTTACTCGCTCGGGACGAGCAGTAACTAAGCTTGGGGATGCTTGATACGTCTCCGACGTATCGATAATTTCTTATGTTCTATGCCATATTATTGATGATACCTACATGTTTTATGCACACTTTATGTAATATTCGTGCATTTTCCGGAACTAACCTATTAACAAGATGCCGAAGAGCCGCTTGTTGTTTCTCGTCGTTTTTGGTTTCGTAAATCCTAGTAACGAAATATTCTCGAATTGGACGAAACAAAGACCCGGGGCCTATTTCGCCACGAACCTTCCGGAAGACCGAAGAGCATACGAAGTGGGGCCACGAGGTGGCCAAACCACAAGGCGGCGCGGCCAAGGGGGGCCCGCGCCGCCCTGTGGTGTGGGCCCCTCGTCGCCCCCGACTCGCCCTTCCGCCTACTTAAAGCCTCCGTCGCGAAACCCCCGATGCGAAAAACCACGATACGGAAAACCTTACCGAGACGCCGCCGCCGCCAATCCCATCTCGGGGGATTCTGGAGATCTCCTCCGGCACCCCGCCGGGAGAGGGGATTCATCTCCCGGAGGACTCTACACCGCCATGGTCGCCTCCGGAGTGATGAGTGAGTAGTTCACCCCTGGACTATGGGTCCATAGCAGTAGCTAGATGGTTGTCTTCTCCTCATTGTGCTTCATTGTTGGATCTTGTGAGCTGCCTAACATGATCAAGATCATCTATCCGTAATACTCTATGTTGTGTTTGTCGGGATCCGATGGATAGAGAATACCATGTTATGTTAATTATCAAGTTATTACATATGTGTTGTTTATGATCTTGCATGCTCTCCGTTATTAGTAGAGGCTCTGGCCAAGTTTTTGCTCTTAACTCCAAGAGGGAGTATTTATGCTCGATAGTGGGTTCATGCCTCGCATTGACACCTGGACAAGGTGACGAAAGTTCTAAGGTTGTGCTCGTGGCTCGTTGCCACTAGGGATAAAACATTGGCGCTATGTCCGAGGATGTAGTTGTTGATTACATTACGCACCATACTTAATGCAATTGTCCGTTGCTTTGCAACTTAATACCGGAAGGGGTTCGGATGATAACCTGAAGGTGGACTTTTTAGGCATAGATGCACTTGGATGGCGGTCTATGTACTTTGTCGTAATGCCCAATTAAATCTCACTATACTTATCATGACATGTATGTGCATTGTTATGCCCTCTCTATTTGTCAATTGCCCGACTGTAATTTGTTCACCCAACATGCTTTTATCTTATGGGAGAGACACCTCTAGTGAACTGTGGACCCCGGTCCATTCTTTAATACTGAAATACAAATCTGCTGCAATACTTGTTTTTACTCTTTTCTCTGCAAACAATCATCTTCCACACAATACGGTTAATCCTTTGTTACAAGCAAGCCGGTGAGATTGACAACCTCACTCGTTTCGTTGGGGCAAAGTACTTTGGTTGTGTTGTGCAGGTTCCACATTGGCGCCGGAATCCCTGGTGTTGCGCCGCACTACATCCCGCCGCCATCAACCTTCAACGTGCTTCTTGGCTCCTCCTGGTTCGATAAACCTTGGTTTCTTTCTGAGGGAAAACTTGCTGCTGTGCGCATCATACCTTCCTCTTGGGGTTGCCCAACGAACGTGTGAAATACACGCCATCATGAACATACACTCGTCAACTTTTATTTTTGGAATAATTCATTAAAAAAATTAAAATAGCAAACAGTTTTTGAAAATTTAACCTCACAAATCTGCCTACCATGATACCATCAAAACCTTGAATCACGTTGGTGAATAATACTTTGTAGACACTCTTTGATAGCTGTAATTCCTCTAAATGTTCATCTGAAAAAATAAAATCCATATCTAAAATGGTCATAAGTTCAGCATTTTGACATGGAGTCATGACATGGGTAGAATATATGACCCTACAAAAATCTACTCATTTGGACAAACTTTCATCAAGAAGGTCTTAATTTAGGTGTGAGTTCTTCGATGATGACTTACGTTCATCCACCGCATCGCCGCTGACTCTCTGAACTACCATTATGGTCATTTTATGCAAATGACTTCAATTTTTTTCTTGGGAGTTGGCATACTGAAATAATTCACTAGTAGAAAAAGGGCCTATAATCCCGGTTGGTAAGGGCCTTTAGTCCCGGTTTTGGAACCGGGACCAATAATTCGGGACTAAAGGTCCCGCCACGTGGGCTGCTTGCGTGCGTCGAGAAAATGATCTTCAGTCCCGGTTTGTAACACCAACCGGGACTAAAGATTATTTCGTTAAATTTTTTAATCCATTTTGTTATGCAATTTTTTTCGCTCCTTTTTTCCTATTTTTTTCCAAAATTTCTAGTATTTCAGTTATTTAACTAGTTTAGTCTCTAACTACACTTAATTTCTAACTACGCTTAATCTCTAGTCAAATTTCTTACCCTTGGTCCAACTTCCCACTCGGTCACCCATCCTCCCACTACTCCAGCACTAGCACGCTTAACTTCCAAGTTGCTTTCCTGTCCAGCTTCCAAGTGCTTCGCGCGCATGTTGTGGTACTAGTATCATATCAATCCTATTAACATGTTGGTCCATGTCACACTTATTTATTGTTCGAATTCCAAATAATTATTTTAATAAACAAAATTAATGACGTAATAACATGTTGTGACAATTGTATTCTAATATTTTTTTTATAAATATTAATTTTTTAATTTGTATTATAATTGTTATTTAATATTAATTTTTTTAATATTTGTTTTGCCAAACTTTGAAAATTTGAAAATCTAAAAAATGGCTAACTTTATGGTTAAGTAATAGTAATCTTTACGCATTAAAAATTTTAAAAATATAAAATCCTGACTTTCTAGCAAAAACTAAAATCTTCCTGCTTTCATAGTTTAATTTGGAATTTTGAGAATCTAAAAATTGGCTAACCGGGTAAACCCACGAAGAGCTGAAGGTAAACAATATATTCTCTTAAGCCCTTTAACCTACTTATATGGCCTTCTATGCAAAGCTAGGAGATATGGTGTGTAGGGGTGGGCATTCGGTCATGACCGACTATTTGGTTTTTGTATTTCGGTCTATTTGAATTCGGTCATAAAAAAATGAAGACCAAAATATACTTGCTCGTTTAACTACCCGACAAATTCGGGTACCCAATAATTCGGGTTCGGGTTCGGTCATGACCGAACATCATGGTCAATGTTGTCAACACAAATATTAGATATTATTTAGTAAAAAGTTGGCAACATTTTAGATGTATTTTGAACGTTTTTTGATTGCATATATTATTATCAATTGACTATAATAAATTTTGAACAATCTAAACAAAATTGTAACAATCCTAGAGAAGTTTGATCAATATTCAAGAATACCACATCTCACGCACATAACACAGTTCTAAAGATTGGGGTAGTCTCACGTAAAATTCGGCCAGTTTGGTCTATTCGGTTACTTGGAAGAAATGACCGGATTGACCAAACTAAATTCGGTCTATAAAATTTTCTACCCAATTTCTTTATCGATCATTTCGGTCTCGGTCTTTTCGGGTTCGATCTCGGTCTTTTCGGTTTCGGTCATCGGTTTTTTTGCCCACCGTGAATGGTGTGTGTGTAGAGATTTTTCCTAGAAACTATAAGTGCTGAAATTAAAATGCAAGACAAGTAAAGTGCAATAAAGTAAAATTTAATGAGATGAAGGGAAGGGAAGTGGAGTAACTCAAGAGAGCAAGTGTTCAGACAAATTGCTATTTCATTTGTGTGGTTGTCATAATTAGTGAAGCTCATTATAGTCTTTTTAGTGTTTCTTCTAGAGAGAAGCCATAGATAGGTGTAGCAATTTATATGCGCAAATACATCCCTAGTGATTGATCCTAAGGCCATCGGAATGTGAAAGAAAGGACTTATTGAGACATGAAGTCCAACCACTGATGTAAGCCAAAAAAAAAACCCAGAAAACCCTTTAATCCCGGTTGGTAATCCGTACCGAGACTAAAGGTTAGACCTTTAGTCCCGGTTGGTAATACGAACTGGGACTAAAGGCTTTTGCCCCAGAGGCCACTCTTTAGTCCCGGTTGGTATTACGAACCGGGTCTAAAGGGTCCAAACGAACCGGGACCAATGGGTGGGGTCGCCCAGCGCGGAACGAACCGGGACCAATGCCCCCATTGGTACCGGTTTGGTTCAAAACGGGGACATTTGCTCCCAGGGGTTTGGGACGAAAGGCCTCTTCTCCACAAGTGATTGTAATGCGAATGTGACATAGGTTGACTAGAATCGTGACTGAGTTACTCTAGTCCTTCCGAGTTAACATTGAGTTAGAGAGAATTATTTAGAACATGTTCATCATTTCTTGTTGTTGTGAAGTGTTTTTCTTTGAATGGAAATAATTGTAGTAATGCATCCATGTTTCAGATCTGAAGATGCTTGAGATCGCCATATAAGATTTGACTGATTTGTAGCAACGTCACCATTTTCAATATGCATCTTGACATCCAAGACAGATGTGGTAGTTCTTTTTTTTCGAGGTTGGAGATGTGGTAGTTCATTATGCTAGTAGGCTAACTTGCCACAAGTTGGTGTGCCCTTTTTTTCCATGCCATTGCATGTCCAGATCAGTACCAGCTTCTGCCCAGCAAAGCAGCAGCTCGAGGCAAAAACCTGAAATATGTTTCTCTCTCGGTGCCGATAGTACAACTTTTCATCTATGAACTAGTTTTTCCAACCATATTATAGGCGAGTTTGGCAGGTTATATTAAGCTAGTCCGCCAAAATGTTTTGTACTCTTACTTACCGGTGACAGAGTTTCTTGTTACAAATAAGGTGGGCTAGAAACATCAAATGAGGCTCACACCACTAAGCTTCCTGCTCCACTAGACAATGGGTAGATCACAGTTGGATGCCACATAATAACACATCTTCCATGTCACCAGGCTGACGGTGCAAACCTAACATGCATGCAAACATGTAAATTTAACAAGATTTACTTCAACAAAGTGTAAACACACACACACACACACACACACACATATATATATATAATTATATGCTTTGGCAAACATATAAACATACATTTATGCTTCCTTTGAAAACGCGTATGGAATAGCTCTTAGCTGCAGGTCGGACATTTTACCCATGGTGAGCCCAAACTTCTCAGTCATGTCCATTGATTTTGGGGTTATTCCATCAGGAAGTACCCAGTCGAAGTGATAGAGAAGATTTGCCAATGTAACCTCCATAGTCGACATACCAAATAAGATCCCAGGGCATTGGCGGCGCCCAGCACCAAAGGGGGTGTACTCAAAGTTTGCGCCTTTGTAGTCGAGTTGGTTGTCCTCAAACCTATCGGGGTTAAACGCTTCTGGGTTGTCCCAGTACTTGGGATCTCGTGAAATCGCGAATGTGTTGACGATAATTTTGGTGCCTTTAGGAATGACATAACCCATGATCTCACAGTCCTCTCTGGCCTCTCGAGGACCATGCAAAGGGGTGATAGTATGCAACCTAAGGATCTCCTTGATGACCAATCTCATGTAGTAAAGTTGGCCAATGTCATTGTTGGTGATGATATCTCGGTTCGGACCTAGCACTTGTCGAACCTCAAGCTGTGCTTTGGCCATAATTTTAGGGTTTTTCAAGAGTTCCGCCATAGCCCACTCCATAGCAGATGCTGATGTCCCGCTACCCGCGCCAAATATGTCCTGCAGTTGTAGAGTGGTGAGAAATGAGAGACCAATTAATGCCAGCACCACCGCATATACTTATGAGAGCGATCAAATTAATGTTTGAGTGAAAAAACAAGAGAAACTACTTTCTCAAAAAAAAAAGTGTGAACTTACAGAGATGACCACGCCTATGATCTCAGCGGTAAGAGGGATTGGCAAGGAGCCCTCCTCCTGCAGGTTGAGCAACACGTCCAGCAGGTCCTGGTCGCCGGCGGCTGCACGGTCGTGGGCGCGCAACGCCCTCCGTGCGGTGATGATCTCACCAATGATGTGCTGGATGCGGCCGAAGCTCCAGGTGAGCTGGCGCACGCCGGTGGTGAACCGCCGGAGAAGTCTGGACGAGGGGAACAGGTCGACTAAGAGGAAGCCTCCCGCGAGCTCGATGGCCCTGGAGAACTCCCGGAGGTACTCAGCCTGCTGCGCCTGCGCGCACGTGCCGCCAAACACCGCCCGGCCGATGAGATCGTTCATGAACGCGTACATGGTCTCGCTGAAGTTGACGACGCCGCCACCGGAGCCGGCGAAGGACCGTACTAGGCGGGCCACCTCGTGGGCCCAGACGGACTCCATGCGCCTGACCTGCCTGGCGCTGAAGAGCTCGACGACGCAGATCTTGCGCATCTGGCGCCAGTGGTCGCCGTAGGGGGTGAAGATGACGCCGTTGCGGCCGCGCGAGACGATGTCGAGCGTGGTGCTTCGCGGGCGGGTGGCGAAGGCGAGGTCGTTGGTCCGCATGACCGCCTCCGCGCCCTCGGCGCTGGAGACCACCACGGCGGGGACCTCGCCCAGCATGAGGAACATGAGCGGGCCGTGCCGGCGGGAGAGGTCCATGAGCCTCCGGTGCGGGAAAGTGCCCATGACGCGGAGGAGGCTGCCGACTATCGGGAGGCTCCGTGGACCGGGAGGCAGCTGCTTGCTTTTCAGTCGGGTAGTGGCTACGATTATGGGCGCGATGAACCAGAGGACGAGCGCATGATGGGGCTGGCCTCGGCGACACACGCCGAACCAGCCCCTCCGGCGACAAACGCCGGTGCTCTCTCTCTCTCTCGGACTTGAGGTAGAAGAAGACACAAGGTTTTCCGGCCGCACGTACGGCCACGGCGCACAGACGCCTATTCTTTCTCTTAATCGTTTCAGCTGGCTCAGCTTGCAAGCAGTACACAGGGGCTTTATACAGCGAGTACGGACGCGCACGTACGCCGCGCTCCACTCACCCACGCGCTGCACGATCCGCTCGCCAGGCCGCGCGCACGGCGCGCCACCACGCGCACTACACGGTCAGCTCCAACGGATCGCTCAGCTGCTCCCCGCTACTCTCGCTAACGACTCCGACGCGGCTACATACCAGCATCGGACCTGAACCAGAACACACGCACGCACACTGGACACACCCGCCACGATGCCGTGGCTTATTTCCAACAGCGCCGAGGCTAGGGCAAAACCCACGCTTATCATCTCCATGGATGGAAGGCAGCTTATCAAGCAGTATGTTGGATACTTCGCCATCGCAAGTACTTATATGGCAAGATTTTGCGGAAGGCACCGCGTTAATTGCATGGTGTGGAAGCATATACTGCGATTAGCCGCCATGAAAACACCACATCTTGATGTAGATGCCTCTAATTCCGACCCAAAGTATTAGCCGCCATGACAACGTAGTGATGAGTTGACTTGGCTGAACATGCAAATAATTAACGACCCCAAGTGGCAGGCCCTGCCGCCACGGCGGCACGCTGACGGGAATGGTCGCATTGGTGTCGGCGGTCGTAGGTAATCTCGTCACGTTCCTCTCAAAATTCAAGGTCATTAACAACTTAACAAGAGAGAGTCAGAGGCTCTACCGTAGGTACGTACTTATGCATGCCAATTAAGGATCGTTTGACATTACGCATCTAATCACCATGGCAAAGGCGTCTGGTTCATCTCATTCACGCATACGGTATTCTGCAAGTTGCTTCACCCATAAAGCTGACCCTAAACCCAGCAAACAGACAAGGCATCACGTCAGGGTGATCCCTATTCTCTGCTCAATGCGGGGGCGAGCGGGCTCAGAGCGGGATAGAGCTGCCCCAGCCCATTAGCAAGGGCAACATTTTCCCAATAATGCTAGACTTACGACATTTTTAGGGAAAACCTATACACCGACCAGGTCGGTGGCTACGGGCCACCGCACACCCCCTGGTCGGGTATGGGCCAGGCCCAGTTCGCTGTGTCTTTTCGGGTTTTCTGTTTCTTTTTCGTTTTTTATTTTTTTTCCTTTTTCTTTTCTGTTTTCTTTCTTATTTTGTTTTTCTTTCTTCTTTTTGTTCAAACTGAAAAAATTTCAAATTTCAAAAATGTTCAAAGTCAAAAAGTGTGCAAATTCGAAAATGTTCAAATTCGAAATTTGTGCAAATTCGAAAATCATTAAATTTTCGAAATTTGTTCAAATTCGAAAATCGTTCAATTTTTGAAATTTGTTCAAATTTGAAAATCGTTCAATTTCAAAATTTATTCAAATTCAAAAAATCGTTCAATTTTTGAAATTTGTTCAAATTCGAAAATCGTTCAATTTCAAAAAAAATTCAACTTCGAAAAATCGTTCAATTTTTAAAATTTGTTCAAATTTGAAAATCGTTCAATTCGATTTTTGTTCAAATTTGAAACTGTTTAGATTTAAAACGGAGAAAAAATGAGAAAGGAAAAAAGAAAAACAAACTTGGGCCGGCCCGTCCGCACCGAATCCACAGCAAACCAGTCTCAGCAAATCGTGGGCCGACCCAACAAAGACCTGGGGGGTGGTCGGTGGCTGTTATACACCGACCAGGTCGGTGTAAAGCAGCTCCCCATTTTTTGGGGAGCTCCTATTGCCCGCTTTAAGCGGGAGGGAGCCTCCCTCCCGCCTGAAGCATCTTGTTTATGGGCCTCCCTGATGCGGCCCAACAAAAGGTAGTCCCTCTTTTTCGTTTTCCTTTTCTTTTTCTGTTATCTGTTTTTTTAAGGCATTTTAAATCTGAAGTTTTAGAGAACTGAAATTTCTATAATTATTTTTTAAAAAATAACATCTACAAAACAGAATATTTTTTAAAATCTAAATAAATTTCAAAATCTAAACAAATATCAGTTTTGAACAAATTTCAGTTTTAAACAAATTTCAGTTTTGAAAAAATTTCAGTTTTGAACAAATTTCAGTTTTGAACAAATTTCAAACATAAACAAAATTAGAAATTGAAAAAAATTAAAAATTAAAATATGAACAAATTTTAAAAATTTTGAAATCCAAACAAATTTTGAAATCTAAACAAATTTTAAATCTAAACAAATTTCAAAATCTGAACAAATTTGAAAATTTGAACAAATTTTAATCTGAACAAATTTCGAAAAAGTTCGAAATTTTTAAAAGTTCATAAATTGAAAAGGTTCGAAATAAACTAAACAGAAAATCGTTGAAAAACCTGAAAATCGGAAGAAAAAAAACCAAAACCTGAAGGGAACGAAAATGAGTCCTTCGTTAAATGGGCCCGGCCCATAGCTGCTTGCCTTAAGCGGCGACCCACCTTTCCTCCGCAATGAGCGGAGAATAGGGTTTACGGACAAAACTTACGGGATGAGGTGGAATCAGCGGGTTGGTTCAGATTTTTTACGATCCATAATTATAGGCCCATGATCCTCCTGGCTTTTCTACACGAAATCCCGTAGCCAGATCGGGTAAGCCTGAGCGCATAAGTGTAGCATTGTTGGCATTTTCCTTTGTTTTTCTTCTTCAGTTTTCTCTATTTGTTTCGGTTTTTCTCTGGTTTCTTTCCTCTCGTTTCTGGTTTTGGCGAATGGTTTTTTCTGAAATTTTTAAATTTTGGATTTTTTTGAATTTGAACAATTTTTTAGTTTGAACATTTTTATTTTGAAATTTTTTTAGTTTGAAATTTTTTCAGGTTTGATCTTTTGTGAAATTTGAACAATTTTTATTCTGAACATTTTTTAAATTTGGAACTATTCATATTTGAAATTTATTTTTTAATTTGTTTGATTTTGAAAATTGTTCATTTATTAAAAGCGTTCGATTTTGAATTTATTTGGTTGAGAATTTGCATAGATTTTAATTTTTGGTCGGTTTTGAATTTGTATAGATTTTGAAAACCGAAGCAAATGTCCAACTCAAACTGTCACGAACAAAACAGAAAGAGAAAAGAGCGACATAATAAATGTGCCTGGCCCAGCTTAGTTCCTTTAAGCGGAGCTCCGCTCGCTCCCGCTTAAAGCGGTGAATAGGCTCTCCCTCACGTCAGCATGCCGCCACGAGGGTTGGCGGCAGGGCCCAACCCCTCTGTTTCCCGTCCCGGCCTAGCCCAGATTTGTTATGTTGTGACCTAAATTTATACGCACGGTCTATATATATCTCTTGTAAGTCATTGGCTAGGGTTAATTGCTTCATTGATAACCCACGGTGTTTGTGAACACTTCCGTATAGTAAAATTTAGCTGGTTAGCGTCCGTTGGTTCCTCTTTTTTTTGGAGAGATTTTTCACGTTAAAATCTTGTGTTTCCTGCGTGATTTGCTTTGTTCGTTCTTTAATTTGTTTGTCATGTTTATAACAATAATCACGGCCTCGCCGACGAGCTCGCTTAGGACTAGGCATGTCGCCTCAGCTGCACAAATGAATTGACAAAAATCCCATCTCTCGGTGCAATTAACAAAAGTACCCTCACGATAGGCCCGACAAGTGCCATGTGGAACTTGCCTCCGCCGGGCTATGTATTTCTTCAAGTCGGGAAGAACAGTAATCCATGCAAGGCTGGGAAGAGAAACGAAGATGGCGGGGGGGGGGGGGCTGCCGCCACCCCTCACGACGCCACACTGGCGGGAATGGTCACATTAATGTCTGCGGTAGTAAGTAACCTCATCACGTCCCTCTCAAAATTCAAAGGATAGTTATTGCGGGTCATTAACAAGAGGGAGTCAGCGGCTCTACCACATCAATTAGGTACATGCATGCCGATTATGGATCATTGACATTACGTGTCTAATCACCAAGTCAAAGGCGTTCGATTTATCTCACTTATGCTTGTGGTACTAGTTTTGCAAGTTGTGGTAGCCAAGACGCTGACCCTGAACCCGACAAACAGACGTGGCGCCACCACCATTCCAGCGTACCGCCGTGAGGGTTGACATCAGGGCACACCCCCTCTCTTTCTCATCCCAACCTCGCCCGGGATTCCTGTTCTCGTCGATGTTACGACATAGCCTGTGGTGGTAGGGTCTGCCACCTTGGATAGTGGCGGCAACCTCCACGTGGCATTTGTTGGGCTTGCCACCATGTTACTTCTGTCAATTGCACCTAGAGCATGAGGTTGTCCTTTTGTCAGCTCACACGCGCAGGTGGTTTGGTTTGCCAAAAGTTCACAACAACTCACACCCTATGGGAAAAAAACGGACAACAGCTATAACATAGCAGAATAACCTAGAGAGCGAGCAACTATCAGCAGATTAAACTGCAAAAGCAAGCCACCATTCTGACTTTGGATATTTTTTATTTAAATAGAGCTTTCCTATGTAGACGTCACACAACAACTTCGCGTCTAAATTGGGAAACTACAATTTGCAACTAGTTGCGGGAATATTCACGTTCAAATTGGAAAACTGTAATCTGCAATTAGTTGTAAAATATTCACTCTCGAATGAATTCTAGTTTGACAAAAGTAACATGTCCTTGCTGCTAGCAGCCGGATATATGATGACGACCCATCTAGCAGTATTTCTTGAAAACCAGAACATATTAGCTGACTGTTCGAATCAAGGTTGGAGTTGACTAAATAATTTAGAAACACTTTTCCATGATAACAAGTTGCCCTTTCATATTTACTGTCGTCTGGGTTAGAAACTTAGAATGGACCTATTCTTCCAAAATGGTACCATTAGATGATGAGACCCTTTTATTCTATTTTATGCACGCATACTTGTTAGCGCGCGCGCACTCCTATGTGTCCATAAATAAGTCATTTCATATGTGAAGGCGTGAAGCATCCCATAGGACAGTTCCCCAAGCATATTCGTGTAAGAGATGTAGGTACAGTACACAAAGTAAGATTTGTATAGTACAACATGGTACCGGCTGATGGGCGCTCCCAACTGATGCCGCAAAGACGGTCGACAAACTACCAGCCCAACAGCTGGGACTACGACTCGATTTGCTCCCTGCGGCCTGAGGAGGACCAAAGTAGCCAGGACGATAAGGTACATGCATGCATACGGGCTCATTCTTTGCAGCAAATTCGAATAACTGGTCTTGCTGTTATGATGTTTGTTATATATGAGAAACGATGTATATAGTGAGATGTGTCTTTTGTAAATTGTATAGGAGCCTAGCAAGCATGAGAGTTTGAAGAACAGAGTCAGGCAGCTGTTTTTGGACAAGAAAGAGAAGTTGCCCACTAGGCTCCGAATCATGGATCAGTTGCAAACCTTCGGTGTAGCATACCATTTTGAGGAGGAGATCAAAACAACCCTCGTGTCCATGCATATGTAGAACATGCATATCATCATCTCAAGAATGACCTTTCTTCAACAGCATTGCTATTTAGACTGCTCCGGGGAAATGGACTTCATGCATCTACAGGTGAAAAAAAATCAGTAATTTCATCATCAAATGGCATCGTCAATTAATTTATTTTCTCTCTATTAAATTGATGCACTCGCAAAGTTTTTCGAAAAATATAACTGTTGAAAAGGGCTAGCTTTATATTTTAACACACCTCTACCATGTTTAATTGGGAACCGTATCCTCTAACATGAAGAAGCCAAGTCAGAAAAAATAAAGAAGCAAAGTCAGGCTTCTGTAGCATAAGTACAAGGTTATGCACTGTAATTAACTAATAAAGGTGATTACTGTAGATGTTTAAAAACCAAAATAAATTTTATTACACCATAATTTTCTCTACGTGTAATTACTTCAAATGCAAGACACAAATTTGTATTATGCAAATTAAATTAAATTATTTGGATTTTAGACATATAGTTTGGAGGAAGGAAAGTTAGAGTACTGTAGCTTCTCTAACTTTTCACCTTCAAGTTAGAGGATCCCGTCCCGTTTAATTGAAGGCCAGAACTATTTTATATTAAATAGTACGTTAGCCACGGTTTGAATTTGAGATCTCCTAGCTTTGATACCATATTAAATTGACTAATTAGCCAAGTTTTCTAAAAGTCTGAACTGTTAAAAATGGCTAGTTTTTACATTTTAACACTCTCTCTTTTTTCAGATATGTTCGATGCATTCATAGGCGGGGACAAGAGGGGTGGTTTCGGAGGTATCAACCCAGAAGACATCGACGGAATTATTGAGCTGTATCAGGCTTCGTACCTAGCCTTCCCAGATGAGACGATGCTCGACAGAGCTAGAGCATTCTCCATCGAAACCCTCACACAGATGATGTCGCTCATGGTGCCTAAACAAATTAGGGAAATAGTTGAAGGGGTCTTGTTAGACCTTCCCTTGCACTGGGGAGCCCCGAGGCTGCATGCAATACGGTCCCTGAAACGGGGCCGCAAGAACAACAGCAACGACGATAACAACTGCAGCATCGACCCGTCCATTCTAGAGCTAGCAACAGTCGACTTTAACCTCGTCCAGTCTGTTCATCGAGCAGAACTTGTCAAGATAACGATGTATGTAGTTGATCTTGAAGAGAGAGTTATCTCATGGATGTTTTGCTGGTGTATCTGAAATGAGTTATTGAATTTTGCAGGTGGTGGAAGGAGACCGCGCTCAGCGAGAAGCTACCGTCCGGCAGAGACCGCCTGGTGGAGTGCTTCTTCGGAGCGGCGTGCATCGCGCCGGAGCCTCGTCTCGCCGCGTGCCGCGAGGTGCTGGCCAAGATAGGCTCCCTCCTCGTCCATCTGGACGACGTATACGACGTCTACGGGACGCTCGATGAGCTCAAGGCTTTCACCGACGCCATCGGTAGGTGGGACAATGCTTTCGCTGCAGGGGAAACAGCCCTCCCGGCGTCCATGAAGGCGATGTACGCAGAAATCTGGACGACGTCAACCGGCGCGGCTGATCGCGTGATGAAGGATAAGGGCTACGACGTTCTCCCACTCTACAGGAAGGCGGTAAGCACCCTACAGAAACTAATGAAATCGTGTGTAGTAACATACTAGAAGAACCCTAATTTCAAAACGGTATGGCAGTGGCATGAGCTGTGCAAGGCTTTCCTGGTTGAGGCCCAGTGGAAATACCATAGCGACTGGCCAAGGTCCGATGAGTACCTTGACAACGGATGGATCACGTCGACCGGGCCTCTCCTGCTGCTCCACGCTTTTCCCACGCTCAACCTGAACCTCAACGAGGCGCAGCAACAGATAAATGCATGTCTTGGCGATAACCAGAACATCGGTGGAGATGGAAGCATCGACTATCCTAGGCTAGTTGAGTTATCTTCCACCATCTTCCGGCTCTGTAACGACTGCTCAACACACAAGGTCAGTCAATTAATTTTTTGTTGAATTGAAAGAAATCTTGTTGAATTAGTATGCTCATACATTCCAGACGATAATTAAGGCATATCAAAACTAATTAAGTTCACATGCACCCATTACAGGCTGATTCAGAGCAAGGAGATGATGAGCCATCATCCATCGCTTGCTACATGAGAGCGCGAGCGAGGAAGATGCCCGTGGAGCTGTGCAGAATACCATTGCCGAGAACTGGAAGGAGCTTAACAACGAGGCCTGTACTGGAGGCTGGAATTTGTCTTCCCCCTACAGCATGGCCAACATTTGCATCAACCTCGCTAGGATCTTTCACGACATCTACCATAATGGGGACAGCATTACGTCACCAACTGATAGCAAGAAACAATTGGTGAAAGACTTAATCTTCATTCCTATAGTGATCTGTGACACCGAACCCCAACATGAAGGGTGAAACGGTGATGTTTAACACTTAAGTGAGTGTAAACGACCACATGATACTAAAGCATACAGTGATGGAAATGCAACCATGCATATCTCTTTGTTAGTGCTTTGACTGTGATTCAACATTCACTTAAAATAAAAGTAAATCAAAATTTACACACAGGATACTCTTGTGCTTTTGATGGTTTGTGGCATGTATTAGTATTTAGTTTTGGTGCAGTACATTAGATCTAAATGTTATATAACTCCACCTTTAAATTGTTTAAGCTGGCAAAAGAACTGGGCCTTAGCCCTTAACCCAAAATTTCCCGTAGAAAGTTATATTGTGAAGCAAGTGCACACAAATACAAAATGTTTAGATTTTTTTCGAAATGTGAGCACCGCACCAGCATCTGCATCAAATTGATGCACACATGCTTTACTGTATTTCATAAAATTCAGTGTCAAGTATCAAGAATCAAAGATTACAGCTCATGGATCAGCTAAAGTGGATACAAAGATCAACCAGCGAAACAAGATTAGCAAAGCTCTTCAATGCATCTCGTAATCGCTTAGTCTGCAGCAAACCACCTTGGCTGAAGATAACCCGTACAACCGCCATCAGCCGATGGCATCCATTATCCATAGGCTCTCGCTGGTCCGCTGGTAGAAGGTAAAACCACATGTGCATTGATAAAGCCGCCCTCTAAATAACCTGCATTTTTTTAGTATAGCAACCCTGTTAAAAACTATAACATTACGAGTTCCAAATCATGTAGAGTAAAGCACATACTCCTACTCGAATGCGAGCTTTAGTTTTCTTATCTATTCCATTTAGCCAATTACTAAACAAATTAGTAACATTAGCAGGTTCCGGGATATTCTAAGTGAAGTAGACTACCCTCCTAACAAGACGAGATAAATGGACATGAAATAAAGAGATGATCAATTGTCTCCTTAGATCCACAAAACACACAATCTGTGCATCCATTCCAGTGTCTTTTAGGCAGGTTTATCTTTAGTTAATAGCACCTTCTTAAACAAGAACCACATGAAGATATTGATCTTTAGTGGTACCTTTATTCGCCAAATGTGTTTTTTCAGAAACACCGTATGCCCATTTAAAAATCTGCATACATAAACTTTAGCGAAAAAGTCCTTGATGAGGTGAGGCGCCACATGAAAGTATTCTTTTCATCATTAAGAGATACAACTACGTACTAAACTAATCCAAGACTCCCATTTATCCTGAGTTAGTGCACCTAAGAATCCTATATTCAATGGCACATATGACAAGACATCGGCAACCAAAACCTCTTTTTGTAGCGAGATACAAACAACAACGTATCCCCAAGCTAGTCATCCTCCCAAAACAGAGTATTTTCCCGTCTCCTACATTTAAAAATCTTCAATTAATGAAGTCATCTATAACCCCCATTATCCCTTTCTAAAAAGGCGAATCTGGAGGTTTTGCTTGAACTTGAGAGAGCGTTTTATTCCTAAGTTACTTATTATGCAGCAATGCCTTCCACACCCCTTTTCCAGCTAGTAATTTAAATAGCCATTTGCTAAGTAAACATCTATTCTTTATATCAAGTAACTGAATACTTAGACCCCCTTGGTATTTCGATCTACATATAAAGTTCCATTTAGTCAACCTCTATTTATTTTTAGCAAGACATGTCGAAATCTAATCTTTTGCGTACCCCTTTTGCTATTTCAAAGAAAGACAAAAGGAACATTGAAAGGCTTGTGAGAACATAATCAATGAGGACAAGACGGTCTCCGTATGAGAGCATCTTCCCTAGCCAACAAGATGCTAGCTTCTTCTCAAAGAGGTCTTCAACTGGCTTCCATTCTTTATTCAGCAGCTTCCGATAATGAATAGGAATACCAAGATATTTAAATGGCAGAGAACCTATCTCACAACCAAATGTTGTTCGATAGTCATTCTCTTCATCTTTAGCCGCACCAAACAAAATATTTCTCTCTTGTAAAAACTTATCTTTAAACTAGATAGTTGTTCAAAGAAACATAGAAATAGCTTAATATGAATGGATTTTGTTAAATCATGTTCCATGAAAAGGATTGTATCATGGGCACATTGAAGAATTGATATCCCTTCGTCCACTAGGTGGGGTACCAACCCTCCAATCTATCCATCTTCTTTCACCCTAGCTATGACAATGGCCAACATATCGGTGACAATACTAAATAAAATAGGCAACAAAGGGTCTTCCCGTCGAAGCCCCTTTAAAGTCTGGAAATAATGTCCAATATCATTGTTAACTCTAATACCAACACGCCCTCCCTGAACAAAGCGTGCAACCAATTCAGACCTCTTTGGCGAAAATCCTTTCATTCGCACTGCTTGTCATCGGCATTTGACCTTATCATCGGCATTTTCAAAGTCAATCTTAAAGGCACTACATCCATTTTCTTAGTATGAATTTCATGAATAGTCTTTTTCGAAAACCACAACCCCTTCGAGTATGTCTCTTCCAGGAATAAAGGCAGATTGCATAGGCCTAATAACTTTGTGATCAACCACCATCGCTCTGTTGGTTCCTACCTTTGTGAAAACTTTAAAGCTAACATTGAGCAAGCAAGTAGGTCTAAATTGCTTGATCCTAGTAGCATCCTCCTTTTTGGATAGAGGAGTGATAAATCCAAAGTTTAGTTTGAAAAGAGGCAAGTCGATATCCTGAAGCTGGGAAAATAAGGCCATTAGGTCTAATTTAATGACCTCCCAATTTTTTTTATAAAACTCCGCGGGAAACCCATCTGGCCCAGGTGCTTTATTATGCTCCATCTAAGAAATAGTCTCTCACACCTCCTCTTCTGTAAAAGGTAGTGTGAGGATGGCCTTCTCTTCTCCACACAGTTGTGAAATATCATGAGTTACTTCCTCTCTCAAGAAAAACTCACACAGTTCTGAAGCCCCAAATAATTTTTATAGTACTCCATAATATATAATTTCAGGTTCTCTAGACCCACGATTGTCCCCTCATCATGTTCAAGCTGAAAGATCTTCTTCTTTCTATGCTTGCCATTCGCCGTATTATTCCCACCCTCTTGGATATGCCTGACTTTTGCGCGTTGAGCCCAATTAAATTCCTCATCACGCCTAAGTTTTGTCAGGTCTCTGTACGCCCCGTTTTATGCTGCCCTCTCGGCTACAACAAGAGGTGTTCTTTCCGCATTTTAATCTAACTGGTCTATCAGTAGGATCAGCCTCTCTTTCTCCTTCCCATACACACCACTGAATTTTTTTGCACATGCTCTCGAAAACTATCTTAAATGATGCATCTTATTTTACTATTTTTCGAAAAATAAGCCCTCTTCGTGCATCCAAGAAAGCTCAAAACAGACATTATTTTATTAACCAAGTGAGATGAATCTGTAGAATCAAGGAGAAGTGGGGTGTGTGATCGTACCCCGATCGGGTCAGTGCACGCACCAAGATAAGCGGATACTTTTGTTCCCATTCAATGTTACCTAAAACATGGTCTAGATTATCGTAAGTGGGTGTTTCTCTACGATTATCCCAAATATACTTTCTACTAGAGAGTACTAATTTTCTAAGGTCAAGACTTACCATAATTGCATTAAACAAAAATGGCCATCGAGGATTAAAGTTATCATTATTTTTCTCTTTTTGCCTCTGCAAGATGCTGAAATCTCCTACAACCAGCTTTGGTATAGTCTCAGCATCACAAATATGAACAAGCTCGGCTAAGAAATCGGATTTAAATGTATCTTGTGCGGCCCCATACACGCCAACAAGAATCCATTCAAACCCATCATTCTTATTCTTGACAAAAAGTTCAACACAGAAGTCACCTATCTCCATTCTTTGGGTTGAGGCAGTTTCCATGTTAATACCAACTAAAATTCTGCCATATCTTCCAAGAGGAGGTAGATAATACCACATGTATTCTATCCCTCGAGATAAATGCCGAAGAAAAGGGGCTGAAAAGTTAGACCTCCCCATTTCCATGAAAACTACGAAGTCCAATTTATGTTTCCTAATAGTGTCATGTATAAAAGAATGTTAGGTTGTATCGGAAAACCCGTCACTATTCCACCACATACCTTCCATTTCTTACGTTTACTTAGCTTAATAATTCTAGCACTGCGACGCACACTTAGCTTATTAGCAGGCCCCGAGTTGGTTTGTTGTTTTTTTTTTGTTTTACAAAGATAATATAGATCCTCTTGATCCAAAATTTCATTGTCAACATCATCCACAAAATCCCCTTGAAAGGTTAGACGCATGAGATAACACCAAACTAGATGAGCCTTCCTCATTTGCCTCTTCAAACTTATGAAGAAAAACCAAATTACGGGCTTTCTCTAATTCTTTAATAGACCGAATAGAATTTTTAACAAGCACCGATAAAGTACATAAAGAAAAGCCCAGTCTATCAGCTCTACTAGTGTAACATCCCAGGACTTAGGACAAATGCGGGGTAGATTTAGGAGAGGGTTGTGCATTGCATCGTAAAACGGGGGAAATTTCCGCGCTTAATTTCATCACACCTAAGAGGGATCGAGGTTTCTCTCTCGTTGCAGTTAGGGTTTAGAGTAACAAGAGTGCGATGAATTTTGACATGACCTCTTTTGAATCTAGGGTTTTGAGGGGAGTTTGAAATTTTAATTTAAAATTTGAATATTGAACAATAAGTGAATATAAAAAACCATATTATAAGTGAAATAATATTTCATAATTCAAACACATATAAAAGATCCATGCAATATCATCCAAATTTGGATGATCATTTATACAAAGAGCTCATAGGGAAACTTTGAGCTTTATTGATAATTAACACGCATATACATTGTCTTTACATAATTCCAGAATATTACAATGACATTGATCTCAAATAAACAAAAAATAAGAAAGAAATGAAAATTACATATGAATAACATTGTTCCTAGACTAAAACTTCTCAGATCATCTCTTGTTCTTTTCCAAGCCTTGCTTTATGTTGATCCCTGCATAAATAGCAAACAAAACCAGATTTTGGATTTAAACAAGTGGCAATGCCACTTGGTTAGAGAAAGAAATGACTTGGTGGAGATAATCATCAGGAGGTAAGCCAGACTATTGCATCTGTCCAAACAGCCACACATCTGGTGACTGGCCAGAAGGGTGAATGGGGTGAAGACACAAAAGCAAAGGCCAGGCCCTTGCTGTCGACCAAGCAAGCCACAAGGGCTTGCTATATAAATCACAGTGCCCAGTAGATAAGTGTAAACCATCAAAGAACTCAACAACAAAAACGGCAATACATCTAGTTCATCCACCAAAAACCACCAGCATAGAAACATCATGGTGACATAAAGCTCAAGAACAACATTTGGAGCTAGGAGGAGAAGGGCAAGCTAAGCACAAGATCAAGCAAACCATCACTGCAGCATAAGCACTTTGTCTAGGAGCTGTAACAAGGTATACTTGATACCTGGAGAAGATCCAGAGGATCCAATCCATCCATAAGCTTGCTCAACACACAACATGGAGCAGATGCTCCACAGGGATTGATCATCACTTGGTATTGACCAAGTGATGCTGGCAATATTAGAGAGGCAAACAAGAACCTGGTGAATCCACTAGGGGTAGATATGCAAAATAGGAAGGAAATCATAGCATATCCAAGTTAACTAGATAAACACAAGACCTTGACAGCCAACTGCATCACTTAGCACCACCTAGCCATTAAACCATCAGAAGTTCCACTTTTCTTCATAAAACACTCACAGTGGCATTCATATACATGATACCCTACCGAGAGGATCTCTATTTAATCAAAACCCACAAGTTATCCATCAAGGAAAGATTCAGATTGTGATGAAGAATTATCCAACAATAGTTGGTATTCATTAAGTTTATTCAAACAAATTGAATCATTACCAATACACAGTTCATCAATGCATAAATTCAGTGATTATCCTTACACAACAAGCAAACATAGCTCAATTACTAACCATGACATCACCAAATGATAAAGTTACAACAACATGGGTTGCACATGGCACTTTACTAAAGCCAAAGCTTCAGTAAAGCAATCAAGGCTTCCATGCAGTGCATAACAGGCACCATCTACAAGCAATTAAGCTATAATTCAACCTCTGTGCACATACAATGTAGTAGCAGTTAATTAAAACATGTATAGACATCAATTGCAACCAGGCACATGTGATAATTAAATCATCCAGTGTTAAGAACCAAGCATTGGCAAGGAACCAGTGATCATAGAAAGCCCATTCAACTAGATAGCTTTACTGAGCTGCGGAGAGAGGATACAGAGCAACCAACCAAGCAAGAACAGAAGATGAACACTTGAGCAAGCTCAAATTCATCTATGGAACCACTAGAAATACCAAAAAGGCTAGTTACTGCAAGCATTTCATAGCAGCTAGGTTAGACAGAGAAGGGATTTCGCAACAACATTGCAAGGAGAGTGTTCCTACATGATCTCTTGATCATCAGGAAGCAGGAGAAGCAGGAGGAGCAAGGTAAACGACTAGAAGAAGCAGGGAGGTGAGAAGAAGGGTAAATGGAGAGCTTACCGTACGCCTGGGAGCAGAAGCTACGGCATGGTGAGGCAGTGCTCACGCGGCCGCAGCAGCTGCAAGCCTAGGGAAGACGCCGGCGTTACGCCGACGAGCTCCAATACCACCACAGGCACCAGCAGGCCTGGAGGCGGCAGCACAAGTGGGCCAAAGCACCACCTGCGCTGAGCTAAGCTCCAGGTAGCCAGCACATCGACGACGACCGCAACACCTCGCCGGGAACCGCGGATCGACGGAGACCATCACCAGGGCGATAGAACCCTAGATGCAGAGGGTTGGCGATCGAGAGGAGGAGTCGACGTGGATAGAAGGGTGGAGCGTAGCGAGGGGAGTAATTTGCAACCAACAGCATGGCCAGGGGCGGCCGGAGATGGCCAGAGCAAGGCGGCGACGCGAATCGCCAGTCGCGTCACAGGAGCTAGGGTTAGGGTTCACGTGAGAGAGAAAGGGGAAGTGGACCGACTCGATCGGTTTGGGCCGACCCGGTCTGCTTCAACCACTGGTGGGCTGACCAGTGGGACCAAGGGGTATTTTAGTCATTTCAAAATTAGTTTTAACCCTTTTCACTTTGAAAATTTCAAATAAATCCAAATGAACTCTAAAAATTCAAGAAAAATATGAATAATACATTAAAAATATTCCTTGACCAAAATAAAATTTGAAATAAATAATAATTATAATTTTTGGTTAAATAAATTTCAAATGAATTCAAAGTTGAAGTTTAATTGGAAATATTTTCTTGTAAAATAAAATCAAGGAAATTTCAAATCTTTCTTTAAATACTTGTTAACTCAAATATTTTCAAAAAGATAAATTCTATTATCTCAAGTACTTCTTTTAAAAAGAAATTCCTTATTGGAAAAATTATTAAATCATCATAAATTATTAACAAATTATTTAATATCCAAATAAGAATTCAATATTTAATAAATATTTGAATTTATATTAACACTCCGGGGAAAGGGATTCAACCAAAAGAAATACACCATGCATGCACCATTCAAATTTTATAACATTGTCCTTATCAGACAATGATGCTTCTTTTCAGAACCTGAGGTCCAGGTTCCATCCAAACCCTCGAACTGCAGTATCTCGCAGTCTCCAGGCAAATTCACTCTTGCTCATGCTATGTTGATTATTTTCTATCAATTTACTCGCAAAGCAATATACTTATCACTCCTGCATTGAAAATGAAATGTTACTTTTCCAATTATGAATATGACTATGTGATGGGAATCTTGAACTAATCACCAATGATGTTTAGTGATTCTAGCGTCGTACATATCACGTTAATCATAAGATCTATAATGGCTCTGAGAAAGTCTGTTGCATATCAGCGGACTTGATAGAGCGTGGTTGTGTGTTTGGAGAACACTCAGTAGTTTGGGATGGACTTAATCTCCCCATCCGTGTGGATGAAGGCTGCTCTACCGTCTATGATGGATTGACCATAACATATCGTGGGTAAATCCGTATGATCAGGAGATGTCTACCGGGGATGTGTGTATGGACCAAAGGGTGGGTATACAGGGTTGTGGAGAAGGCAGCGATTGGCTTGGTTCTTATACTGGTCCTCACACTAAGGAAGTATTGATGGGAAGGCACATCCGGTTGGCAATAAGGATAAGTTCTCTAATGGGAAAGGTAACGCATCTCTGCAGATTGTATCAAATTGTGGCTTGTCACTCCCAGTTCCGGGAAGAGAACTATGAACGCGGCAGGAAAGGAACTCCGTGATGTTCTTGTCAACCTGTGAGGACTGGCGGGCATAATTTTAGGAATAAAATAAACCTTTTGAAGAAATGTTTGCGAAACATGCATTGACCTGAGATCTTCTGATCAATGGTCATAGCTAGTTCATCAAACACCTTTTCTTTTGAGCTTGCTGAGTACCCCTGTACTCACTTTCTTTCTAAACCCTTGCTAGACTGTGAAACCGAAGAGGAGGCCTGCAGTGGAGCACCAGAAGACGATTATGACTTGGTCTACAAGGAGCCATATTTGTCCAGAGGTGTCGAAGGCGTGGACTATGGGATAGTCTACGGAACCGATGAAGTGGAGACGGAGGAGTAGAGTTATGCCGTAGGCATAGTAGAGCCGAGCAGCATAGTGCCTTATCTAAATAAGTTACTGAGCTCTCATCATGTCTACCGTAGTGGTTTGAGTTGTAATAATGCATTGAACAAGTTAAGTCTCTAGGGTCTTCTCATCGGACCTGTAAGAATATCGAGTGGTTGTGAACTTTGGTTTGTAATAATAATGTGTAGTGCTTATGACATGCAATGTTTTTGTTGTACCACTCTGAGGGATGTATTATTTGTGAAGAAGCCTCTTCATGAGTATCATATCAACGACTCATACTACAAAATACAGTGGTATGCTGGGTCACCACATCTAGCAACCTCAGCATCATGTAAATCAACAAAATTAAGCTTTTTAGTGCAAGATGTACCTGCGGGTTTGGAAGAGAGTCGACGATTGGCCAGATCCATAACACGCACCAGCCGAGGTGCATCCGCATTGGGTTGCGCTTGGATGCGACGGCTAGAACGCAAACCTGATGCAGATGGGTCTAGTATACCTCCATAGGCGATGACGTCCTTCAGAGCAGTATCACGCTGATCATCTCCTCCTGAGATGTGCCTATGTGAGCTGCACGTCACGGTACCGGGCATATTCGATGAAGATCCCGGTGCCAATGAACCTCGTTGTGGAAGCTGACACAGCGAACAAAGGAACCCTCAAGGTCCCTCAGTAGCAGCAAAAGGTGGCGAACAAGGCCACGTAGCAGTATGCAACGATCCCACAACAGCAATATCAGGCGCGGCAGGAGCCTCTATCAGGCAGAAAAAGGGCAAAAATTATGCAGTTGTAGACACAACACGCTCGGCAAAGGCTCTCTCGTCGAAGAGAAAGTGTGCGAAAATCCTACCGCGGAAAACACAACACATGCGTTAGGAAGCTCTATCGTGACAGAGAAAGTGACAGAAATATCTGTCACGACAGGAGAAGCAGTAGAAGTATCCCTCATGGAAAACATCGTAGCTAAGAGAAGCACCATCACCCTGATCCTTTCTATGCATAGCAGCACTCGACAAAGCAGCCCATTCTCTCCTCGCGGAATCAATCATAGACCTGACACGAGGAGAAAAGTTAGCACCATCAGCTCTGGTTTGTGAATTAGTTGGGGCAGCCGCCTCATTTTTTTTGCCTAGCCTCCTCATGAAGCCCTTAGTCGTGACCATGTCAGTCATCACCATCCGCCACTCCGTCATCATTCCCATGACTATCATTATGGTTTCCGTTATGGCCGTTTGCATCAACAATATTAGCATCAAGAACAACAACTCGTACTTGTTCCACCTCAAAGAGTAAATCGTAAAATCCATCCTTGACAATGTTTGTTTGGAAAAATATTAGTATAATCCATGCACCCAATGCACATACGTACTGCCCCGTGCTGTCCACTGAAAGGCATATCTATTTCTATAGTTTTTCCAAATAAATTACCAAGAGGCAAAAGTGCCAAGAAATCACCTCGGTGTCTAGGAGGTAAACCAGAGATCCTGGTCCGAACCTCACGCAACAAATAAAGAGGTTCCAACCTCGAACCCAAAGTATCAACGGTCATTTTGAAAGTGCTATTTGGTATTTGAAAAATTCCAAACACCTTGAGTCTCTCCAATTGCTCCTTATTTGGAAACATGACGCGAAAAGAACCATCCTCTATGGGATGAACATCCCAATGATAGTCATGTACATGAACTAGACACCCTCCGGTAGTGTGATCCTACCAGTACGAGAATTCTCCTTCTTTGGCTTGTAGGAACCTATGAGGGGCATCTCAAAGAACATGAGCTCCTCATCTGCCAATCCATACATCAAGAGTTGTGGTTTTGGAGGTGAATGTAAAGGACAGTCGGCATTTGCATTATTTGGCTTCTCACAGAAATCACAAGGACGTGTGGTACACACAAGAGCAATATGACTAGGGCGACCACATATGTTTCACGTCATTTTTTCAGGTTTTTTAGCCTTCTTTGCCGGTCTACCCTCCACCGCCACTGATGTAGATAGATCAGCCACCATCTGTGGCAGTACGTATGCAATGACAACATCAGGAATAACAAGTTGTTGAGCATGTTGAGGTTGCTGTTATTGAGACAAAGATTACGCCGCCTCTTGTGTTCTAGCCGCAGAAACCATGCCGCCATCAGCATGCTGTTGCCCGACACCACCCTGCTAGCCCTGGGTAAGAACATCTGCAAGTCCAGCTCCACGCCCATTGGCGGTGTTACAACTGTAGCCTCTGCCGCGCATGTCATCACCCCTTCCAACACCACATCCATCTGGATGCCGCCTGTTACAAGATGTCGCACCACCACTAGCAGCACCACCATCAAAACTAGTAACAGTGTTGAAGCCCAACGGCTGCTGCTAGAAGCCACCAAAAGGCTGAAAACCTTGGGCGAACATAGGGGCAGCAGGGTAGACACCAAAGCCTCGAGCCGGCTGATACAACGCCTGAAGAGGACATCCCTACCACACTACTACCTCCGTCATTACAAGTTGAAGATGATCCTGCTGAGAAGCTCAAGTCCAATGAAGTCAGGATTGGACCAATGAAACGAGATCATGCGAAGCTATTTAAACAACAGGTGAATTTGTTCCTAACTGATACTTTGATCGATGAGAACTTTATATTGCCTAAGTCGTATTACTTATGTATGATCGGGTATGAAGAAGGAGAAAGCATCGAACGAGGAGGAGAGGAGCAGCTGGACAAGAAGATGGACGTGAAGCTGGACATGGAGCTGGACATGAAGACATCCCATGAACGCGCGAGGGAGGAGCGGGAGGCATGCACGAGAGGAGGAGATGTTCAGGCCGGCGCCCAGCCCGGTCAATCGGCCGTGCCGCCAGGTCGCCCGGCCCCAGGCCCGGTCCGACCGGCTCCCACGCCGGATCAGCCCGGTCCAAACCGGGTCCCACGCTTGTGCCAGCCGGGGCGTATCCAGTAAGCCTGGACGCCCGCCCGGTCGCCATCCGGTCCCAGGCCCGGTCCAAACCGGACCGGCCGGTTCTAGGCCCGGTCGACCGCCCCCCAGGCCGGCCGAGTCAGAGTCTGTCTCGACCAGATCTATTCTGGGTCGGTTATTTTTGTATCTTTTCGACCCGAGGTCGTTCTGAACCCCTATATAAGTGCCCAAGACGCCCCCAATTAGGTTTAGACCACGTTTAAGATCAACCCTAGTTCATAGTTGTTTGCCTTGCAACTCCATTGAATTTCTACACCATATTGCATCGATTTGGTGTTGAACCCCTGAAAGTCTTGTGTGATCTGCTGTTCCATTGGGAATTAGACGGTTGCAACTTACCGCTTCGTGGTCGGCGGCTACGTGCGCAAGTGTGTGGAGTTGCGAATATCCTGCAGGGTTGAGAGCTGTTGCATTGGCGACAGGGACCAATCGAGAGATCTCGTTGCGTCATACAAGTTATCATCTACTTCATCAAGTTATCTCTGCTGCTATCACCCTGTGATCATCATCACCACCGTTTCTTACTGAGAAGATCGGGCCACCCCATATCATCTTGGTATCAGATTTCAGCGTTTCCTCGGTAAGCCATCCACAATCCACCCCATAGTTGAGTTGTGAGTGTCTTCCTATCCAGAAAAAGCCAAAAATATTAGGGTTAGGGTTTGCCATAGCCTTAGATTGCACTAATTTCGAGTTTTAGTTGCTTTTTGTAGTTGTTTTTGCGTATCTTTTTCTTCCATCTAGTTTTGTTAGGGTTTGTGTTTCCGCTTTCATCTAGAGTCAGTTTTTGTTGCTCCGAGTCCACATAGCATAGAGTGTGTTTGTCCAAACCATAGCCACAGCCTTTCGATATACGTGACTAGGAACCCCAGAAGAGACTAGTTTTACCGCTCGACAGGCTGCTCATTAGGGTTTTGGTGCTTTGCATTATCTGTTGGCCGTGTTATCAAGGAGTTGAGTCATAAAATAAATAAATAAACAGAAAATAGGAAAGAAGCAAAAAGAGCTACATAGCTGCGCGTGTTACAAAAAGAAAATCCAAAAAAGAACAAGTGTGAAGTGCTAGTAAGATCAAGTGAAGGCCTAGTTTACTTTTCTACACATGTAGTTGAGCAATCTTGTGCCTGTTTCATTGAGCTTTGCTAGTGTATCTCGAGTGCATTGCAACCTTTCATCCATATAGTTGCATTGCCACATTTATCGCCTTGTGTGAGTATCATTGGTTATCTACGGTCAGCGCTAGAGCTTGTTATTGGTGCAAATAGGTAGCCTACCTACAGCCCCACATATATCCTGCTTTGCCGTGTGATTTGTTCTTATACCATTGATATTCGCTTCGCTACATCCGTGCACTAGTTGTTCCTACAAGTGGTAAGCAATACTAATTCACTTTGGAGCGGTAAGATTTCCTTTTCTTATCAGTTTTCAGTGAGTTGTGAGAGTACCACCATATATTTTTGATTTAGTGTACTAATCTACTAACCATGTCTGCTAGTGATGCTAAACTTGTTAACCAGGAAAACAAGAATTCTGCTGATATCATCACATGGAGGGAGTATGAAGCTCTTCGTAATGAGATGCGACGTGAATTCCGCACTCAGGATGATGAGCTTAGGGGGACGGTCCAAGGGATCTCCTAGAAGCTGGATGCTACTAGTGAGACCGTCACTACAATGAAAGATCAAATGACGGATATCCAGCGCAGTCTTCAAGTTCTACAACTGGTTGTTGACAATCTTACACAACAACAGCAACAAGAAGAAGCAGAATAGCCTGATATTCAGGATGAAGCACCTGGTGTTGGTCGTGGTGCTGGACGTGGTTACCGTGGTCGTGGCTTTGTTGAACTCGGACGCCATGGTCGTGGGCTTGATGAAGAAGACGGATTGGGTAAGCCCAAGTTCTTCATACCCAAGTTTGAAGGAGGAGCTGATGTTGAAGAATACCTCTATTGGGAGCTAAAGATAGAGAAGTTATGGCGCTTATATAACTATACTAAAGATAGGAAGATCAAGCTTGCTTCTTCCGAATTTGAAGGCTATGCATTGCGTTGGTGGGATGGACTTGTTCGTGCTCGTGAAGAAGATGGTGAGCTGCCTATTATCACATGGCGTGCTATGAAGGCGGCAATGCAAGCTCGTTTTGTGCCCACTAATTATTTGCGTACGATTTATGATAAGTTGACCCTATTGAGACAAGGTGTGAAGACTGTTGATGAATATTACATGGAGATGGAGATGCTTATGCAGCATGGCCGTGTTCGTGAGTCTCTAGAGATGACAATGCAGCGTTTTCTCAATGGCTTGAAGTATGATATCAAAGGCATTGTTCGTCATTACAGTTACACCACTATGAATCAGTTGCTAAATCATGCAAGAGAAGCTGAATCACATTTGGCTGAAGAAGCAAAGGTTAAAGGTCGTGCTACGGGAGCTGGGCGCTTCACGTCTCGGGCGCCCCCACCTACGGCGTCGGCGCCATCTACGCGCTCTGCACCTTACTCTACTCCGTCTAGCAAGCCGGTCTCCAATGTGTCCAACACAAAGAAGCCCGAAACTGCTGCAAGTACGAGTGGTTCTAGCATGTCTACTACGCGCACCCGCGATATGAATTACCATACATGTGGTGGCAAGGGTCACTTCAAGAGAGATTTTCCTAACCGCAAAGTTATGATAGTTAATGAGGACAATGAGTATGAGACTGGTGATGATGTTGATCCCAATGCTCCAGAAGATGATGACTATGACACTGAGGGTGAAGATGCATATCCGTCTGATGCTCGCACTATTGTTGTGTCTCAGCGTGCTCTTAATGTGTTGCCTAGTGCATCTACTCAGCGCTGCAATTTGTTCCAAATAAAGGCTTTAGTTGGTCCTGACAAGGCTTGCAAGGTTATTATTGATGGTGGGAGTTGTCGCAATTTAGCAAGCAAGGAGTTGTGTACCAAGCTGAAGTTGAAGTATCTACCGCACCCACATCCATATTATATTCAGTGGACAATGGTGAGATGAAGGTAAACCACATGGTGCGTGTTGAATTTGAGATTGGACCGTATAAGGATTCCATTGATTTTGATGTGGTTCCTATGACGGTGTGTCACCTAGTATTGGGTCAGCCTTGGCTCTATGACCGTTCTGTGCAACACAATGGCCGTGCCAATACATATCACTTGGAGTTCAAGGGCAAGAAAATCAACTTACAGCCTATGTCACGACAACAAATTATCAATGAATCTCGTCAGAAAGTTGAAATCAACTTGGAGGATGCACCTATAGATAGGCGAGAGAATTGTACTGTCGTGAGTGATATAACGAAAAGTGAGCGAGTGAATTCCTTAGTTTTATTAGCCACCAAAGAAGACATGAGAGAATTTAGTGAGGATCCTACAGCCATGCCTCTTGTGCTATTGTAGAGGGGTAAGGTTTTGGTTTCTAACGACATGAACCCTCTTCCTATTGGTGTTTCTAATGTTTTGCAGGAATTCGGCGACGTGTTTCCGGAGGAGGTACCCGCAGGACTACCACCATTGTGTGGTATTAAGCATCAAATTTACTTGATTGCCGGAGCTTCGCTACCCAATAGGGCACCATATAGAACAAACCCCGAAGAGACGAAGGAAATACAGAAGCAAGTACAAGCACTACTCGATAAAGGTTATATCCACATAAGCCTTAGTCCTTGTGTTGTTCCTGTTATTTTAGTTCCTAAGAAAGATGGTACATGGCGTATGTGCGTAGATTGTAGAGCGATAAACAACATTACTATTCAATATCGTCATCCTATTCCCCGTTTAGAGGATATGCTAGATGAATTGAGTGGTGCTGTTGTTTTCTCTAAAATTGATTTGCGTAGTGGTTATCATCAAATTAGGATGAAATAAGGGGATGAATGGAAAACAGCCTTTAAAACAAAATTTGGTTTATATGAGTGGTTAGTAATGCCTTTTGGTTTAACTAATGCACCTAGCACTTTCATGAGACTGATGAACCATGTTTTGCGTGATTTTATTGGCAAGTTTGTGGTTGTGTACTTTGATGACATATTAATCTACAGCCGCAATGAATCTGATCATACTGCACATATTTGACATGTTTTGCAAGTGTTGCGTGATAATAAACTCTATGGTAATCTTGAGAAGTGCACATTTTGCAAAGATAAGGTCATATTTCTGGGTTATGTTGTCTCTAAGCATGGACTAGAAGTAGATATGTCTAAAATTGAAGCAATTCAAAATTGGCCTACTCCCATGAATGTGAGTCAAGTAAGAAGTTTTCATGGTCTAGCTGGGTTTTATAGAAGATTTGTGCCCAACTTTAGTACTATTGTTGCACCTTTAAATGACTTAACTAAAAAGGGTGTTGTTTTTGAGTGGGGCACAACCCAAGATCATGCTTTTGATGAACTGAAACGATTGTTAACTTCTGCACCGTTGCTTGCACTTCCTGATTTCAATAAGCAATTTGAGATTGAATGTGATGCTAGTGGTATTGGAATTGGTGGTGTGTTGATGCAAGAGGGTCGCCCAATTTCATATTTTTCTGAGAAACTTTCTGGTGCTAAGTTGAACTATCCTATATATGATAAATAATTGTATGCTTTAATTAGAGTTCTTGAGGTTTGGCAACATTAGTTGTGGCCAAAAAAAATTATCATACATTCTGATCATTAAGCTTTGAAATATCTGAAAGACCAATCTACTTTGCATAAGCATCTTGCTAAGTGGGTTGAGTTCATTGAGTCTTTTCCATACATTATGAAGCATAATAAGGAAAAAGATAATATTGTTGCTGATGCTCTATCTAGGAAGAATATGCTATTAACTCAACTTGATGTTAAAATTCCTGGTTTAGAGATACTATGTGATTTGTATGCTACTGATCATGATTTTGCTGAACCATATCGCTTGTGTACTCTTGGTAAAGCATGGGAAAAATATCACATACATGATGGGTTCTTGTTTAGAGCTAACAAACTATGTGTTCCAGAATCGTCTGTGTGTTTGCTCTTATTGCAGGAATCTCATGCTGGTGGTTTGATGGGTCACTTTGGGCGTGAGAAGATGCTACTCATGCTAGCTGACCACTTTTATTGGCCAGAGATGAGGCGAGATGTGGACAGGTATGTGAAGAGATGCATTACTTGCAACAAGTCCAAGTCCAAGCTGAAGCCTCATGGTTTGTATACTCCTTTACCGGCATCTACTACACCTTGGGAGGATATTAGTATGGATTTTGTGTTGGGTTTGCCGCGTACTAAGAGAGGCCATGATTCTATATTTGTGGTAGTGGATAGATTCTCTAAGATGTCGCACTTTATTGCCTGCCACAAGAGCGACGATGCGTCGCATATTGCTAACCTGTTTTTCAGGGAGATTGTACGTCTACATGGAGTCCTGAAGACTATTGTTTCTGATCGTGACGTGAAGTTTATGAGCTACTTCTGGAAGACGCTGTGGAGAAAGCTGGGGACGAAGCTTCTTTTCAGCACTACTTGTCATCCCCAAACTGATGGTCAAACTGAAGTGGTGAATAGGACATTGTCACAATTGTTGAGATCCATGATCAAGAAGAACCTGAAGGAGTGGGAAGATTGTTTGCCGCATGTGGAGTTTTCTTACAACAGGGCGGTACATTCTACCACAGAGATGTGTCCCTTTGAGGTGGTGTATGGTTTCAAACCCATTACACCGCTTGATTTGTTGCCTCTACCCATTCATGGGAGAGTCAGTATGGAGGCATTGATACGTCCAAAACGTATCTACTTTCCCGAACACTTTTGCTATTGTTTTGCCTCTAATTTGTGTATTTTGGATGCAACTAACACGGACTAACGCTGTTTTCAGCAGAACTGCTCAGTGTCTCGTTTTTGTGCAGAAATCCAACTTTCAGGAAAATCCTCGGAATTTATGCGAAAGGTCCTATTTTCCCAGAATATTGACGGAGCCAGCAGGGCAAGCCAGGTGGGGGCCCGAGGCCCCCACACACTAGGCCGGCGCGGCCCAGGAGGGGGGCGCGCCGCCCTATTGTGTGGCCGCCTCGGCTGGCCCCCGACGCCCTCCTTTGGACTACTTAACGCCTTCGACCTAAAAACGCACGGGGGATAGTCGAAGTCGCCAGAAACCATCCAGTACGCCGCCACCGTCGCGAAACTCCGTCTCGGGACCAGAAACTCCGTTCTGGCACCTCGCCGGGATGGGGAATTGGAGGAGATCATCGCCATCATCACCACCGACGCCTCTCCATCGACCAGCCATGTTTCCCCCATCCATGTGTGAGTAATTCCCCCGCTGTAGGCTGAAGGGGATGGTAGGGATTGGATGAGATTGGTCATGTAATAGTCATAAGATTGTTAGGGCATGGTGCCTAGTATCCGTAGATGTTACTTTTATGATATTGTTGCAACTTGTTATGCTTAATGCTTGTCACTAGGGCCCGAGTGCCATGATCTCAGATCTGAACATGTTATTGATTCATGAAGATATTCGTTGTTTATGATCTTACCTGCAAGTTGTATACACGTATTATTGTCCGGAACCCGAGGTCCCAAAGTGACAGAAATTGGGACAACCGAAGGGGAAGGCGGTGATATGAGGATCACATGTGTTCACGGAGTGTTAATGCTTTGCTCCGGTGCTCTATTAAAAGGAATACCTTAATTTCCAGTAGATTCCCTAGAGGCCCGGCTGCCACCGGCTGGTAGGACAAAAGATGTTGTGCAAGTTTCTCATTGCGAGCACGTACGACTAAATATGGAACACATGCCTATTGATTGATTAGTACTTGGATACCGTTTTATTATTATCCGCAAATGCCCCGCTTTGATTGTTACATGAGTTTCTCTCATCCATGCAACGCCCGTTCATCCATCCCTCGTGCCTACAGTATTTTAATCCCGCTCGTTTACTATAATTACTACTGCTGTCTTTGTTACTCTGCTGCTATTATTTCACTCATCGCTATCGCTATAAAACCATTACTATCGATAAACTCTTGCGAGCAAGTCTGTTTCCAGGTGCAGCTGAATTGACAACTCCGCTGTTAAGGCTTTCAAGTATTCTTTGTCTCCCCTTGTGTCGAATTAATAAATTGGGTTTTACTTCCCTCGAAGACTGTTGCGATCCCCTATACTTGTGGGTCATCAAGACTATTTTCTGGCGCCGTTGCCGGGGAGCATAGCTTTATTTGGAAGTTCACTTGGATTGATATTGTTCGCTGCAAATTCTCCATCATGGGTAAACCTCGCGATACTAAAGTCGCCATATTACCATCCACTACAAGAAAAGGTACAACTCTGAGTACCTCTGCTGCTCTTGATTCACCATCTGTGATAGATAAACTTGTTTCACCACCACAAACTTCACATGCTGGTACTTCTGCTAGATCTGAAAATTCATCTCATAATTTTGATGATGCTTCTACTGTGCTTGATAATGATGGTTCATTAGGATCTTTTCTAGATGCTACAATTGCTAGGTCTAGACAAATTGAAAATACTGAAACTCCTAATGAAAATGCTGCTACACCTGTTAATTCACCTGAGTCTGTTGAATACTCTAGTGATGATCTTGATGAAGATTATGTGGAACTTGATGATGATTTTATTGATAAATGCAATGCTACTACGGATGCAAGAAAAATTAAAAAGTTGCTTGCACAACATACCGTTAGATATAAACTCGTCTCCTGATCCTAAATTTGCCACATCTCCTATAAACATTAAGGATAAGGATTATGATTTTTCTCTTGATCTATCTCATATAGCTATTGTTGAGAAAACACCTTTTTGTGGTACTGAAAAAGAAAGTGCTGTAGAACACATGATTGAGCTGTCTACTCTGAGTAGCTTGTTTTCTGATGATGTTAAGAAGCGTACTTATTTCGTTGCTAAAATTTTTCCTTTCTCATTAAAGGATGATGCTAAAACTTGGTATAATAGTTTGCCACCTGATTCTATTAATAGTCCAAAAGAATTGCTTGATGTTTTCTTCCGGAAATACTTTCCTGCTAGTGCTCAACATATTGCTTTACAGAGAATTTATAATTTTGATCAGGAAGATGGAGAGAAATTGCCTGAGGCTTGGGCTAGATTTTGCTCTCTTATTAGAGCTCGGCCTGAACATAATTTGGAAAAGCATGATTTACTTGATATATTTTATAGTGGACTAACCATTGAGTCTAGGGCATACCCGGATAGTTGTGCTGGTTGTGTTTTCAGGAAAAGAACTCCAGACGACGCTGAGGAATTATTGGCGAGAATAGGCCGGAATCATGATGATTGGTCTACACCTGAACCAACCCCGACACCTATATTGAAGAAGAGGGGCTTGATTAAATTAAATTATGAAGATATGAGGGAAGCCAAGAAGTCTCTTAAAGAGAAGGGTATTAAATCCGAAGATGTGAAGAATTTACCTCCTATAGAAGATTTATGTAAGATAACTCCCCCTTCATCCATGATTGAGGTACACTCTCTTGAACGCTTTACTAGGGAAGATATTCCGTATTCAAAACCTCCTGCTCAATGCTTAGATGAGTTTGATAATTATATTGTTAAGCAAGAAAAATTTAATATGAGAGTAGAGAATCATTTAATGGAAAACTCTCGAGCTATTAGTGAATTGCATGGTATTGTGGAGAGAACCTCCAATGATGTTAAGATACTTTGTAAACATTTTCATATGGTTCAAACTCAAATTGATCAACTCACTAAAGTGCAAAATGACTTGTTGAAAAATAATTCTAAAGAAAAACGTACATGCTTATGAAGTAACAACTAGAGGCGGTGTTTCTACCCAGGATCCTCTATATCCTGAAGGGCATCCCAAAAGAGTTGAACAAGATTCTCAACGAACTGAAACTAGTGCTCCATCTAAGAAAAAGAAAAAGAAACATAAAAATGTTGTAGAATCCTCTGAGCCTGTTAATGATCCTAATAGTATTTCTATTTTTGATGCTGGAAACTGAAAGTGGTAATGAACATGATAAAGATAACGATAAGAATGATGCTTCCGATAAAGAAGAGGTTGAAGAAGAACTCGAAAAGCATGCTAAAAATAAAAAGTACACTAAAGAAGATTTTATTGCTAAGAAACATGGTAATGAAAGAGAACCTTGGGTTCAAAAGCAAATGCCTTTTCCCGCTAAGAAACTAAAATCAAAGGAAGAAGAACACTATAATAAATTTTGTGATTGGATGAAACCTTTATTCCTGCAAATCCCTTTGACCGATGCTATTAAATTGCCTCCTTATTCAAAGTATATGAAAGATATTGTCTCTAACAAAAGGAAAATTCCTAATGAGGAGATTTCCACTATGCTTGCTAATTATTCTTTCAATGGTAAGGTTCCAAAGAAGCTTGGCGACCCAGGTATACCGACTATTCCTTGTTCTATTAAGAATAATTATGTTAGAACTGCTCTATGTGATTTGGTAGCGGGTGTTAGTGTTATGCCTTTTTCTCTTTATAAGAGACTTTATTTAGATAAGTTGATACCGACTGATATATCTTTGCAAATGGCTGATAAATCTACCGCTATTCCTGTTGGTATATGTGAGGATGTTCCTGTTCAAGTTACTAATAACTGCTTGATCTTAACTGATTTTGTTGTGTTGGAAATGCCAGAAGATGATAATATGTCTATTATTCTTGGGAGACCTTTTCTTAACACCGCAGGGGCTGTTATTGATTGCAATAAAGGAAAAGTTACTTTCAATGTCGATGACAAGGAGCATACCATTTATTTTCCCAAGAGGATTGAGAAAGCATGTGGAGTTAATACAATTTCTAATGTGAGAACTATCAAAGTGGGAACCATTGATTGTCCTATATATGAGCCTAAAGAAGAATACCAAACTCTTGTGATTGGATCCATATCAATACAATACAAGGTAACATGATTGATTTGAGGTTTATTTCTTCTTATGCTATGTAAAATTTATTTGGTGGCAAGACTTGATCAACCTTGTTAACAAATTCATTTTATATGCATAGAGGAACTAAACAACATTTCTTTCTTCCTCCACTTGATCTACTTGCTGTAGCACTTTTGTTTTGCAAAGTTCTTTAGTTAATTAGAGATTTCAAAATCTTTTTTTGCCCAGTAATAATAAATTTAATACCCAGAAATGTGCGTTTTTCAAAGTTTTCAAAAATTCACAAAAATTATACCGTTGGTCTTATTTTTCGAAGAGGCACCATGGGATTGATCTCCACTTAGGCCAAAAGCCTAAGCTTGGGGGGAGGTATACCGGCATCACTCATTCTTTGCATATTATGGTTGCTGGATACATGTATATACTTGTTTAGCTTCTTAAAGTGGTTTCTAATGAGAGGGGATGATATTTGGGGAAGTGCTGTCTAAAAAAACAGATTCTGGGCTGTTACTAAAAAAATTCATGTGCGCAGCCAGAACGTCATTTTGAGCTGCCAATTTTTGTGCATGTTCCCCAGGTTATTATCTAACTTTCATTAGTTGAACACTTTTCGATCTGAGCAGCGGAAGAATTTCTTAAAAATCAAATACTGTACTGCTGTCAAGTTTGACAGATTGCTGCTACTTTGTGTTTATGTGACTCTTCTAGTTTTCATTTTCTTGTTTTTGCTTTGTTTCTTTCCTAAAACACAAAAAGACCAAAAATATTTCTGTTGTTTCTCTTTACCATTTGTTTATTTTGGTTTCTTGCTTTCATTTTGCTTTATTTGCTATCGTTGGTTTGCTATAAGAAAATCCAAAAAGATTTTTCTTTGTTTGCTTGTTTCCTTTTGTTTTTCTTTCCAATTTGAAAACACCAAAAATATTTGCTGTTCTTCTTTGGTTTTGTAAAGTTCATTATGGAGTTCAATGGTTTTCGGTGGCTGGAGCGTGGTTTTCATTCCATATTATTCAAGCTACACAAGTGAAAAGGCAATAATGACGATCTGCGACAATCCGATTGTGGTGAGAGGCTGGTATGAACTCTATTTGTTTTCATTTTTGTACATATACTCATCCATGTGAGCATGCTTAGTCGGTTCATATGAGGTATATGTCATTTAAGAAAGTCTAGTAGTTCATGATCTCTCATGATTAGCTCCAATTTATTAATATGAGTAACATGTCATAAATATTTGCTTGCATTGCTTTATTCATAGATAGATATGACATTGTGGTATCCTCCTCTGAATAATTCACTTGAATCAACTTGGCACATGCTCACGCATGCATATGACTGAAAAGTCAATTAAGCCTCGATGATTTACTTTGCCTCAGAGTTCTTGTATCACTTTTATGCCTCCGTTAATTTATTTTGCCGTAAGCATGATTATGACAATGCTATCGCTCTCTTGATTGTCGCTTCCCGCCTATTGCTAGCCTTCACTTGTACTGAGCGGAACGCTGCTCGTGCTTCCAAACCCCTGAAAACCAAGTTATTCCAAAGTGTCCACCATAAATACCTATGCATGGCATTTCAAACCATTCCAAGTAAATTCTCATGTGCTACCTTTAAAACCTTCAAAATGCTTCTCAATTTGTGTTTATGTTTTATAGCTCATGAGGAAGTATGTGGTGTTTATCTTTCAATCTTGTCATTTACTCCGGACGGACTTTCACCAATGGACTAGTGGCACATCCGCTTATCCAATAATTTTGCAAAAAGAGTCGGCAACGGGGTTCCCAGCCCCAATTAATTAACTTTCATAAATTTACAAATAGACACTCCTCCATGGTATGTGATTGTTGGTCGGCACCCGAGGATTCGGTTAGCCATGGCTTGAGAAAGCAAAGGTGGGGAGGAGTGTCATCTAAATAAAACTAAAACAAAAAGGCACTCCTTCATGGTATGAGATTGTTGGCAGGCACCCGAGGATTCGGTTAGCCATGGTTTGTGAAAGCAAGGTTGGAAGGAGTGCCACCCAAAAATAAAATTTCATGGGAGCCGCTCTTGAAGGTCTCGGTTGATGAGGTAGTTAGAGTACCCATTACCATTCGTTGACAACAACAAACACCTCTCAAAATAATTTTACTCCTGTTTTACAAATGAAAAGCTCTAGCACATGTTAATCCCTGCTTCCCTCTGCGAAGGGTCAATCTTTTACTTTTACATTGAGTCTCCATCCTT
Organism: Lolium rigidum; assembly: GCF_022539505.1. Taxonomy (NCBI): domain Eukaryota; kingdom Viridiplantae; phylum Streptophyta; class Magnoliopsida; order Poales; family Poaceae; genus Lolium; species Lolium rigidum. The sequence continues at coordinate 80,803,061 of NC_061511.1, forward strand.
TATTTGAGTACTTTCTTGAGAGCACAACTGTCATTCTTAGTACAATATGCTTGTCCCAAAATGTGATTAATTGTGGTATAACTTTGACGCTTTTATCTTTGATAACCTCTACTTCCAGTCTTCCCATGAACTTCAAAGGTGCCCAAGCATTTATGTTTTGCTGTACAAACACGGGCAAGCGAGATACCACTTCATCATATCCTTTTATGAACATTGCAATCCTGCTTATAGACATGATTCATAATGCTCATTATTAATTTGTTGGTACCTTTTCTATGATTGACATAGCTATTAGATGATTTTATTTGCATGTACCTTATTATGAATTGCTTAAGTACTTGCCATATCATGAGAATATTTACATCATATGAACAAATGTGTTCGTGAAAGTTCTTTTATCGCACTCAATTGTTAACTGAATTGCTTGAGGACAAGCAATAAGCTAAGCTTGGGGGGAGTTGATACGTCCATGATGCGTGCAATTAACACACGTCCGTTGGGAACCCCAAGAGGAAGGTGTGATGCAGACAGTAGCAAGTTTTCCCTCAGAAAGAAACCAAGGTTTATCGAACCAGGAGGAGCCAAGAAGCACGTTGAAGGTTGATGGCGGCGAAGTGTAGTGCGGTGCAACACCAGGGATTCCGGCGCCAATGTGGAACCTGCACAACACAACCAAAGTACTTTGCCCCAACGTAACAGTGAGGTTGTCAATCTCACCGGCTTGCTGTGAACAAAGGATTAACCGTATTGTGTGGAAGATGATTGTTTGCGAAGAACAAGAAAGAACAAGTATTGCAAGTAGATTTTATTTCAGATGTAAAGAATAGACCGGGGTCCACAGTTCACTAGCGGTGTCTCTCCCATAAGATAAATAGCATGTTGGGTGAACAAATTACGGTTGGGCAATTGACAAATAAAGAAGGCATAACAATGCACATACATATATCATGATGAGTACTATGAGATTTAATCAGGGCATTACGACAAAGTACATAGACCGCCATCCAGCATGCATCTATGCCTAAAAAGTCCACTTTCAGAGTTATCATCCGAACCCCTTCGGTATTAAGTTGCAAGCAACGAGACAATTGCATTAAGTATGGTGCGTAATGTAATCAACACAAATATCCTTAGACAAAGCATCGATGTTTTATCCCTAGTGGCAACAAGACATCCACAACCTTAGAACTTTCCGTCACTCGTCCCAGCATTTAATGGAGGCATGAACCCACTATCGAGCATAAATACTCCCTCTTGGAGTCACAAGTATCAACTTGGCCGCAGCCTCTACTAGCAACGGAGAGCATGCAAGAACATAAATAACATATATGATAGATTGATAATCAACTTGACATAGTATTCAATATCCATCGGATCCCAACAAACACAACATGTAGGATTACAAAGAAACGATCTTGATCATGATAGGCAGTTCACAAGATCGAGCATGATAGCACAATTAGGAGAAGACGATCATCTAGCTACTGCTATGGACCCATGGTCCAGGGGTGAACTACTCACACATCAATCCGGAGGCGATCATGGCGATGAAGAGACCTCCGGGAGATGATTCCCTCTCCGGCGGGGTGCCGGAGGCGATCTCCTGAATCCCCCGAGATGGGATTGGCGGCGGCGGCGTCTCCGTAAGGTTTTCCGTATCGTGGCTCTCGGTACCGGGGGTTTCGCGACGGAGGCTTTAAGTAGGCGGAAGGGCAGGTCGGGGGCCACACGAGGGCCCCACACGCTAGGGCCGCGCGGCCGGCCACGGGCCGCGCCGCCCTGCTGTGGCGGCGCCTCGTGGCCCCACTTCGTAAGTCCTCCGGCCTTCGGAAGCTTCGTGTAAAAATAGGCCCCGGGCGTTGATTTCGTCCAATTTCGAGAATATTTCCTTACTAGGATTTCTGAAACCAAAAACAGCGAGAACAAAGACATGAGCTCTTCGGCATCTCGTCAATAGGTTAGTGCCGGAAAATGCATAAATATGACATATAATGTGTATAAAACATGTGAGTATCATCAAAAAGTAGCATGGAACATAAGAAATTATAGATACGTTTGGGACGTATCAAGCATCCCCAAGCTTAGTTCCTACTCGCCCTCGAGTAGGTAAACGATAACAAAGATAATTTCTGAAGTGACATGCTATCATAATCTTGATCATACTATTGTAAAGCACATGAGATGAATGCAACGATTCGAAGCAATGATGAAGATAATGAGTAAACAAATGAATCATATAGCAAAGACTTTTCATGAATAATACTTTCAAGACAAGCATCAATAAGACTTGCATAACAGTTAACTCATAAGTAATAAGTTCTTAGTAGAAAGCTTTGAAACAACACAAAGGAAGATTTAAGTTTCAGCAGTTGCTTTCAACTTGTAACATGTATATCTCATGGATAGTTGTCAACATAAAGCAATATAACAAGTGCAATAGGTAAACATGTAAGAATCAATGCACACAGTTTACACAAGTGTTTGCTTCTAAGATAGAAAGAATAGGTAGACTGACTCAACAATAAAGTAAAAGATAGGCCCTTCGCAGAGGGAAGCATTGATTACTATTGTTGTGCTAGAGCTTTTCATTTTGAAAACAAGAAACAATTTTGTCAACGGTAGTAATAAAGCATATGAGTTATGTATAAGACATCTTATAAGTTGCAAGCCTCATGCATAGTATACTAATAGTGCTCGCACCTTGTCCTAATTAGCTTGGGTTAACACGGATTATCATTGCATAACATATGTTTCAACCAAGTGTCACAAAGGGGTACCTCTATGCCGCCTGTACAAGGGTGTAAGGAGAAGGTTCGCATTGGATTTCTCGCTTTTGATCATTCTCAACTTAGACACCCATACCGGGACAACATAGACAACAGATAATGGACTCCTCTTTTAATGCTTAAGCATTCAACAACGGTTAATATTCTCATAAGAGATTGAGGTTTTATGTCCAAACCGAAACTTCCACCATGATTCATGGCTTTAGTTAGCGGCCCAATGTTCTTCTCCGTAACAAGTATGCATACTCAAACCATTTGATTGTGAAAACCGCCCTTACTTCAGACAAGACGAACATGCATAGCAACTCACATGATATTCAACAAAGGTAAAGAGTTGATGGCGTCCCCAGAAACATGGTTACCGCTCAACAAGCAACTTGCTAAGAAATAAGACACATAAGTACATATTCTTCACCACGATAGTTTTTAAGCTATTTTGTCCCATGATCTATATATTGTAAAGGTAAAGAATAGAAATTTTAAAGGTAGCACTCAAGTAATGTACTTTGGAATGGCGGAGAAATACCATGTGGTAGGTAGGTATGGTGGACACAAATGGCATGGTTATTGGCTCAAGGATTTGGATGCACGAGAAGATTCCCTCTCAATACAAGGCTAGGCTAGCAAGGTTGTTTGAAGCAAACTCAAGTATGAAATGGTGCAGCAAGACTCACATATAAACATATTGTAAGCATTATAAGACTTTACATCGTCTCCTTGTTGTTCAAACACCTCAACCAGAAAATATCTAGACTTAGAGAGAACAATCATGCAAACCAAATTTTAACATGCTCTATGTAGTTATTCATTAATGGGTACAAGGTACATGATGCAAGAGCTTAAACAAGATCTATGTGAGCACAACAATTGCCAAGTATCACATGATTCAAGACATTATACCATTTACCACATGCGGCATTTTCCGTTTCCAACCATATATCAATGAATGAGGTAGTTCAACTTTCGCAATGAACATTAAAGATAAAGCTAACAACACATGTGTTCATACGAAACTGCGGAGCATAATATCTCCAATATAAAGGATTGTGGGATCCGACTTTACTCAAACAAAACAAAAACTAAAGCAAACAGACGCTCCAAGCAAAGCACATAAGATGTGACTGAATAAAAATATAGTTTCATTAGAGGAACCTGATAAGTTGTCGATGAAGAAGGGGATGCCTTGGGCATCCCCAAGCTTAGACGCTTGGGTCTTCTTAAGATATGCAGGGATGAACCACGGGGGCATCCCCAAGCTGTGACTTTTCACTCTTCTTAATCATATTGTATCATCCTCCTCTCTTGACCCTTGAAAACTTCCTCCACACCAAACTCGAAACAAACTCATTAGAGGGTCAGTGCATAATTCATATATTCAGAGGTGACATAATCATTCTTAATACTTCTGGACATTGCACAAAGCTACTGAAAGTTAATGGAACAAAGAAATCCATCAAACATAGCAAAACAGGCAATGCGAAATAAAAGGCAGAATCTGTCAAAACAGAACAGTCCGTAAAGACGAATTTTAAAATGGCACCAGACTTGCTCAGATGAAAATGCTCAAATTGAATGAAAGTTGCGTACATATCTGAGGATCACGCACGTAAATTGGCAGATTTTTCTGAGTTACCTACAGAGAATTCTGCCCAGATTCGTGACAGAAAGAAATCTGTTTCTGCGCAGTAATCCAAATCTAGTATTGACTCTACTATCAAAGACTTTACTTGGCACAACAATGCAATAAAATAAAGATAAGGAGAGGTTGCTACAGTAGTAACAACTTCCAAGACTCAAATATAAAACAAAGTACTGTAGTAAAAACATGGGTTGTCTCCCATAAGCGCTTTTCTTTAACGCCTTTCAGCTAGGCGCAGAAAGTGTGAATCAAGTGTTATCAAGAGATGAAGCATCGATATTACCTCGGGCTTTATGCATACCCTTATTATTATTTTTCTTACTCTTTGGTTTAGGGAATATATGTCTACCTCCCGGCGTAGAAGTGAATTTGAGGGTGCCTTCTCCCACATTTATGACTGCTCCCAATAGTTTCAGCAGGGATCTTCCAAGTGTGATTTGTCCTGTTCCTACACATTCAATAACAAGATAATCAGTGGATACTGTTCTTCCAAGAATGGTTGTATGCACACCCTCGGCTATTCCCTTAGGAATTATAACAGAATTATCAGTAAGAGTTATTCCTTCTCCCCTTCAACGAGTCCCCAAAGTGTCAAAGATTCATAGATACTCTTAGGCATAAGGCAAGATTCAGACATAATATCACAATGGGCATGAAAAGTTTCACCACCAATAACAACTTTAATAGTAGGGTCCCATTTTGAAGGTTCAGAGTTCACTAAAACTTGATCAAGACGATTACGAACATAACTATAATTTTCTTTCAAGTAAGATGCACTTGTCTCAAGAGTGTTTAATCTATTATAAATACTAATAAGAGCTGAATCAAAATTATTAGCCGAACTATGTGATGCAACCAATTTCTTTATGGCATTAAAAGCTTGATCCCCAGTGCAATGAAGGAAATCTCCTCCCACTACAGCATCTAAGGCATATCTATAGCGAATCATAAGCCTAAAATAAAAATTACTAAGGAGCAGGCTTAGAGTCATTTGCGGTTCAGCTTTCCGATAAGAATCAAAAATTCTAGACCAAGCATCTTTAAAACTCTCCTCATCCCCTTGTTTAAAAGTAAAGATTAATTCATGAGGTGAAGAAGTAACAGGTTCAGAGCTAGACATGATAACCAATAAACTAAATGCAAGTAACTAATTTTTTTTTTGTGTTTTTGATATGGAGAACAAGACAGTAAATAAAGTAAAGCTAGCAACTAATTTTTTTTGTGTTTTGTTTAAGTGCAGCAAACAAAGTAGTAAATAAAATAAAGCAAGACAAAAACAAAGTAAAGAGATTGGAAGTGGAGACTCTCCTTGCAGCGTGTCTTGATCTCCCCGGCAACGGCGCCAGAAAAAGTGCTTGATGCATGCAATTAACACACGTCCGTTGGGAACCCCAAGAGGAAGGTGTGATGCGTACAGTAGCAAGTTTTCCCTCAGAAAGAAACCAAGGTTTATCGAACCAGGAGGAGCCAAGAAGCACGTTCAAGGTTGATGGCGGCGAAGTGTAGTACGGCGCAACACCAGGGATTCCGGCGCCAACGTGGAACCTGCACAACACAACCAAAGTACTTTGCCCCAACGTAACAGTGAGGTTGTCAATCTCACCGGCTTGCTCGTGAACAAAGGATTAACCGTATTGTGTGGAAGATGATTGTTTGTGAAGAACAAGTAAAGAACAAGTATTGCGAGTAGATTGTATTTCAGATGTAAAGAATAGACCGGGGTCCACAGTTCACTAGCGGTGTCTCTCCCATAAGATAAATAGCATGTTGGGTGAACAAATTACGGTTGGGCAATTGACAAATAAAGAAGGCATAACAATGCACATACATATATCATGATGAGTACTATGAGATTTAATCGGGGCATTACGACAAAGTACATAGATCGCCATCCGAGCATGCATCTATGCCTAAAAAGTCCACTTTCAGGTTATCATCCGAACCCCTTCCGGTATTAAGTTGCAAGCAACAGACAATTGCATTAAGTATGGTGCGTAATGTAATCAACACAAATATCCTTAGACAAAGCATCGATGTTTTATCCCTAGTGGCAACAGCACATCCACAACCTTAGAACTTTCTCGTCACTCGTCCTGCATTTAATGGAGGCATGAACCCACTATCGAGCATAAATACTCCCTCTTGGAGTGACAAGTATCAACTTGGCCGGAGCCTCTACTAGCAACGGAGAGCATGCAAGAACATAAATAACATATATGATAGATTGATAATCAACTTGACATAGTATTCAATATCCATCGGATCCCAACAAACACAACATGTAGGATTACAAAGAAACGATCTTGATCATGATAGGCAGCTCACAAGATCGAGCATGATAGCACAATTAGGAGAAGACGATCATCTAGCTACTGCTATGGACCCATGGTCCAGGGGTGAACTACTCACACATCAATCCGGAGGTGATCATGGCGATGAAGAGACCTCCGGGAGATGATTCCCCTCTCCGGCAGGGTGCCGGAGGCGATCTCCTGAATCCCCCGAGATGGGATTGGCGACGGCGGCGTCTCTGTAAGGTTTTCCGTATCGTGGCTCTCGGTACCGGGGGTTTCGCGACGGAGGCTTTAAGTAGGCGGAAGGGCAGGTCGTGGGGCCACACGAGGGCCCCACACGCTAGGGCCGCGCGGCCAGCACCGGGCCGCGCCGCCCGTTGTGGCGGCGCCTCGTGGCCCCACTTCGTAAGTCCTCCGGTCTTCCGGAAGCTTCGTGTAAAAATAGGCCCCCGGGCGTTGATTTCGTCCAATTCCGAGAATATTTCCTTACTAGGATTTCCGAAACCAAAAACAGCGAAAATAACAATCGGCTCTTCGGCATCTCGTCAATAGGTTAGTGCCGGAAAATGCATAAATATGACATATAATGTGTATAAAACATGTGAGTATCATCATAAAAGTAGCATGGAACATAAGAAATTATAGATACGTTTGGGATGTATCAGTCCAAAACGTATCTACTTTCCCGAACACTTTTGCTATTGTTTTGCCTCTAATTTGTGTATTTTGGATGCAACTAACACGGACTAACGCTGTTTTCAGCAGAACTGCTCTGCTGTCTCGTTTTTGTGCAGAAATCCAACTTTCAGGAAAATCCTCGGAATTTATGCGAAAGGTCCTATTTTCCTGAATATTGACGGAGCCGTAAGGGCAAGCTGGTGGGGGCCCGAGGCCCCCACACACTAGGCCGGCGCGGCCCAGCAGGGGGGCGCGCCTCCCTATTGTGTGGCCGCCTCGGCTGGCCCCCGACGCCCTCCTTTGGACTACTTAACGTCTTCGACCTAAAAACGCACGGGGGATAGTCGAAGTCGCCAGAAACCATCCAGTACGCCGCCACCGTCGCGAAACTCCGTCTCGGGACCAGAAACTCCATTCTGGCACCTCGCCGGGACGGGGAATTGGAGGAGATCATCACCATCATCACCACCGACGCCTCTCCATCGACCAGCCATGTTTCCCCCATCCATGTGTGAGTAATTCCCCCACTGTAGGCTGAAGGGGATGGTAGGGATTGGATGAGATTGGTCATGTAATAGTCATAAGATTGTTAGGGCATGGTGCCTAGTATCCGTAGATGTTACTTTTATGATATTGTTGCAACTTGTTATGCTTAATGCTTGTCACTAGGGCCCGAGTGCCATGATCTCAGATCTGAACATGTTATTGATTCATGAAGATATTCGTTGTTTATGATCTTACCTACAAGTTGTATATACGTATTGTTGTCCGGAACCCGAGGCCCCAAAGTGACAGAAATAGGGACAACCGAAGGGGAAGGCGGTGATATGAGGATCACATGTGTTCACGGAGTGCTAATGCTTTGCTCCGGTGCTCTATTAAAAGGAGTACCTTAATTTCCAGTAGATTCCCTAGAGGCCCGGCCGCCACCGGCCGGTAGGACAAAAGATGTTGTGCAAGTTTCTCATTGCGAGCACGTACGACTAAATATGGAACACATGCCTATTGATTGATTAGTACTTGGATACCGTTTTATTATTATCTGCAAATGCCCTGCTTTGATTGTTACATGAGTTTCTCTCATCCATGCAACGCCCGTTCATCCATCCCTGTGCCTACAGTATTTTAATCCTGCTGTTTACTATAATTAGTACTGCTGTCTTTGTTACTCTGCTGCTGTTATTTCACTACTACTACTACTGCTACTGCTATAAAACTGTCACTACTGATAAACTCTTGCGAGCAAGTCTGTTTCCAGGTGCAGCTGAATTGACAACTCCGCTGTTAAGCCTTTCAAGTATTCTTTGTCTCCCCTTGTGTCGAATCAATAAATTGGGTTTTACTTCCCTCGAAGACTGTTGCGATCCCCTATACTTGTGGGTCATCAGGCATCCAAGTGGGCAGATTTTGTGCGAAAGATTCATGTGAAGACTAAAGAGTTGATAGAGAAGAAAGGCAAGAGCAATGCTGCAAGGATGAATAAGAAGCGCAAGGAGATATTGTTCAAGCCTGGTGATATGGTCCGGGTACATTTTCGCAAGGATAGGTTCCCGAAGCTGCGGAAGTCCAAGTTGCTTCCTCGTGGTGCTGGTCCTTACAAAGTGCTTGCCAAGATCAATGATAATGCATACTCGATAGATCTTCCAGTTGATGAGTTTGGTGTCAGTAACTCTTTCAATGTTGCTGATTTGACACCATATGACGGAGAATACCTTGGAGTGTTGAGGTCGACGCCTTTTGAAGGGGGGAGATGATTAGGACATCCCTACCATACTACTACCTCTGTCATTACAAGTTGAAGATGATCCTGTTGAGAAGCTCAAGTCCAATGAAGTCAGGATTGAACCAATGACACGAGCTCGTGCGAAGCTACTTAAACAACAGGTGAATTTGTTCCTAAGTGATACTTTGATCGATGAGAAGTTTATACTGCCTAAGTCGTATTACTTATGTATGATCAGGTATGAAGAAGGAGCAAGCATCGCACGAGAAGGAGAGGAGCAGCTGGACAAGAAGATGGACGTGAAGCTGGACATGGAGCTGGACATGAAGACATCCCATGGACGCGCGAGGGAGGAGCGGGAGGCATGCACGAGAGGAGGAGATGTTCAGGCCGGCGCCCAGCCCGGTCAATCGGCCGTGCCGCCGGGTCGCCCGGCCCCAGGCCCGGTCCGACCGGCTCCCACGCCGGATCAGCCCGGTCCAAACCGGGTCCCACGCTTGTGCCAGCCGGGGCGTATCCAGTAAGCCTGGACGCCCGCCCGGTCGCCATCCGGTCCCTGGCCCGGTCCAAACTGGACCGGTCGGTTCCAGGCCCGGTCGGCCGGTCCCCAGGCCGGCCGAGTCCGAGTTTGTCTCGACCAGATCTATTCTGGGTCGGTTATTTTTGTATATTTTCGACCTGAGGTCGTCCTGAACCCCTATATAAGTGCGCAGTACGCCCCCCCCCCCCCAATTAGGTTTAGATCATGTTTAAGATAAACCCTTGTTCATAATTGTTTGCCTTGCAACTCCATTGAATTTCTACACCATATTGCATCGATTTGGTGTTGAACCCCTGAAAGTCTTGTGTGATCTGTTGTTCCATTGGGAATTAGACGGTTGCAACTTACCGCTTCGTGGTCGGCGGCTACGTGCGCAAGTGTGTGGAGTTGCGAATATCTTGCAGGGTTGAGAGCTGTTGCATTGGCGACAGGGACCAATCGAGAGATCTCGTTGTGTCATACAAGTTATCATCTACTTCATCAAGTTATCTCCGCTGCTATCACCCGGTGATCATCATCACCACCGTTGCTTACTGAGAAGATCGGGCCACCCCATATCAACGCCTCCCTGGAACGCCCCCGGAATTCCCGCCTGAAATCCATTCACGCCTGGATAAACCATGTTGAAGAAACTGATGACCCACAAGTATAGGGGATCGCAACAGTCTTCGAGGGAAGTAAAACCCAATTTATTGATTCGACACAAGGGGAGACAAAGAATACTTGAAAGCCTTAACAGCGGAGTTGTCAATTCAGCTGCACTCGGAAACAGACTTGCTCGCAAGAGTTTATCAGTAGTAACAGTTTTATAGTAGTAGCAGTAGTGAAATAACAGCAGCAGAGTAACAAAGACAGCAAGTAGTGATTTTAGTAAACAAGCAGGATTAAAATACCGTAGGCACGGGGACGGATGACGGGCGTTGCATGGATGAGAGAAACTCATGTAACAATCATAGCAGGGCATTTGCAGATAATAATAAAACGGTGTCCAAGTACTAATCAATCAATAGTCATGTGTTCCAATTATAGTCGTACGTGCTCGCAATGAGAAACTTGCACAACATCTTTTGTCCTACCAGCCGGTGGCAGCCGGGCCTCAAGGGAAACTACTGGATATTAAGGTACTCCTTTTAATAGAGTACCGGAGCAAAGAATTAACACTCCGTGAACACATGTGATCCTCACATCGCTACCATTCCCTCCGGTTGTCCCGATTTCTGTCACTTCGGGGCCATTGGTTCCGGACAGCGACATGTGTATACAACTTGCAGGTAAGACCATAAACAATGAATATCTTCATGAATTAATAACATGTTCAGATCTGAGATCATGGCACTCGGGCCCTAGTGACAAGCATTAAGCATAACAAGTTGCAACAATATCGTAAAAGTACCATCTACGGACACTAGGCACTATGCCCTAACAATCTTATGCTATTACATGACCAATCTCATCCAATCCCTACCATCCCCTTCGGCCTACAGCGGGGGAATTACTCACACATGGATGGGGGAAACATGGCTGGTTGATGGAGAGGCGTTGGCGGTGATGGCGGCGATGATCTCCTCCAATCCCCGTCCCGGCGGAGTGCCAGAACGGAGACTTCTGGCTCCCGAGACGGAGTTTCGCGATGTGGCGGCGTTCTGGAGGGTTTCTGGCGACTTCGACTTCTCCCCGTGCGTTTTTAGGTCGAGGCGAATAAGTAGTCCGAAGGAGGGCGTCGAAGGCCGGCCGAGGGGGCCACACCACAGGGCCGCGCGGGCCCCCCCTGGGCCGCGCCGCCCTATGGTGTGGGGCCCTCGGGCCTCCACCTTACTTGTCCTTCTGGCTCCGTCAGTATTCTGGGAAAATAGGCCCTTTCGTCAAAATCCCGAGGTTTTTCCCGAAAGTTGGATTTCTGCACAAAAACGAGACACCAGAACAGTTCTGCTGAAAACAGCGTTAGTCCGTGTTAGTTGCATCCAAAATACACAAATTAGAGGCAAAACAATAGCAAAAGTGTTCGGGAAAGTAGATACGTTTTGGACGTATCAATTCCCTCCAAGCTTAGCTTATTGCTTGTCCTCAAGCAATTCAGTTAACAACTGAGCGATAAAAGAACTTTCACGAACACATTTGCTCATATGATGTATATATTCTCATGATATGGCTAATACTTAAGCAGTTCATAATAAGATACATGCAAGTAAGATCATCTAACAGCTATGTCAATCATGAAGAGGTACCAACAATTAATAATAAGCATCATGAATCATGTATATAAGCAGGATTGCAATGTTCATAAGAGAGTATGATAAAGTGGTATCTCGCTTGCCTGTATTTGATCGGCAAAACATACATGCCCGGGCACCTCTGGGAGTTCATAGAAAGACTAGAAGTAGTGATTGTCAAAGATAAAAGCATCAAAGTTATACCACAATCAATCATATTTTGAGACAAGCATATTATACTAAGAATGATAGTTGTGCTCTCAAGAAAGTGCTCAAAGAAGGGATGGAGACACAACATAAAAGTAAAAGATTGACCCTTCGCAGAGGGAAGCAGGGATTAACATGCGCTAGAGCTTTTCATTTGTAAAGCAGGAGTAAAATTATTTTGAGAGGTGTTTGTTGTTGTCAACGAATGGTAATGGGTACACCAACTACCTCGCCAACCGGACTTTCAAGAGCGGCTCCCATGAATTATTTGCACACTACAACATAAATGACACGTAGAGACGTTCAATTTATGTGTTAACAACGCTTTAAAACGTCACTATGCGCTTGTAGAGCCGCTTGTGTAAAGCGTCGTAGAAGCGTCTCCTTATGCACCGTCTCAAGTTATGTACAGACGCATTAGAAGCGTCTTTATATGACATGAGACGTCTATAAAGCGTGTTTATTCCGAGAGAGACGTTCTGCTAAGTTCCCCCACATGTCGTCTTTAAAGCATGTTCTTGCGTCCTAAAGAATCTCAAGACGTTTTTCTTTTATTCCATATATATAAATGGTTTTTTTTTTTGCGGTCAAATTCCCGCTATGTACCAGGATAATCATGTTATCAGAAACTATTGCACAACAGAAAACAATGAATCTATAAAAAATCACTTTATTTCTTGAGAACAACAGTATTTTACAAGTGATTTGTACATTTTCATGGAACAATTACAAACTTGACCACGCAAAATCATCCTAATCTAATACATTTTCTTCTAGTAGTTGGAATATATCTACAAGCTTCCGCGTGAAGAAATGATATATCAGATCTCCATTGCTAATGCTGATTTTCCTTGCAGTTTTCTGCGTTGTTGCTTGAAATGGTTCACAGATAATTCCTCTGTCAAAAATTCAACTGAAACATAAATTAATTAACTGGATAAAATTCAATAATTTATATTTTTCACATACACAAATGAAGCAAATACCATGGGTGTTTACCATCGGAGCGGTATTTATAATTGATAGCCATCTCTTCACACTTTTATAATGGTGCATATATACCTTCTTCTGCTGCAAGAAAAAGAGTTACTAAATACTAAACATCCGTACAGATACATGCTTATAACTGAGAAGAAAACTTTACGAACGTACCTTAGCATTGGCGTTGTGAGTACATCTTGCTGAAGGGTCAATTCTTTCAGTTCACATCAATGATTAGATTAGAAATGCAAATAATTTTCTGAGGCTGCAAAAAATGGAACATACAGTTTGTATATTAGGCTCAAAGAATAAAACCAAATAGTTAAGAGTAGAAAAGGTTATATATATATTCATGTTAAGTATAGAACGGTAAAAGTTGAAACATACTTCTTGGTTTGGCATAGAGAAAATGAACAGAAGCAATCATATTTATAGGTTTACTGAAAACATGTGACGCCAGCTTGATCAGGAAAAAGAGAAAAAAATCATACGCGCAGATGTAGAGAATAATTGAAACCATGCTGCACAGTATAACATACGTAACGCGTTCACCTATTGGCGAAGAACTTCTAGATGAATCAGTAATTCTGTACTGCAAAAACAGTAGACAATGATATAATCTGCCCTGTGTGCAAAAGTTATCAAAACAGATTTTTCATAATCAAAAGCACGTAAACTGGACAATACCGAGCAACTTAATCATCTGTCCAAATGAATCCACCTGTGATTTCCTAATTACAGATGACTTTGAATAGTTTTTGTCCTGCAGATCTGTGAACACCCCGCCACAACATTTATTGGGCATTGACCTCTACCAAAGTATTAAAATTATAGGATAGCACAACATCAGAGGGCAAGGAATGGAAAGCAGAGAGAACTAACCTGCAAATACAAGGCTCTGCAAGTCACGCCCGCGCACCATGCCGGCCAGCGCAGGATGGAGCTGACGTGTAGTCGGTGAGCAGCCACTTTGATGATGTTTGGCGGTGGAAGCGCGACAACGAGATGATCCTCGGACGGGGGATGAATCTCGATGCAGATCAGCCTCTTGAGAGGAACACTAGATCGGAGACGGCAAGAACTAGAGCGGCGGTTTTCTTTTTTGACCTGTAGCGATTGAGGGAGAGGGGTGCAGAAGTAGGGTTTTCTAAATGGGCTGGCTGGGCCATAAACAACGTGTCGTGTGTCACATTAAACGTTTCCAACTTAATACTAACGAGTTGGGTTCTATTTATTTACCGTCAAAAATTTGAGACGATATGACCAGCGTCTCAGAAAACGTCCCTAGGAACCGGAGGGTTCAACGCATAGCGACGTTATAAAAAACGTCTAATACAAAACGTCCTTACATGACTAATTTCTTGTAGTGGCATGTTTATGTGGCACTCCTTCCAACCTTTCTTACACAAACCATGGCTAACCGAATCCTCGGGTGCCTGCCAACAGTCACATACCATGAAGGAGTGCCTTTTTAGTTCAGTTTTATTATGATGATGACACTCCCCCCAACCTTTGCTTACACAAGCCATGGCTAACCGAATCCTTCGGGTGCCGTCCAACAATCACAAACCATGGAGGAGTGTCTATTTAAGTTAATTAATTCGGGACTGGGAATCCCATTGCCAGCTCTTTTTGCAAAATTATTGGATAAGCGGATATGCCACTAGTCCATATGAGAGTCCGTCAAAAGTAAATGACAAGGTTGAAAGCTAAACACCACATACTTCCTCATGAGCTATGAAACATAAACACAAATTAAGAAGCATTTTGAAGGTTTTAAAGGTAGCGCATGAGAATTTACTTGGAATGGTTTGAAATGCCATGCATAGGTATTTATGGTGGACACTTTGGAATAACTTGGTTTTCATGTGTTTGGAGGCACGAGCAGCGTTCCCGCTCAGTACAAGTGAAGGCTAGCAAAAGACTAGGGAGCGACAAATCAAGAGAGCAATAACTGTCATAATCATGCTTGCGGCAAAATAAATTAACTGAGGCATAAAAGTGATACAAGAACTCTGAAGCAATGTAAATCATTGAGGCTTAATTGACTTTTGTTCAGTCATATGCATGCGTGAGCATGTGCCAAGTCGATATAAATGAATTATTCAGAAGAGGATACCACAATGCCATACTTACTTATGAATAAAACAATGCAAGCAAACATCCATGACATGCTACTCATATTAATAAATTGGAGCTAATCATGAGAGATCATGAACTACTAGACTTTCTTAAATAACATATACCTCACATGAACCAACTAAGCATGCTCACATGGATGAGTATATGTACAAAAATGAAAACAAATAGAGTTCATACCAGCCTCTCACCACAATCAGATTGTCGTAGATCGTCATTATTGCCTTTTTCACTTGTGTAGCTTGGATAATATGAAATGAAAACCACGCTCCAGCCACCGAAGACCATTGAACTCATGATGAACTTTAAAAACCAAAGAAGAACAGCAAATATTTTTGGTGTTTTCGAATTTGAGAACAAGAACAAAAGGAAACAAGCAAACAAAGCAAAATCTTTTTGGGTTTTCTTATAGCAAACTAGCAATAGCAAATAAAGCGAAACAAATGCAAGAAACCAAGATAAACAAATGGTGAAGAGAAACAACAGAAATATTTTTGGTCTTTTTGTGTTTTAGGAAAGAAACAAAGTGAAAGCAAGAAATAGCAAATTAAAAGAAACACAGAAAAGCGAGATAGCAGAAATCTGCCAAAACCTGACAGCAGTACAGAAATCGATTTTTACAAAAATCTTACGTTGCTCAGTTCGAAAAGTGTTCAACTAATGAAAGTTAGATAACAACCTGGGGAACATGCACAAAAATTGGCTTCGCAAAATACTGTTCTGGCTGTGGGCACGAATTTTTACGGTAACAGCCCAGAATCTGTTTTCAGGCAGCACTTCCCCAAATATCATCTTCCTCTCATTAGAAAACCACTCAAACAAACTAAACAAGTATATACAAGTATCCAGCAACCATAATATGCAAAGAATGAGTGATGCCGGTATACCTCCCCCCAAGCTTAGGCTTTTGGCCTAAGTGGAGTTCAATCCCATCGAGGCCATGAGGTAGTATCTCCCTGGTACGATGAAGATGGATCATATTCCGGGTATGTGCTAGAAGAAGCACCCGGATACGTGACGGTGTAGTCGTAGGAGGGCTCGGCATCCTCGGAGTCATGCTGCTGGTGGAAATCTTGTATCTTCATATGTTCATCCACCTCCTCCTTAGTGCGCGACCATGGTTGCCTGTCAATATCGAACAAACCTGGCTGGGGAAGAGGGATTTCTTTCTCATTCCCGTCAGCAAACAACATTCTATAGACCATATTATCTAAAGTGGACTCGGTGGTAACAAAATGATGGCTTTTCATAGCAATGATATCAAGCCTCCTAGGGGTTAATGGCACATCATTAGGATCAATAGGAAGCTCTAAATGTGTTAAAATGCGCGAGTGCAATAGCTCCTCCAAAAATAGGTCCCCTGGTAGACAAGCGGCGAGCAATAAGAGAACCAAGATGATAAGATGTCAGTCCAGTAAGTGCAATATTCAAGAAAGCAAGATGGTAACTAGAAATATTGCTAGTGTTCTCCCTACCAAGTATGCTAGTAGCAACGTAATATGCAAAATATTTAATGGCGGGGAGTTGAATGTTCCTTATCTTGCCCCGCTGAATGGTGCGACAATCATCGTTGGTAATCCCTCGATAGAGCTCCAACAAGTCCCGGGGGTTGTCATCAATCCTCCTTGCTGTACCTACAGGGGCAATATCCAATGCACGACAAAATTCTTCCAATTCCATAGTAACAGGAGTACCATAGATCTTGAATGCAACTGTCGGATCATATTGCGTGTTTTGGAACTTGAAGCTCTCGACAAAATTTTTGGTGAGCATGTAGTATTGCTCCCTTTCATCTCCAACGTAGGTGGCTAAACCCGCCCTGTTGACAAGGGTGAAGAAATCATCCAATATCCCTGCATTTGTCAGAAAATCATAACATGGGAAGGATGAGGCATTAGGAGCCCCATTGTCTTCTTCGGGCGCGAAGCTAGGCGCGATGATGTCCTCATTGTACGATCGCCTAATTTGGGTGGCGGTCCTAGAAGGCCTCCCGGTGCTGGGTTGTTCCTTTCTTGAACAATTCTCCAAATTTGAACTTCTTCATTTTCTGAAATTTTCAACAAACAATATAAAACTTGATTTGGTGACATATAATTGAGGGAAACTACCATAGGAACTTGCTAGAGTACTAATCATGCATCAAAAGTAGTTTCTACCACTTAGAACAAGCATGCAAGCTCACTAAACATGTTACCTACATCAGCAAAATATTCAAGATATACTCAACCAAACAAAATTTAATTTGGATAATCGAAGGAGTCACATACCAGAGAGCAAATGTGCCAAATTTCAGACAGAAATCTGGGCTGAGCAAAGAGATCGAAAAATCCTGAGCTCTTGAGCAAAAACACGAGTGAGAGAAAGTTGGTTCGAGTTTTTTCGAAAGAGAGAAGATGCTGGGAGAAAGAGATGAAGAAGTGGGGCAAGGAGGGGCCCACACCACAGGGTGGCGCGCCCCCCTTGCTGGTCGCGCGGCCCTGTGGTGTGGCACCCTGTGGTGCCCCACAGGTCATCCTCTGGTGCTCCCAGGTGCCTTGTCGAAAAATAGGACCAACGGTGTAATTTTCGCGAATTTTTGAAAACTTTGAAAAATGCACATTTCTGGGTATTAAGTTTATTATTACTGGCCAGGAAATTTTTTGAAAACTCAAATCAACTAAGGAACTTTGCAAATTAAAAATGCTACAGCAACTAAAGCAAGTGGAGAAAGAAAGAGATGTTGTTTACCTCCTCTATGCATATAAAATGTATTTGTTAACAAGGTTGATCAAGTCTTGCCACCAAATAAATTTTACATAGCATATGAAGAAATAAACCTCAAATCAATCATGTTACCTTGAATTGTATTGATATGAATCCAATCACAAGAGTTTGATATTCTTCTTTAGGCTCATATATAGGACAATCGATAGTTCCAACTTTGATAGTTCTCACATTAGAAATAGTATTAACTCCGCACGCTTTTTCAATCCTCTTGGGGAAATAAACGGTATGCTCCCTATCATCAACATTGAAAGTAACCTTTCCTTTATTGCAATCAATAACAGCCCCTGCGGTGTTAAGAAAAGGTCTCCCAAGAATAATAGACATATTATCATCTTCAGGCATTTCCAACACAACAAAATCAGTTAATATCAAGCGGTTATTAGTAACTTGAACAGGAACATCCTCACATATACCAACAGGAATAGGAGTAGATTTATCAGCCATTTGCAAAGATATATCAGTAGGTATCAACTTATCTAAGTAAAGTCTCTTATAAAGAGAAAAAGGCATAACACTAACACCGGCTCCCAAGTCACATAGAGCAGTTTTAACATAATTATTCTTAATAGAACAAGGAATAGTAGGTATACCGGGTCGCCCAACTTCTTTGGAACTTTGCCATTGAAAGAGTAATTAGCAAGCATAGTGGAAATTTCCTCATTGGGGATTTTCCTTTTGTTAGTAACAATATCTTTCATATACTTTGAATAAGGAGGCAATTTAATAGCATCGACCAAAGGGATTTGCAAGAATAAAGGTTTCATCCAATCACAGAATTTATTATAGTGTTCTTCTTCCTTTGATTTTAGTTTCTTAGCAGGAAAAGGCATTTGCTTTTGCACCCAAGGTTCTCTTTCATTACCATGTTTCCCAGCAATAAAATCTTCTTTAGTATACTTTTTATTTTTAGCATGCTTTTCAGGTTCTTTTTCAACCTCTTCTTTATCAGGAGTATCATTCTTATCATTGTCTTTATCATGTTCATTACCACTTTCGGTTTCAACGATCGAAATAGAAATACTATTAGGATCATTAGCAGGTTCGGAGGATTCTACAACATTTTTATGTTTCTTCTTCTTTTTCTTAGATGGAGCACTAGTTTCAATGTGTTGAGAATCTTGTTCAATTCTTTTGGGATGCCCTTCAGGATATAGAGGATCCTGGGTAGAGACACCACCTCTAGTTGTTACTTCATAAGCATGTTTTTCTTTAGCATTATTTCCTAACAAGTCATTTTGCACTTTAGTGAGTTGATCAATTTGAGTTTGAACCATATGAAAATGTTTAACAAGCATCTTAACATCATTGGAGGTTCTCTCCACAATATCATGTAATTGACTAATAGCTCGAGAATTTTCCATTAGATGATTCTCTACTCTCATATTAAAATTTTCTTGCTTAACAATATAATTATCAAACTCATCTAAGCATTGTGCGGGAGGTTTTGAATACGGAATATCTTCCCTAGTAAAGCGTTGAAGGGAGTTTACCTCAATCATGGATGAAGGGGGATTTATCTCACATATATCTTCTATGGGAGGTAGATTCTTCACATCTTCAGATTTAATACCTTTCTCCTTGAGAGACTTCTTGGCTTCCCTCATATCTTCATCATTCAATTTAATTAAACCCCTCTTCTTCAATATTGGCGTTGGAGTTGGTTCGAGCGTAGTCCAATCATCATAATTCCGACCTATTTTAGCCAATAATTCTTCGACTTCGTCCGGAGTTCTTTTCCTGAAAACACAACCAAGCACAACTATCCAGGTATGCCCTAGACTCAATGGTTAGTCCACTATAAAATATATCAAGTAAATCATGCTTTTCCAAATCATGGTCAGTGCGAGCTCTAATAAGAGAGCAAAATCTCGCCCAAGCCTCGGGCAATTTCTCTTCATCTCCTCGATCAAAATTATAAACTCTCTCGCAAAGCAGCATGTTGAGCACTAGCAGGAAAGTATTTCCGGAAGAAAACATTAAGCAATTCTTTTGGACTTTTAATAGAACTAGGTGGCAAACTATTATACCAAGTTTTAGCGGCATCCTTTAATGAGAATGGAAAGATTTTAGCAACAAAGTAAGTACGCTTCTTAACATCATCAGAAAACAAGCTACTCAGAGTAGATAACTCAGTCATGTGTTCAACAACACTTTCTTTTTCAAGTACCACAAAAAGGTGTTTTCTCAACAATAGCTATATGAGATAGATCAAGAGAAAAATCATAATCTTTATCCCTAATGTTTATAGGAGATGTGGCAAATTTAGGATCAGGAGACAGCTTTATATCTAACGGTATGTTCTGCAAGCAACTTTTTAATTTTTCTTGCATCAGTAGTAGCATGGCATTTTTCAATAAAATCATCATCAAGTTCCACATAATCTTCATCAAGATCATCACTAGAGTATTCAAGTTCGGGTGAATTAACTGGTGTAGTAACATCGGGAGTTTCGAGTATTTTCAATTTGTCTAGACCTAGCAATTGTAGCATCTAGAAAAGATCCCAATGAACCACTATCATCAAGCACAGCAGAAATATTATCAATATTATGAGAGTTTTCAGATTCAGCAGAAGTACCAGCATGTGAAGCATATGGCGGTGAAACTAGTTTATCAATCACAGATGGTGAATCAAGAGCAGCAGAGGTACTCAGAGTTGTACCTTTTCTTGTAGTGGATGGTAATATGGCGACCTTAGTATCGCGAGTTTTACCCATGATGGAGAATTTGCAGCGAACAATATCAATCCAAGTGAACTTCCAAATAAAGCTATGCTCCCGGCAACGGCGCCGGAAAATAGTCTTGATGTCCCACAAGTATAGGGGATCGCAACGAGTCTTCGAGGGAAGTAAAACCCAATTTATTGATTCGACACAAGGGGAGACAAAGAATACTTGAAAGCCTTAACGAGCGGAGTTGTCAATTCAGCTGCACACTGGAAACGAGACTTGCTCGCAAGAGTTTATCGAGTAGTAGCAGTTTTATAGTAGTAGCGATAGTGAAATAACGAGCAGCGAGTAACAAAGACAGCAGTAGTGATTTTAGTAAACGAGCAGGATTAAAATATCGTAGGCACGGGGACGGATGACGGGCGTTGCATGGATGAGAGAAACTCATGTAACAATCATAGCAGGGCATTTGCGAGATAATAATAAAACGGTTTCCAAGTACTAATCAATCAATAGGCATGTGTTCCAATTATAGTCGTACGTGCTCGCAATGAGAAACTTGCACAACATCTTTTGTCCTACCAGACCGGTGGCAGCCGGGCCTCAAGGGAAACTACTCGGATATTAAGGTACTCCTTTTAATAGAGTACCGGAGCAAAGCATTAACACTCCGTGAACACATGTGATCCTCACATCGCTACCATTCCCTCCGGTTGTCCCGATTTCGTCACTTCGGGGCCATTGGTTCCGGACGACGACATGTGTATACAACTTGCGAGGTAAGACCATAAACAATGAATATCTTCATGAATTAATAACATGTTCAGATCCGAGATCATGGCACTCGGGCCCTAGTGACAAGCATTAAGCATAACAAGTTGCAACAATATCGTAAAAGTACCATCTACGGACACTAGGCACTATGCCCTAACAATCTTATGCTATTACATGACCAATCTCATCCAATCCCTACCATCCCCTTCGGCCTACGGCGGGGGAATTACTCACACATGGATGGGGGAAACATGGCTGGTTGATGGAGAGGCGTTGGCGGTGATGGCGGCGATGATCTCCTCCAATTCCCCGTCCGGCGGAGTGCCGAACGGAGACTTCCGGCTCCCGAGACGGAGTTTCGCGATGTGGCGGCGTTCCGGAGGGTTTCGGCGACTTCGACTTCTCCCCGTGCGTTTTTAGGTCGAGGCGAATAAGTAGTCCGAAGGAGGGCGTCGGAGGCCGGCCGAGGGGCCACACCACGGGCCGCGCGGGCCCCCCGGGCCGCGCCGCCCTATGGTGTGGGGCCCTCGGGCCTCCACCTTACTTGTCCTTCGGCTCCGTCAGTATTCGGGAAAATAGGCCCTTTCGTCAAAATTCCGAGGTTTTCCTGAAAGTTGGATTTCTGCACAAAAACGAGACACCAGAACAGTTCTGTTGAAAACAGCGTTAGTCCGTGTTAGTTGCATCCAAAATACACAAATTAGAGGCAAAACAATAGCAAAAGTGTTCGGGAAAGTAGATACGTTTTGGACGTATCAGAAACCTCCAAGCATATTGGCTCTATTGCCAGCCGGCCCGTTTGGACCGCCGATGAAAAAATTATTAAATGGTAGTGGATGCATGAAGTTATCGGCGCCACCGTTTCCTTGTGGTGCACCACAGCTAGCATTACCGCCACGGCCCGCACCGCCATCGCCTAGATCACGAGAAATTGGCACCCCTCTTCCACCACTACGACCCTACATGAGCATAGCCGCCACGAGAGGAGCTATCGGTGTGTTTTTTTCCACGAAAACCCTGAGAGACCACGTGGACAATTCTCTCGGTCAAAAAAGGTAATTGCGTAGGGCGCGTGATCGTGTGTTTGGACTGATCTTATTGGCCTGCTTGGTCAACGAAACTCGGCAGTGGGATTTGATGTAGCTTCACCGAGCCCACGTTCGTTACTTCAATCCAAAAATCACGTGGTTCGAAATTCAAACCTAAGTTGTTGCATGTCCTCGCATGCGATGTTGCGTCGATCTCTGAGATCAATATCCTTGATGTTCTTGCGATTCTCCATTGTCCAGGTCGCCATTTCCATCTCATCTTGAAGACAGAATGTCGACGACTCCAGCACGGGGCGCCGAGACCACAACGATTGGCAAAAATCTAGCGTCTTCGACCTGGAAGGCACATGCGAATATGAAGAAACTGTCGGCGACGGTCATGATCCGGTGTTTTGATCTCTTCTCTAGTCTCTTCCTCCATCTCGCAGAGCCATCCGAGGGCAGATCCCTTGTTTTATCCTTTGCCGGAGTTGCACAAGCGGGCCAGAGATACGGCATCGCCCCTCCAGACGTGTTGCCCTGCCCCTCTGCCTCAACATTGGTGTCCACCTCGTTGTAAATGTCCTCGTCATCGACGAGGACCCAGAATCGCCCTAGGGTTGTTTCTAACGTCTCTCCAACAAACCCGGAGCTCATCCGTCGGTTGTCTGGCATGTAAGAGCATCAACAGTGTTGACGAATGCCAAATATGCAACCTAATGAAAAATGACTTTTGTGGCAAATAGTTAAGCTTCCTACAATGTGTAGATTGCCAAAAAAATCTACATTCTCTCTCCTTATATTTACACGGCCCATTTTTTTTTTCGAAAGGGGGAACAAGTCCCAGCCTCTGCATCAAAGTGATGCATACAGCCTTTATTTCATTATTGAAAAATGCCACAGACCCTACAACCAAGAGTGCTTATTACAAATCATGGATCACACAAAGTCTCAATGTGGATCAGCCAACTAAAGAGAGATGACATGGCTAACAAAGAGAGACACTAGAGAGGAGAGTGAGAAAAATAATTTGGCAATAGGAGCATCTACTTGCTCCCATGCCATAACGTTTGGCTATGACAATGTCATCCACAATGGAGAGAACCAATGTTAAAAGCCAAATTCACTATTTGGAACTACTATTTAGCATACACTGTGTCAGAAAATGTTTTAGGTGACAACAACAAATAACCAAAACCCTTCCAAATGTTATGTGGAATTAAAACATTGCTATTGCACACATAAATTGCAATTACACAGAAAGTGTATATACAAAAGAAGTGCAATTCGACTTCACCAAGCATGGTCTGTTTGTGGGTTGTCCAAGTGTCCATACAGTGCAATATTTTGCTGAAAAAATAATTCATGTGCAGATCGATAGGCAAAAAAATGGACGATATTTTTCAGAAAAAACAACCGCTCAATTTGTGAGAGACGGAACGACTACCTTGCGGGGTTTTTTTTTTTTTTTTTTGCGGGTAAGACTATCTTGAACTTGACTCTGAAATTGCTTAACAAATTCTGATAGAGTACTCTGCATTGCTTAACAAATACTGTAAAAGTTTTTATAGGAAAGTACAAGTGCATTCCTACAGTCCCATAAGTCAGTATTGATCTTCTGTCTTTCGAATTCCCTTGTCCAATAAAATCCCTACTACCAGTTTTTGTCTACTCTTAAATTTTGAACTTGAAATAGTTTAGCATCCCCGTGTGCTTCGTTGCTGGCTGGCGCAAAACACGCCACGAACTGTGCAGACATCACGAGAATCCATAGCGCACTGGCATTGAAGATAAAAACCAGTCCAGCAAGCAACATACATACAACGCTGTACGTGGACAGTGAAGAGCAGCGATGCCTGCACTGACCAAACCAAGATTCCCTCTCACAGGCAAAAGAACAGTAGTCGATCGATAAAGCCAAACTTGGCATTCCTGCCGTTCCAAAAATCAACACCTTACGAGTTACAGCACTGCAGCTAGATACATGATCTTAACAGTACAAATCTGATCTACTACTTGATGATAGCAACGTGACATGATGACAGCCCATTGAGATGGCAAATTTTATACAGAACCATACAAGCAGGAAGCTTAGCCCAAGAGTGCAAAAATAAAATCGGAGATAGATAGATAGCTCAGCACTGATCAGCTGCTCCCCTCTTCCGGCTCAGCGCCGCTCGTAGCTGCAACAAGAACATGAAACGAAGGATCAGCTCAAGTGCATATTGTGGAGTAAACATCCCAACCGAATGCAGTAATTTTCAGTTGCACTGACCGAGGGCGCGTTCAGATCCGAGCTCCGCAGCACGCGCAGCCTCTTCGCCGTGGCGATGAACATGCTGCAAGAACGATTGCGGCAAGAGGAACTCATGAGCTATATTTTTTTTGGAAAATGGAATTCATGAGCTTTACATTTAATTAAGTCAAGAAGAACAGATACTCAGATAGTTCGGCGTTGCATGCATTTGGAAGACTGAAGAAAAACTTACTCCCACGGGACATCGCCGACCAGCATCTGGTCGCCCTCGTCGTCCTCGTACACCAGTGTGTACTCGCCGCTGCCGTCCAGCAGTCCGGTGATCGACGGCTGGTTCCCCTCCGCGCAGGACCTCTGGTTCCGTTGAGCTGCGGCACACACAAACAGAGGACATATCAAGTTCAGTCTCTAGACTCTCTACATAACCCAACTCGTATGCAGCCGGCCGGACGGTGCGTGCGTACCGGCGAGGAGGTCCCGGAAGAGGCGGTCGACGGCGACGGAGAGGTTGCCGTAGTCGCACTGCGCCTTCAGGTCCACCTTGCGGCCGATGGGGACGCCGTCCATGTTCACCTTCACGAACAGGCCCTTGTAGCCGGCCTTGTCGTCGGCGCCGTTGCGTGGGTCGGCGGGCGGCCGCTTGGACGCCGAGGAGGAGGCCAGGTTCCGCCGGAACGAGCGCACCGGAGGCCACCCCACCACCGGAGCCGCGGCCGCTAGCGTTCTGCTGCACGTCGCAGAGACAAGAAGCAAGTGAATCAGCGCAATCTTGTAGTAGCAGAAGATTGGCTCTTTCGCTCCATACGCATCTCCACTAACTGAGATTTTCTCAGAACAAGGATGCATCTCACTCAACTATATAAAGACGCACCACGATAAAAGTAAGTGGCTGGCAACAAGAATTTCTTCAAAGAAAAGACAGAAGTGGACGACAGGCACAAGGCAATCAGCTGCGACTGCCACGGCAAAGAAGCTTCAAGCTTGGACAAAAAAAAAAAAAGGCAGGATAAAGAACCGAACCTTGTCTTTGAGCCGTTGGTTCTATCCTTTGCCCCAGTAGCACCACGGTTCCTCTCCTCCTTGGAACCTGAAAGTTCGAACAGCAAAAAGCTTAGTTAGTCCAAACAAGCTGATCAAAGAATGAAACTTTGGAGCAAGCTAGAACAAGAATAAACTCTGGAGCAAGATCAAGAATCAAACATGAAACGCCACCTGCTTGGCCTTGTGATCCGGAGAAGTACCCAGGCAAGCCGAGGCTCAGCTCGAGCCCACTCTCGTCGTCGCCGGAACCATTCCAAGCCATCTCTCTCCCCTCTCTCTCTCTACGCTAGCTGCTCAAACAGGTCACAAGAGGCACAGCAAGATCACAGGTCACAAGAGCCACCCTACCTCTGTGTGTGTCTCTGAACTCTGGAGCGCAGGAAATGGGGGAGCATATATAGATGAGTTGACAGCGGAGGGAAAGGCTGCGAGGGGAGAGGACACAATACAGCTGGTGCTGCGCCCGAGAAGCAGGCAGAGACCGGAAAGGCCAAGGGAGGCTTGGAGAAGGGACAAGGTTTGAGGGGTTTGAGAAGGGCATTAAAAGGGAGGGATTTGCGGCAGTGTGTAGAGATGGAGACAATGAAAGCTACTCCCTTTCCACTCTCTAGGCCTTCACTCTCTCCACTCGATTGCTCACCTCTTCCGATGCTCCGTTGCTCCTCTCGCTCTCAACAATCTCCCTCGAGCGCTGCATAGGTGTATGAGAGGTGGATTTTGACAAAAACTATCCCTTCTAGCAAATTATTTTATGTAATAAACTCTCAATAAAATTATTTCATAAATTTAACACTTTTGAATAAAGCTTGTCACAAGGGCGCTACCCTCTTCGACGTAACACCTTTCACATTGGCGCTACAGCTCTGCCAACATGGCAAGGTGGTCCCCAAGGCTCGGTTAGGTAGCGCTCTGCTCAGTGATGCTATCTTATGTAACTCAGCGTCCTGGACCTCGGCCCTATCCTTTTGATTGGCTTAACCCGTGTTGGCCTGCCCCAGCCACCCAACCTAACTCCATACATCCACGGACATGCCATGGCCTAGGGCGACAGGGGCAGATCCTCACCACCCCCCCTCCTCCTCTCAAATCCACGTCTCATATCGTCAAGATCTGAAGCAAACTTTGGTGGACTTCGGTCTACATCCCTCCCCTTAGATATTTTCATTCGATCCCATCAATTCTTGCCACTATAGGTGAAACCCTAGTTCATCCCAAATTTCGAAATTTGTGTGGTCAATAGCTACTATTTGATGTCATGTACTGACATGGGTATGCTATATCGGGTACTCAGTATTACCATCCCTGGTACGAAGTTCAGGACGGAATAGGCGAAACCCCATGAAGGAAAGTACATGAAGCCGAATCCCAATTACTATGTAAAATAGGCCATATCGGGTGAACCGACATACACAATGTAACTGACTTCGAGATGGACTCTGAGACCTATCACACTATATATGTGCTAGGAGGAGCCACCGAGGGGGGATAGATTCCACAACTCGTAACACCCTATAACCATAGTTCTCAATAATACAATCTCGGCGACTTTCGCCCTTGTTCATACTTTCGTCGGTTGCCTAGTTTGGCTGACCGGTCTTTGAGTTCAACATCGTTCTCCTTCCTGAAAACCCAAGTCCATCATTATGAGCATTGATAAGGTTACCCCTTGTCATGTACCATTTGTGTTTGGTTGGGAATGTTGTTGTGGTTTTGTTCATGTGTGACCTAGTTAGGGTTAAGTTATGTTGCTAGTATTTGGTTTAATCTTGGCATGTGTAGGTGTAAGATATTATTAATATATTTTTCAAATGGGCTTATAGTTATCTATAGGTAAGATATATCTGAATCAAAATTCTGATTATTTGTTCACTTATCATACATTTGAAATATTTTTATTTCACATTAAGTTTTTTTCATGAAAACTTTTGTAGGTACGGTGCCTCCATCCGATCCGAAGGACAAACCGAGGAATTGGAAGTGCACCCCTCACCGTAGGCCAACAATTTTCCACAAGGAACAGAACAAGCTCATTGTTGGTACAGTGAAATTTGTGTGCCTAAGCGGTGTGATGATTGGGATGATAAACATGGAAGAAGGTTTTACATGTGTTATAATTATGCATATGACAAGGTCAAGGCAAAAAAAAGTATGACTACCCACTAGTTTGTGTATTCATTTCGATGCGTCTTAATTATCACTAGTAGAAAAAGGGGATTTCATCCTAGTTGGTAAGGGCCTTTAGTCTCGGTTGCAAGTCAAGGTTGTGCTAGGAACCGGGACTAAAGCCCCCACCCCCGACGTGGGCTGCGAGCGTGCGCCAGGGCGAATGACCTCTAGTCATGGTTTGTAACTCCCTCTTTTTCTATTTTTTTTCTTCAGAATTTCTATTATTTCAGTTATTTGACTAGTTTAGTCTCTAACTACACTTAATCTCAGGTCGAATTGCTCACTTGTGGTCAAACATCCCGCTCAATCACCAATCCTCAGACTACTCCAGCACTAGCACGTTTAACTTCTCAGTTCCTTCTGTCCCGCTTCCAAGTGCTCTGCGCGCATGTTATTGATACTAGTATCATAGCAATCCTATCAACCAATTGGTCACGATGTCACGCTTCTTTATTGTTTGAATTCCAAATAATTATTTTAATAAACCAAATTAATGATGTAATAATAATCTTGAATAAATAAATAACAACATTTTTTTGCAAAACCTAAAACCTGAAAATTTTCATACTTCCTTTGACAGTTTAAAAATCTAAAAAATCTGTTGACCAGGGGTAAACCATGGAGAATACTGATGTAATTTTTCGCGCAGATACATTTTCATATATTAAACGTTTTCTTCGAGTTCGTATGCAAAAGATATTCCCATTTTACCGAAAAAATACAGTGTTTTTGCAACAAAAAAATGTCAAAATTCATGTTTGTTATTTTAATAATAACTAGGTCACCTAACCTACCTACATCTAAAAGGATTTTTTATTTTGATTTTTTTATCATTTTCTTTTGTATTTTACGAAGATAAAAAATCCAGAAAACCTTTAGTCTGGGTGGGTGTTACAAATCGGAACTAAAGGGTAGACCTTTAGTCCCGGTTTGTAACACCAACTAGGACTAAAGATTTTTGCACCAGAGGCAGCCCGCCACAACCCGTTTAGTCTCGATTGGTGTCTCCAAACCGGTACTAAAGGTTCCATTTGAACCGGGGCTAAAACCTTGCGGGCGTCCTAGCCGTTCGAACCGGGACTAATGCTTACATTAGTCCCAGATCCAAACATGACCAGGACTAATGTTCCGGCAGATCCGAAAGAAAGGAAAGGTTCATTTTCTGCTAGTGTATGCATTTTCCAGAATGAAGTATCTAGTGCTTTACATTAATAATATTGAGTGTATTCGTGGAGTGAATAGACTTGGAGCAAAAGAGCAACTACAATAGTGAGGTTGCATATGAGAAGCAAATGACGTCGAACTACGTACATGGCTGAGTTGACTCGCGAGGAGGAGCGGGACAAAAGGTTGAATAGAGAATCAGCGTTTGGAGAATTCAAAAGAGAAGAA
The DNA here is from genome assembly GCF_022539505.1 of Lolium rigidum. Classification (NCBI taxonomy): domain Eukaryota; kingdom Viridiplantae; phylum Streptophyta; class Magnoliopsida; order Poales; family Poaceae; genus Lolium; species Lolium rigidum. The sequence continues at coordinate 80,832,351 of NC_061511.1, forward strand.
GGGCCAGGAAAAGAATAACCTTCGTGAGACGGAATAGGAGAAAAAAATAAGAGACGACTCGTCGTGGAAGAGAGAAGACAGAAGCAGAAGAAGATGCGAGAAAGCGGAAGGGAAAATATCGGCGTTTGACTCCGTAGAGTCATGTCTTTGATGTTGTAAACTTTAAGGTTATTTTCTGAACTTTCATATGTCATACACTTTGATGTTGTAAACCATAAAGTTAGAGAATTTGGTGTTCGTAAACCTTGTGTATGAACACTTTCTATTTGTGAAATATTAGTTGCCATTTCTAAACTTTGATGGGGAACATTATTAGCAATTTCTAATAAAAAAATGGTAGGGTAGAGCCACAAGGAAGGGAGTTACCCTATAAATGGTAGCGCCATGTGAAAGAACATCTCTCATAATATGTTTTGTGTGTTTGATGTCAATGTATGTGATACACTAATGTTTGATTAAGTGGTACAGGGATTATATTGATACATGTATATGTGTGTGATGGATGTGGTGAGACGTGTCAAAAAGAAGCTAAAACAGGATCACCAGGCCGGATATTCCGGGCCGGACATTTCCAGAATATCCGGCCCCCATTTTTTCGGCTAAGGACTTGAGGATTTGTGGCTCAGTACTCCCTGGACAAGGGCCGGATATTTGCCCGGACATTTGCCCGGATTTGCCCCAGGGCCGGATAATCCGGGCCGGATATTTCCAAAATATCCCCCCCCCCCCCCCCAAAAAATCGACTAAGGACCTGAGGCGATGCGGCTCTGAACAGGGGCCGGACATTTGGCCGGATTTTCCCAGAGGCCGAACTTTTGGTTGGGCCGGATTATCCGGCCCTAACTTAGGCCGGATTATCCGGCCCCCCGGAAGCTCCAACGGCTGGAATTTGGAGGGGGGTATTTATACCCCCCTTCTTCTACCTTGCTCCTTGCTCAATCATTGCACAAAAATCTTCCAAGCTTCACCACCATTAGAGCCACCTCAAGAACTCAAGATTTGCAAGATCTCCTTCCTCCCCCAACCAAAGCTCTTGATCTTTGGAGATTCGAAGGAGAAGACACCGATCTACATCCTCACCGAAGCGATTTACATTTCCCCCTCATTTGTTTGAGGGCCCCCTTGCTAGTGTTCCTCTTTGGATCCCTAGTTGTTTTGTGTTGATGTATTGTTGTTGATTGTTGTGTTGTTACAGATTTGGTAGCCTCCAATTCGGTTGTGGATGTGTGCCCCAAGAACTTTGTAAAGGCCCGGTTTCCGCCTCGAGGAAATCCCTTAGTGGAAGTGGGCTAGGCCTTCGTGGCGTTGCTCACAGGAGATCTGAGTGAAGCCTTCGTGGCTGTTGGTTTGGCTTTCGTAGCAACCACACTCCTCCAAACGTAGACGTACCTTCTTGCAAAGGAAGGGAACTACGGGAATCACCTCCGTGTCATCGCGTGCTCCACTCTCGGTTACCTCTATCCTATTCTATCTCCTACATATTGCATAGCTATATCTTGCTTAGTTGGTAACCTTGTCATATAGGTAAATTCACTTAGTTGCATATCTAGAGAATTTACCTTTGTGTTAAGCCTAAATTGAAAAGGAACTAAAAATTGGTTAGCACCTATTCACCCCCCCCCCTCTAGGTGCGGCATACGATCCTTTCAATTGGTATCAGAGCCTCGGCTCTTATTTCGGGCTTAACCGCCTAAGAGTATGCCGGACGATGGTCCTGCGGAAGGGGCCCCTAAGATGGTCTCCATGGATGACATCAATTCGTTGAGGTCCTCCATGGAAGCTCAAATGGAAAGCATGTGAAAAATGATTTCCGAGCTTTTGACTCCGGCCCTCCTATGGCTCCCGCCGTAGAGGTAAAGGACACGGGTGTGTTAGAAGAGGGAGGTGCTTCGGCATTACCCTCCTCTACCAAACCCGTGGATGGTGATAACTCAACTACTATCAAATCTCCCATTGCATCTCCTAGGGGAACTAGTGGAGGTGAGAGCTACAATCGAGTGGCTCCGCCTTTCCTATCTCCCGATATCCCGGTTCCCCACCCTCATGTAAACATTCGGGGCGACCCACCTAAGTTTAATGTTAAAGATTACGATACATGGCAATTTGAGTTTCGCTCTCATGTTTGCAGTGCCTCAAATGAACTTTGGAGAATCATCGTGGAAGGCTTCAAGCCATACAACCCCGACAAGTTGACTAGAAGAGAAGCGGTTGATAGTCAACTCAACAACACCGCCTTGCACATGATCCAAACTAGTGTGGGGACACAAGAATTGTCTCGTGTTCGGAATTTCACCACCGCCAAGGAAGCTTGGGATGGGTTGGCCGCTAGTTACATTGGAAGTGATAGCATGAGAAGGAACAAGTACCAGTATCTTTGGAATCAAGCCGAAGGATTCATGAGGCTACCGGATGAAGATCATGAAGCCATGTATGGAAGGCTTCTCACCGTTGTCGATGCGTTCCGGAATGTGGGTGCCACCCACATCAATGACTCTTGGACCAAGGAGAAGTACATCGAGTGCATGATGCCGTTTGAACCCATTGATGTCAAGACTCTTGTTGGGAGAGAATGCTATTCCTCTCTCACTTCTCAACAAGCCATGCATGAGATGCAAGCCCTCAAGTTGCTCGAGCAAAACTCCCGTGATTCTCGCAATCGTGCCATTGGAATGTCAAAAGGGAACAATCTTGCCTTGACGGTCAACTCCGTAGAAGAAGTGCACCCTCAAGAACAATATAGGGCATCTTGGAGTATGTCCTATCCGGAAGATTTGAAATGCCACTACCATGATCACATGGCATTCCATGCAAAGTCCTTTTGGGTTGATCCTTCCAAGGCCAAGGAAGACAACATCAAGAGAAACAACAAAAGTGGGTTCACTAGCTTTGGTCCAAAAACAAGATCGTGCTACAACTGTGATGAAAAGCGCCATTTCATCGCCGAATGCCCCTATGAGAATAGGGAGAATCATAATGGAAGGCTCATTCCCAAGGACAAGAGCAAAGACTCAAAGGGCAAATATTCAAAAAACCCCAACAAGAAATTCTACAACAACAAGACCAAGAAGGGCAAGAGGCCCTCAAGAGTTGTGCTAGTGACTAGAGAAGACTATTCTTCCGGTGAAGTTGAAAGTTCTAGTGATGATGAAGAAGAAGAAAGCTCAAAGGAAGTGGCCGCCATTGTCACTACCAACATTCCCTCTTCATCTCTCTTTGAATCCCCCAATGAGAATCCTCATATCAAGAATGCACATTGCTTCATGGCAAGGTCCACCTTGGACACATCTATTGTGTTATCAACTCAAGAAGAATATACCTCCGGAGATGATGAAGTTGATGATGAAGAAGATGCAACCTCTAATGGATTGGTCGCTCTTGCCTCCCTCTCCACTAAATCTTCATCACCAAGTGAATCCCTCAATGAGGAAATTCATGTGGAGGAAGAAAGTTGCCTCATGGCTAAATCCTCCGAGGTATCATCTCCTAGCCCCTCTATGCCTAACATATCAAGTGATCTAGGAGTCGATCATGCTAGTCTAAAGGTGAAACAAGAAATGCTAGAGTTTGATGAATTCATTCTTAACTTACAAGGTAACACTAAAAAGCATGTTTCAAATGTCATGGTTCGTATAGCTCAACTAAGTGATACTCTTGAGAAAAAATGTCAAATAGAGAGAGAAGACTCTCTTGAAATACATGCTCTTAAAAATGCTCTTGAGGAAAGTCAAGAAACCATAGCTTCTCTTTAAGAGAGGCTAGAAACTATTGAAGAGCCTCAAGATAAAATTAACAAGCTCACTAAAGCTAGAGATCTTGCTAGGGCTAAGACTAAAGTGCTTAAAAAGGAAAAGGCCCAATTTGGTGTTGATCATAAGAAACTTGTGAAGGATCTAGATGAACTAGACAAAGCTCACAAAGCTTTGAAGAGTGAATACACTCTCCTATCCAAGTCAAATGAGCAACTTCAAATTAGGCTTGCTTCATATGATGTGCCTAGTTCCTCTACTCCTTCATGTGATCATGCAAATATTATTGAGGAAAATGCTAGGTTGAAGGATGAACTTGCTAAGGCTTCCTCTCCCCAAAGTAAACTTTCTTTAGATGATCTTTTGAGTAAGCAAAGATCAAACAATGGGAAGGAGGGCCTTGGTTATAAGGCCAAGGCAAAGAAGGCAAACAAGCAAAAGGCCAAGCCCGCACAAGAGAAGAAGAAAGGTATCACTAATGGTGAAGCCCCTAAGGGCAAAACCATTAATGATGATGATGCGGAAATGCTAACCCTCACTATGTTCTATTTAAAGATTATTATGGTGATGTGTATGCTAAATATGTTGGCCCATATGATGGTTATGTTGCTTGGTCTATTTGGGTCCCAAAGACCCTTGTTGCTAACAAAAGAGGACCCATTGTGAAATGGGTACCTAAATACAAGAATTGATCTCATGTAGGACTATGCCGCCGGAGGTTCAAAATGGGTACTTGATAGTGGATGTACAAGTCATATGACCGGCGGCAAGAACCTCGTCAAGGATTTGAGGTCCAACATAAATAATATCACCGTCTCCTTTGGCGATAATTCTACATCCGAGGTATTGGGTTTTGGCAAGGTTGTGGTTGCACACAACATTACTCTTGTGGATGTCATGCTTGTCAAAACCCTTGGTTACAATTTGCTTTCCGTTTCCGCCCTTGGCAAGATGGGTTTCGCCGTCTTTATTGATAATGATATTGTGGTCCTCTTGTGGAGCAAGACTCTAAAAGTCGCTTTCGTTGGGTATCGCGAACATAATTTGTATGTGGTGGACTTTTCGGTGACCACCACTTCAAATACGATGTGCCTATTCGGAAAGGCGGATGTGGGTTGGTTGTGGCATCGCCGCTTGGCCCATGTCAACATGAGAACTTTGCAAAGTCTTCACAAGGGGAACCATATTGTGGGACTAATGGAAAATGTGTCTTTTTCCAAAGATCGTGTTTGTAGGGCTTGTGTTGAAGGCAAAATGCATGACTCTCCTCACCCAAGCAAGACCATCATCTCATCCAAGAGGATCTTGGAGCTCCTTCATGTGGATCTTTTTGGTCCCGTTACTCATGCAAGTCTTGGTACGAAGAAACATTGCTTGGTGATTGTTGATGACTACTCAAGATACACTTGGGTCTACTTTATCAAGACGAAAGATGAGACTCAACAAATATTCATTGACTTTGCTACCGAGGTGCAACGCCAACACAACCTCCTCATTATGGCAATAAGAAGTGACAATGGCTCCGAGTTCAAGAACGATACACTCAATGATTTTCTTAGTGATGAGGGGATTCGTCATCAATATTCCGCTGCTTACACCCCTCAACAAAATGGTGTTGCGGAGAGGAAGAACCGGACTCTTATGGATATGGCAAGATCTATGATGGCGGAGTATAAATCCCGCTATAATTTTTGGGCCGAAGCCATCTCCACCGCTTGCCACTCTTCTAACCGGCTCTATCTCCGCAAGGGCTTGAACAAGACTCCATATGAAATACTAACCGGAAACAAGCCTAATATCTCATACTTCAAGGTGTTCGGGTGTAAGTGTTTCTACAAAATCAAAGGAGTTCGTTTATCTAAATTTGCTCCTAAAGCTTTGGAGGGTATATTTGTTGGTTACGGCGCCGAATCTCACACTTATAGAGTCTTTGATGTATCCTCCGGGATTATCATCGAATCTTGCAGTGTGAGGTTCGAAGAAAATGATGGCTCCCAAGTGGGGCAAGTTGATGTATGTGCAGGTGATGAAATACCTCAAGATGCCATAGTAAGAATGGGTGTGGGATTTTTCCGCCCCGTTGAGGGACACGGTGTGGCGTCTCGGGAAGGACTATGCTCTACCACGGTGGAGCCCTCATCTCACTACAAGAGATGGGGGATTTTTTGACGAAAACCCTGGTGACAAAAATGCATACCGTCATGGATGTGTCCTTATAGGTGACGAATTCATCTTTCGTCAAGCATTTAAGGTAATGCTTGACGGTATGATTTTTCGTCAACAAAAAATCGTCACCCATTACCCAAGCGGGAAGGGCTTCCATCGTGTCTGTTAATAGGTGACGAAATCAAAGATCGTGGTGACGAAATAATACTAAGTTACTTTATTAAATGTTATTAGTTTTATATATCAGGCGTGACCCACTTGTCAGGAACATATTTAATTAAGTAAAAGTTGTGGTTTGGAAGAATCGAACAAGGGCTTTGGCGTGACCGACGCGGAGTCTTACCGCTAAGGTAGATATGAAATTTTTATCTGGATCTGTAACTAGTCTATTCTACATATTTATTTCAATGGTGTGATCTAGATGTTACGACATAATAATTCCCTTATTAATATTTATGTCGGCCGAGGGTGCCTCGTTTAAGTCGCGCCGCTAGCGTACACGGCCTATATAGGTGATCTTGCTAACGATCGAATCGACTAGGGTTCTCGTCGAGGTGAGAAGAATTCCGTGAAGGCTCCATTGTGGTGGCGGCGAGACGCATCATCGGTGAGTTCTCCCGATTGTTCGTTAGGTCTAGATTTTTTAATCAGCTTGTCAAGATCTCGTTCCGAAGAACGTTGGCATGTTCTTAACTGAATTGTAGGCAATGGATCGAAGTTGGATAACTGATGGCACCAAGAAGTTCACAACAAAGTACATGGCAGGTGTTAGGGATTTCATCAAGTTTGCGCGAGAACACTTGGACAATACAGATGAACCAATCTTGTGCCCTTGCAAGGATCGCCTAAATCTGATACGTCGGGATATAAAAACAATCGAGGATCACCGCAATTGTTCGTGTATGTCCATGACGTATACAAGATGGACTAGACATGGGGAAGGTTTTAGTGATGACGAAGGGCGGGATAGAAACGATGATGGTGCGTATGATAGTGACAACGATGAAGAGGAAGACAATGGTGATTGTTATGTTGATGATTCGTCTAGTATGATCGATGAACTGTGAAGTCCGGAAATAAAGGTCCCGACTCGCCAAATCTGTATGCTAATCTAATTGAGTCAGCGAAAAAGACCTTTATGAGGGATGCACCTCTTTCACTAGGTTGTCGTTCATTATTAAGCTCCTTCATGTCAAATCATACAACCGGATAACAAACGAGAGGATTTGATCTCTTACTTCAGCTTTTACGTACAGCTTTGCCGGATGTGGACTTTCCCAAATCATATGCCGATGCTAAGAGTGTTCTTTCTGATGTTGGGCTTGGTTATGAGACAATTCATGCATGCAAGTTTGATTGTTCTTTATTTTGGGGAGATCACAAGGACGATACGAACTGCCACGTTTGTGGATTATCAAGATATAGAGACCCTCACTGGAAAAAAGAAAATCCCTCACAAGGTGTTAAGGTACTTTCCTATAATTAAAAGGTTGCGTAGACTATTTGTTAAAAAGGAAATGTCGACACATACTAGATGGCACAAAGAGAAGAGGGTTGTTGAGCCCAATGTACCGAGGCACCTCGCTGATGGTGAGGCATGGAAGCACTTTGATGGCAAGTTTGATTGGTTTGCTAAAGATCCTCGTAACATAAGACTAGGTTTTGCCACAGTATCGGCTTCGGCCCCTTTGGAAGTATGAGTAATCCTTACGAAGTATGTGGCCTGTTTTTGTGATTCCTTACAACTTCCCACCATGGATGTGCATGGATCAATCGAATTACATGATGGCATTGCTAATCCCCGGAAAGTATTCCCCAGGGAAAGATTTTCATGTATTTATGCACCACTGATAAAAGATATGATGCAGCTATGGAGTGGTGTGGAGACATTTGATGCATGCACAGAGGAATATTTCCCATTGCATGTTGCGTTTCTTTGGTCTATTCATGATTATCCTGGATATGCCACTATGTCGAGCCGAAGCACAAGAGGATTTCATGCGTGTGTGCATTGCGATGAGAATCCTTGCGCCGAACCTTTGAAAAACAAAATTGGATATATTGGGCATCGGCGATTTCTTGATAAAAATCACCCATACAGAGAAAGCGGACTTTTCAATGGTACAACCGAGACTAGAGATCCACCAAGGAAGTACACACCCAAAGAGGTAGGCTGGGAAGGTAGAAAGGGTTAAGGATTTTGAACATGGGAAAAATCCAATAAGTAGAAAGCGGAAGCGTGCAATCTGTACTCCGGTGAACCAACATGGCACCCGAAAGTCAGCTTACATCATCTACCGTACCGGCGTAACTTAAGATAGCTCACAACTTAGATGTGATGCATATTGAGAAGAACATATGTGACAATATTGTTGGTACACTACTTGAACTTGAGGGCAGGAATAAGGACACTGTTAGTGCTAGAATTGATTTGAAGAAATTCAAAATGTGGAAGAAGTATTGGTTGAAGAAAACATTGTTCCCGAATATCAGTACATTCCCGATCTAAATCTGCTAGACATTGTTCCCGATTTATTAATTTGTTTCATCTTCGTCTCCTCTGTAGGTTCTTTGCATATTTGCTACTTAGTTTACTTGATTCGTCATACGATTGACTAGTTCATATGCTCGATCTGTGACTCCTTTTTACTTTACTTGATTCCTCATTTGATTGAGTAGTTCATATGCTCGATCTGTGACTTCCTTTTTTACTTTACTTCATCCCTAATTTGTTTCCTAGTTCATATGCTCGATCTGTGACTAGTACATTACTTTGTTTACTGCAGTGCTGCCCCGTGGGACGCTCCGGCTATCTGCGATTTCTTTGGAGAAGGAATCACGTTTGCGAGTGTTGACATCCGTGGTGACACGAGAGTTCTGTGGAGGTCATGGCACATGGAGATTCCTCGTGAGTACTACGTCGATCTCCAGGACGAGTACTTCAAGTACACTGGTCATCAGAGGGCTGGCATGGCTACCATGGCAGCCAGACTCATTGATTCATCGTACGGTGATATGAAGAAGAAGTTCCACCACCATCGGCACAGACTGTGGGGGGACTTCCCACTTCCAAAGATGAACATCGACTATGCAGCCATTGATGCTTGGGTCTCTTACGAGCTCTACCGCAAGATCGTGGTCGACAGAGTCCTTGATGCTGCATGACCCCCTGATCTTTTGGTTTGGTCTCCCTCCTGCGTGAGGTGCTTTTGGCTAGTAGTCAGTTCTTTTGAAACTGTAGATGCATGGTCTGCAACCCAGCACTGGTTTCTACTATATAGAAGTAAATATTTTGCCATGATATGTCAACAATTGTCCTGTGAGGTTTCAATTTTGCTGATTACCAACACAGATTGTATTTATGAAAACAAAACTTGAAACTAACAACAGCAACTACAAGTCGAAAAAAGGAGACATAAAAGTAGTAAACTTGTGGGACAAAGGGATATGTAATCTACACAACTCTTCACGCAAAAAAGATAAACCATCAACGATTTGTTGTACCCATTTGTTCCATTTCCGTCAAGATAGTCCGGATTACTTTTTTGTTGAGATATATACCCTCCTTAATTTATTGTGTAAACCCCCACAACGGTCATCTCCTCTTCAATTTATTGTGTAAACCCCCAGCAACGTTCACCTCCTCCTTATTTTATTGTGTAAACACCTACAACGGTCATCTCTCCCTTATAAACACCCACACGGCCATCCCTTCTGTCAATAGGTTCTGACTCTCTCTTCTTTGTTCACATACACTTGATCCATTGCCATGGCTTCCACGTCTCGGACGCGGACAAGAAGGGGAAGGGGAAGGGGAAGGGGAAGGGGAAGGGGAAGGGAGGAAGTGGATCATCATCATTGCCACCACCACCGTCAACACCGCCATTGATCATAGAGGAGTTCTTCATCGTCGTCTATGAAGACCCTTTGGTCAAGAAGGTATGTACGCGTTCCCACATATATGATGCATGTGATTAATTATGGGCATGTTCTAAAAAACCTTTAATTTCAAACGATCGGCGCTCGATCTCTTTGCAGGAACTACCAAAAAAATTTGCGGACTATCTTGACGGCCAGGAGCCAGCTAAGGTGTATCTGCGAGCAGCTAACTGCGGTCCTCGTCTCTGGACCGTGGAGGTCCTATTTGACGGACAAGGCCGAATGTACCTCGACAAGGGTTGGGAGAAATTCGCCATCGCGCACGGTGTGGATTTCGGCTGGTTCGTACACTTCAAATATGAAGGCGATGATGTGCTCACAGTGAAGGTGTTCGACAGAACAATGTGCAGGAGGTACTACTACTCAGACGACGAAGATACTTACGATGAAAGCGACGACGACGTGAAGCCATGCATCCATCCCCTTTAGATAAGGGGATTATGACCAAGAATATATATGTAGCTTCATATGCATCGATTTAGAGATCTAGCTATTTTCTATATATTATGCATGTAAAAAATAATATCACATTTCCACTATTATTCGAGCACCACATCCTCCAAATTGTCCTGTGAGGTTTCGATTTTGCTGATTACCAACACAGATTGTATTTATGAAAACAAAACTTGAAACTAACAACAGCAACTACAAGTCGAAAAAAGGAGACATAAAAGTAGTAAACTTGTGGGACAAAGGGATATGTAATCTACACAACTCTGCTGTAGCCAAACATCTACACAAATGCAGCGTGCATCAACATGAAAAAAGAGATAAGATGTGCAGCAGTAATGCTTCTGCAACAGCAAAGAACATATAAACATGACATAGTCTTAAACAACTGGGTATGATTGCCCAGGTTCCAAATAACAAAAGTAGAACATAGTCTTTGAAACATGACATAGTTTAACCATGAACCTCCAGGGGAACAACTAAACAGAAACTAAATTTAGTGGACAACATGAGGGCCAACAGCTGGACCGACGAGCGGGATGAGGCCAGTCTTGACGTAGTCCCTGAGGAACTTGCCAAAGGCAGCGTGCTTCGCCTTGCTAGCAGCCTTGTGCTTGTGCGCGCTACCTTTTCCAACTCCCGTCGCGTGCTGGATCAGACTCTCAATATCCTTCGGGAAAACCCTGCCGCAGAATGGGTGATGGCGTGTAACTCACACGTTCGTTGGGAACCCCAAGAGGAAGGTATGATGCGCACAGCAGCAAGTTTTCCCTCAGAAAGAAACCAAGGTTTATCGAACCAGGAGGAGCCAAGAAGCACGTTGAAGGTTGATGGCGGCGGGATGTAGTGCGGCGCAACACCGGGGATTCCGGCGCCAACGTGGAACCCGCACAACACAACCAAAGTACTTTGCCCCAACGAAACAAGTGAGGTTGTCAATCTCACCGGCTTGCTGTAACAAAGGATTAACCGTATTGTGTGGAAGATGATTGTTTGCGAGAAAACAGTAGAACAAGTATTGCAGTAGATTGTATTTCAAGTAAAGAGAATTGGACCGGGGTCCACAGTTCACTAGAGGTGTCTCTCCCATAAGACAAACGAGCATGTTGGGTGAACAAATTACAGCTTGGGCAATTGACAAATAAAGAGAGCATGACAATGCACATACATATCATGATGAGTATAGTGAGATTTAATTGGGCATTACGACAAAGTACATAGACCGCCATCCAACCGCATCTATGCCTAAAAAGTCCACCTTCGAGTTATCATCCGAACCCCTCCAAGTATTAAGTTGCAAAGCAACGGACAATTGCATTAAGTATGGTGCGTAATGTAATCAACAACTACATCCTTAGACATAGCATCAATGTTTTATCCCTAGTGGCAACAAGCACAACACAACCTTAGAACTTTCTCGTCATCGTCCCGTGTGTCAATGCAGGCATGAACCCACTATCGAGCATAAGTACTCCCTCTTGGAGTTACAAGCATCTACTTGGCCAGAGCATCTACTACTAACGGAAAGCATGCAAGATCATAAATAACACATAGGTATAACTTTGATAATCAACATAACAAGTATTCTCTATTCATCGGATCCCAACAAACACAACATATAGAATTACATATAGATGATCTTGATCATGTTAGGCAGCTCACAAGATCCGACAATGATAGCACAATGGGGAGAAGACAACCATCTAGCTACCGCTATGGACCCATAGTCCAGGGGTAGACTACTCACACATCACACCGGAGGCGACCATGGCGGTGTAGAGTCCTCCGGGAGATGATTCCCCTCTCCGGCAGGGTGCCGGAGGCGATCTCCTGGATCCCCCGAGATGGGATCGGCGTTGGCGGCGTCTCTGGAAGGTTTTCCGTATCGTGGCTCTCGGTACTGGGGGTTTCGTCACGGAGGCTTTAAGTAGGCGGAAGGACAAGTCAAGAGGGTGCACAGGGGCCCCAGATGACAGGGCGGCGCGGCCAAGGGGGGGGCCGCGCTGCCCTAGGGTTTGGGCACTGTGGTGACCCGACATACCACTGCATGGTGTAGTATGCAAGTCTGATATAACACCAATGAAACACCGTTCCACTAGTATTATATCGCTCAGAGTGGTACAACAGAAACATATGCGGGTCCAAGGCATGTCTATAGAATTACAATATTGACTTTGTTACATAAGATCATCACAGCCTCCTACTTTACAATGAGGTAAAACTGCAAATAAACTCCAGAAGAACGACTCGTAGTCTAATCTTATCACAGACTCTATTTGTAGAGTATTTAACTAGCTACAGAGGCTATGAGTAGATTCTAGCTAAATAGGAGCTAGGTTTAGGAAGCTAGTTCCCCTCTATGGCTAAGCTAGGTTTTCTCCTTGTTGGATGTGGTATCTGACTCCTCTGCCAGGTTCCTGTTTCTTGAAGTAGTTGTTGACTCCTCGGCCTTCGGGTTGCATCGTAGATCCTCCTTCGATGCCTCCATATCTAAGCAGGGGATTTAAGAGTGGGATGAGTACGAGCGTACTCAACAAGTTCATTATAGGAAAGAGGTGTTTAATGCACTAGCTACGGCATTAGACCGGAAAGTCTAATACCAATGCAGAGTTTTCATAATCATTTCTTCAAGAGGTTGTTTTTATTCGGAAGAGCTATGTCCGTCAGCCTTCACCGGTTTACTAGAACTTCATGGAGCTCCTTTCCGGCAGCGTTCGCAGCTTCCATATCCCGGAACAGGGAGTGACATGTCACGGTTCTTACACTCTGCAGAGGTGTGTTGCTTTACCCATAAGAGATCTTAACCTTGGTGCCAACCGAGCCGCGAGCTTCGTCCACACTTCCTATGGTGTGAGGCCCGGTATAAGGTCTAGCCAATCATGTTCCTCCGCTACCTCGAACACCCACCCTTTGTTGCATACCCCGACCCCGGGTCCTCGTCGGTCCTCTTATACCACTTAAGGATGGACCCCGACCACGACAACAGCTTGGGATCGAACCAAACTCCTTCGCCGGTAGCCGCAACCCATCATAGACCGCAATACCGTGGGGACTTTAGGCCTCCCCAGCCCACCGCTTGCACTTCGAGCGACAAGTGTCTACGGACTATGCCGTGGGGACTTAAGGCTTCCCCAGCCCACCGCTTGCCCCGACAGTATACAAGTGTCTACGCGTAAAGCGCATCCGTTGATGAACGAGAGGTGGAAACACTTTTGACTACTCCGTCCCACTCCGGATCTTATGGTTAACACGGATATTACTGCACAAGAATCATCGGCGACATTTGTTGTTTAATCCTAGATGGATATAAGCCCGTGCAATGGAACCTCCACCATATCAACACAATCCATGGTTCCATTGCCCACCACATAGTCATATTCATAGTTATGAAAGTAGTGGTTTTGATTTTTGTGCAATAGTGATAACCATAATACTTTGCAAGTAAGTTGATAAAAATACTCAAATGACATGAGCAAGTGATGAACTTGCCTTTCTTGACTCGCAAGATTATGCATACAAGGTCTTCGATGCGTAATAACTCCAAATTCTGAAATAGCATCATCGTCCGGTAAGGACGATGTTTAAAAGATTGGCAAGGATGCAATAATGCATAAGTATGAGATGCAATCGCTCTAAGCGTGACCTAACCCCGATGATTTAGGATTAGTGAGTGGTAATAATTGATTCAGGGTGTGTTGCACTTTTAGAGTGATTCACCAACAAGGTTCTTATTCAGGTGTGATTACATGGTATCATGAACAGGTAGATAATGAAGTACAGTAATCAATTGAGCACACAAAGAATGATAATTGGCATAATGTTAACGTGTAAAGAACAGTTGTCAATTTTAGTACTATATGGCATGGTTAATGATTATTTGTTAGATTCTTCGAAAGAATAACTTTTGAAGAACATGTTCTTTAATAAAGAACAAGTATGATAATTAGACTGGTGGGGTTCTATGGTTGACTATGGTTTCATTTAGTTTCGGAGTAAGTATTTGATGGATCCCAACAATGTTGGATTCATCAATAGCTAGGGATCATATGGTTTTAGTGAAGCATATCTTGAGTAATTGCTTATACATGGTTGCTATCAAGATTGGTATATCTTGCCGGGTGATAGTCGGCTAGGGTTTATGGATTCTATTAGGCAGGGTTGATGACTATTCTATATTTTCTTCAAAAGAATAACTTTTGAAGAACATACTTCTTAACTAATAAGAAGTTTATCAATTAAGGTTGAGGTTGTCTTGTATTAGCTATTGGATCTCTAAGTAGAGAATGGTTTGTTCCTAAATAGGATGGTTCATGAGTATCTCACACTAGTAGGATTTAGTGGAACAGTGGTTATGTAATGTAAAATAGCAGGTATGGTTGCTATTAGGGTTCATCACAATGGTGTGATGCTAATTAGGGATCAATAAGGATGATGGCTTTGGTAATAGGATCTAGGGTTTACACTTGGTTAACCCTACTTAATTATCTAGGTCTGTTGAAGATGAATACATGGGATACCCATATATTAGTGATAGGTCTTCTACATTTTATGTGGCCAAGACAAGTATTTAGTTGCGACTGTGGTTCTATGCTTTGAAAGAAGGTACCATGATCACAGGTTCTAACCTAGGGTTTAGGTTAGAAACAAATTAAGCTTCAAACTGATTAATGGAGCCGGGGTTCCTAATGGAATTAGGGTTTTAGGGTTCACATGAAATGATAGTGTTGTACTATCATTCAATATGGAATTAGGGTTTGCTATCTACCATTTAGTTATTTGAGTAATAACTTCATTTTAAAGTTGAAGTTATTAGTAACTTGGAATTAAAAATAATATAGAATTTGGCATCATATTATTTTTAATGAATTAATAATTAAGGTAATTAATAATTAGGGTTTAAATTTCTCTAATAATGATTTAACAAAATAACAAATAAAGAAAATTAGTCTAAATGTTTTCTTTATTTATTTACTGGTTTTTATTTACTTTTGGAATTTTTTTTTACTAATTATTGAATTTTAATTGAAGTTAGAATTAAAATTAAGAGCTTAAATAACAAGTATAAAATAATTGAATTTATATTAATAATAAAAATTTCATATTATATTTTTATTTGATAGAATTTTCTTTTCTAAGAATTTTGATAACTCATTTATATTTTTCGGACTTAAATTGAATTTTTTATAATCATTTGAAGTTGCAGCAATTTATTGAATTCAAATTAAAACAATACTGCTAAATCTACCCGGCTACACCTACCCCTACTCACTGACTAATGGGCCCGTGGCCATGTCACACGCCACGGTGGCATTGACTGCGGTCAAGATCGATGACGTGGCGATGGACGTGGTGACCGGCGGCAGACCTCGATGGTCGCCGGCGATTTCGGTCCCCCGCGGGGCTGTGCGCGGGCTTGCTGGAAAGAGGGAGATGCGACGAAGCTACTGGTGGTAGCGCCGCTCCGGTTTGGTCACCGGAGCGTGCTCTCCGGCGGGGTACTGCGGCGGCGCTCGCAGGCGTATGTCGCTACGGCGATGCAGGGGGCTAGGGAGTATGCCGTGATGCGCTAGGGAGTCAGTGACTCACCGCGAGCACGCCGGGCGTGTCGGCGAGGCCAGAGGTGGACGGCATCGCCGGAATTCGTCGCTCCCGGCGTCGGGGAAGATGAACTCGACGGCGGTGTTCTGGGACGCCCCACCTCGATTCCTTGCGCTGGATGGGCATGTCGAGGACGGCGATCCCGATGACGTCCACAGCGAGGCCTGGGGAGGTCTACAGCGACGGCGGTCATGGTGGCCGGGTGACGGTAGGGTTTCGATTTGGGTGAAATTGGAGCAAGGGAGGAAGAAATTGAGCTAGGGTTCGTCATGAGGTTTATATAGTCGCTCGGACGATCTCCGTCACGTTGCCGAGGAAGGAGAGGCCGCCAGCGTCGCATCGCAGCCGAGCACGGCTTCATCGTGTCGACCATGCGGGGAAGACGAAGACCACGTCTTCGCACGATTTTTGAAGCAGGTGAACCGGTATTTGAGTTGGGTTGGGTTGGCCTGGTGGGCTACTGCTGGGCTACTCTGCTGGGCTGCTACTGGGCTGCTCCGGCCAGGTGAGTCCAGGTAAGATTTTTCTCTCCTCTTTTCTTTTTCTGTTTTAATTTCTGTTTTCAATTCTGGTTTTTATAATTCAAATTTGAATCTTCTTATTTTGCAGGTGTTTGACAATTGATATTAGGATTTGATAACAATGGTCTCTGCATTATTTTATTGCTCAAGACAAATGTGTAATGCATGATTTTGTTTGTATCCTTGTGGTTTCCTTTTTACATTTTTAATTTAGCCATGAATCTATGTGGTCTTTAAAACTCCTTTTCCTCCTTGCAATACAACTTTATTTTGGATTATTTAAAGTGTATAATTAGTGCTCAAAGCATTTTAGAGATTATTATAAGGTCTTGGGTTCTTAATTGAGAGTTTGTTTCACTTACATATTATTTTTATGGAATCACCTATTTATTGGAGTTTTGTAAATTCTCTTATAACTCACTTCCAAGGTTAACACTCTTATTATCTTTGAAAATGTCTAAAGTAGATATTGTCCCCATAATGGCTTGGTCTTGGTTACAAAGGTAAGTGGTTGATCACCACACATGGTTTAACTAAAGGGTTTGAACTAGGTTTATCTTATGCTCCATAATTAAGTATAGGTTTTAACTAGGGTGCAATTCTGGGGTTCTAATTATGTTTACCCAATGGCAATTGGTTTGAATCTCAATTATGGTCTGGTTTATATTAAGATCATCATAGTGATACATCAGCTAAGGTTGAGATATAATTCTAGGTTCTAGAGATGAAATGACACCATATTGCATGTGCTAGGGTTAATCTCCCCTAACCATGATAATGTGGTAGCTTACTTAACATTTTATGTTCTCCTCTAGTTACTAGGATTTTGAGAATTAGTTTCATCTTCTACCAATTAGCTTCTCTTGGTATCCTTAATTAATCATTGAAGTATCTATAATAGTTATAGTTCTTTTTATAGTTAACTTTGGTCATATGGATGGATGGTTTCTCACCATATTAAATATGGATTTTTACTCTAAGGTTTTTCTTAGGTTCTTTAATTGAGGAGTAAGTGGAATGTAGATGTGGTAGGATTCTACTTATGATCACCAAGTGATTCACAATTATAGGTTGGGATATAATTCTAGATTTGATTACTAGTGATCTTCCTATAATCTCATGTGAGGATGAGATCTTCTTATTCTAGTAGGGTTTAACTTATCCTCACATACCTCAAGAGCATGATCATGGATTAGGCATGATCAACTTGTTCTTAATACCTCTACCTCAAGTTCTTAGGGTTTATGATCATTACCCAATTTATAATGATCAAGGTTTAGCTTCCTTGATTATTTCTAATGGAATGGGTTCTCACTTCCATGATCAAGTGTTGTCTTGATCAACTAAACATAACATCTCCCTTATAGTTTCTTGGGTGGACATGGCTATGGTTGTCTCAATAGCTTATATCCCAGGAGAATGCCTGAGATATCCACTTAAAGTTCTCTCAAGAAATGTTGGGTTTAATCATTTGGATATCTGAATAGATTGAACTGAAATTAGAATGGATGGTCTCTCTCATTTGGGAATGTCCGGAATAATATCTTAGAGCTTCTCTTAAAGATGATGGTTTGAATACTTGGATGTATCTCCAAGGTTTAGCTCAAGGTTTGTTATTGCTTATCTAATAATTATAATAGAACTCTCACCTCTCTAGGTTTGATGCTTAATAAGTTGGAATAGAGGAGAATATATACTTCTCAAGTAGATCTCCTTGTTATAGTTCCAATGTTGAAGTGGAATGAGTACCATGAGGTTTCATGGTAGGATCATGGATTAATTTTAGACATGGAGAAGATAAGTGAAGATTAGTTTCTCCAATTATTGTTACTTGATTCCCAATTAAATGGATGTTCATATGTTATGGCAAGGATTACCATGTTGTGATCTTTTATATGATCAAGCAATTGATCATTGAGTAAAGTGTTGTTGTGTTGAATATTAATTCCATTTGATCTAACCCCCTTAGATAAAATCATCTCTACCCAAAACAAGGTTTTAACAAAGTCACATTGAGGTTTATAGCGCTTGACTTGATGAGCTACTTCAATTCCACCAAGGTCAAGTGAAACTTCAGTTACTGTGACTGTTTTACTTTAAAGCGCGAAAATTCCCCGGATTTTCTATGCATGAATGCAATGCACACATCTGTTTCCTCTATTTTGTAACCCCAATACCTGGGATATTACAGTCTCTACCCCTTAAACTAAACTTCGTCCTCGAAGTTTGATATCTCTCACGTTTCGGAGAGTGGATCTGACTTGTGCAGACTACATCTTTTCTCAAACTCCTTGGTGATCTCACTGGATATAATTGAATATATCTCTTGTCCAGATTCTTCCTGGAATCCGTTAGTGTTCGACATCAAACAACTATTACTTCCATTACTTCCATGATTTCCTCCAATATTATCAACTTGTTTCCCTTCTCATTGAATATTCAATGATTGGAACTTCTTCTTGTCCTGGCAGTCTTTATTGAGGACTAATTGGATAACATTCTCCTATTTGATAAAATAGGTCTTTGTTTTTCCCTTACTACCAAAATTGCATTAATGGTGCTTGGTAAGGCACTTACCATGGAAATGGTTGTGATGGTTTATTTTCCTAGGAATGGATTAGACTCATTTAGTCCATCCAATCATGGTTTATAGTTGATGCTTATAACTATTTTGGATTCTTTAGGTTCCATGAAAGGAATCATTATATTAATATGTGGTTCTAGTATGGTCAATTTCCTTTGGTCTTTGGGTCTTCTTGAGCTTTATTTGGTCTCCTACAATCCTTCATCCAACTTCTTTATCTTTGACTTACTTGAGCTTCCGTACTTCTGAGTAAATATTACTCACTTTCTCTAGTTATAGTCCACTTCTTATTTCCTCGAGGTATGAACCTCGGCTTCTGGTCTGACATCCTTCTGGAAGTATTGTTCAACAATCTTATTAAAATAAGATCGAACTTCCTCTCAGTTCAGACCTTCTTCTTCTACCTTACTCAAAATATTGAGTTATTGTACATCCAACTCAATGTTTACTCTACCCCTTAGAATTTTCTTATGGTCTTCAACTCCTTTACTTCCAAGTATTGGACTTATGATTAGAATATTGGTCTAAGTCTAGTTTATTATTTATATTCCTCTATAGTTTTACGAAGAATCTTTGTGGTGTATCCACTCAATTGTGGACATCCAATGTGAATCCTTCAACTAAATGATTGTAGATCTAGCTATTTGGCTGACAAGACTTTTATTTGTTCACAAACTTTTGTTACAAATAATTAAATCGTGGACTATTTGTATTACCAACTGATACCAGCTGTGGTTATTATACCAACTGTGGCTATTTGATATCTAAAAATGGATTCTATTATAGGTTCTAATCAACTGGACGAGACATCTTCTACTTTATCTCGCAGTATTGATATTATATCAATTGTGGTCTTCTAATATCAACTATGGTCTTCTTATATCCGCTATGGTTTCATAGGTCATCTTCCTTTTTCGAGGGTTCATTGTTGCAAGAAAACCACTAGCTGACACTATGATTATAGTATCCTAAGTGATTTCCCATGCATTCCCTCTTTTATGTTGACTATGGATCTGCTTCAGCTTCACCATAATCATTATATTTCTCACCTTCATGCTTCTTTCGTACTAAAGTACTCCTCTCATGAGGTTAAGCATGATTATATATGAGTACTTGCTTCAAAATATTGTGCTTACTTCCCACAACTTTGCTTCATAATTCTGAAGAACCTTCATCTTGTCTTTAAGATCTTCAGAGTTCGTCACTTCCTCACACGCTTACCATTCCCCTCTAGATCTATAGCATCAAGTAAGGACTTGATATTGCAACATGCATTTGCATACCAAAGTCAAACTTCATGAATGGATCTAGTCAAACAATGGAAATCCAATAAAATCCAAGAAGATTCAGCTTTGTGCTTATATTACCCACCATCATAAGCCTGAATATAATAGTTGAGTAGGACATCTCTAAACATCAGGCTCTGATGTGTAGTATATAACACCACATAAGATAGGTTTATATCGTGATACTTAGCACGAATATATGGGATTCTACTATTTGTCTCACCCTTTACCTTAATTGCACATTTGCAATGAGATAAACTTGAAACAAAGTGGTCTAGGATAGTTAAGGTTAACCTTAATTTGTTTGGAAGTACTAACAAAGTATTATATCATATATAAGTGTTGTTGAGGACTATTTTGTATGATACCACTAGTTCTAGTATGGTTACTCTAAACACATAATCTTGGAATGTAGTTCCTATACTTCCATGTGTTCTTACCATGTAACATAGTGGTCGTGATGTACTTGACACAGTTCCCATGGTTTTGGAACACAAATCTTGCTTTTATTGTTGATGACCTGACCTCTTATTGTTCTCCTCTTAAATGTTTATGATGTTCTATTCCATCACATAATGATTCTCAGGTGAATCATATATGATTAGCAACTCTACCATGTAAGTAATCATATTTTATTCCTATCTCTCTTCCTTAGCTCCCATGGTTGACTCATCATGGTCTATACTATCTTAAATAACTTATAGTTATCACTTACTATCAATTGTTTCACATGTCTAGATAGTTTTACTTACTCATTACTTAACTTGGTCTACATCTTCTATTAGGATATCTTAATTATCTGCATCAATTGATATAACTCCTAGTGCAGGTCTGAGTAATTCTTATTTAACTATAACATGTGTTGGTACACATCTTCCAATAGGATAGCTTCCTTATGGTTGTATCCTCTCTTTGGACTACCATGTATTGTATACCAACTGTGGTCTACTCATAATTATTTTAGGGTCTTAAGAGTATCCTACATAATTTGAGATTAGCTAGCTAACATTACTTAGGAAATATAGATAAGAAATGTTGACTCAAGTGTGTCAGGATTATTCTCAAGTGAATATCCATCTCAAGTCATAAAAAAAAAACATTTGGTTTACCTAGGATAACTTCCTATAGACACTACCAATCCTATAGGTCTCCTTTAAAGGGTTTTAATCCTAAGGTCAAAGCATTTGCTCTGATACCAACTGTGGTGACCCGACATACCACTGCATGGTGTAGTATGCAAGTCTGATATAACACCAATGAAACACCGTTCCACTAGTATTATATCGCTCAGAGTGGTACAACAGAAACATATGCGGGTCCAAGGCATGTCTATAGAATTACAATATTGACTTTGTTACATAAGATCATCACAGCCTCCTACTTTACAATGAGGTAAAACTGCAAATAAACTCCAGAAGAACGACTCGTAGTCTAATCTTATCACGGACTCTATTTGTAGAGTATTTAACTAGCTACAGAGGCTATGAATAGATTCTAGCTAAATAGGAGCTAGGTTTAGGAAGCTAGTTCCCCTCTATGGCTAAGCTAGGTTTTCTCCTTGTTGGATGTGGTATCTGACTCCTCTGCCAGGTTCCTGTTTCTTGAAGTAGTTGTTGACTCCTCGGCCTTCGGGTTGCACTGTAGATCCTCCTTCGATGCCTCCATATCTAAGCAGGGGATTTAAGAGTGGGATGAGTACGAGCGTACTCAACAAGTTCATTATAGGAAAGAGGTGTTTAATGCACTAGCTACGGCATTAGACCAGAAAGTCTAATACCAATGCAGGTTTTCATAATCATTTCTTCAAGAGGTTGTTTTTATTCAGAAGAGCTATGTCCGTCAGCCTTCACCGGTTTACTAGAACTTCATGGAGCTCCTTTCCGGCAGCGTTCGCAGTTCCATATCCCGGAACAGGGAGTGACATGTCACGGTTCTTTACACTCTGCAGAGGTGTGTTGCTTTACCCATAAGAGATCTTAACCTTGGTGCCAACCGAGCGCGAGCTTCGTCCACACTTCCTATGGTGTGAGGCCCGGTATAAGGTCTAGCCAATCATGTTCCTCCGCTACCTCGAACACCCACCCTTTGTTGCATACCCCGACCCCGGGTCCTCGTCGGTCCTCTTATTACCACTTAAGGATGGACCCCGACCACGACAACAGCTTGGGATCGAACCAAACTCCTTCGCCGGTAGCTGCAACCCATCATAGACCGCAATACCGTGGGGACTTTAGGCCTCCCCAGCCCACCGCTTGCACTTCGAGCGACAAGTGTCTACGGACTATGCCGTGGGGACTTAAGGCTTCCCCGACCCACCGCTTGCCCCGACGGATACAAGTGTCTACGGTAAAGCGCATCCGTTGATGAACGAGAGGTGGAAACACTTTTGACTACTCCGTCCCACTCCGGATCTTATGGTTAACACGGATATTACGGCACAAGAATCACTGGCGACATTTGTTGTTTAATCCTAGATGGATATAAGCCCGTGCAATGGAACCTCCACCATATCAACACAATCCATGGTTCCATTGCCCACCACATAGTCATATTCATAGTTATGAAAGTAGTGGTTTTGATTTTTTTGCAATAGTGATAACCATAATACTTTGCAAGTAAGTTGATAAAAATACTCAAATGACATGAGCAAGTGATGAACTTGCCTTTCTTGACTGCAAGATTATGCAGACAAGGTCTTCGATGCGTAATAACTCCAAATTCTGAAATAGCATCATCGTCCGGTAAGGACGATGTTTAAAAGATTGGCAAGGATGCAATAATGCATAAGTATGAGATGCAATCGCTCTAAGCGTGACCTAACCCCGATGATTTAGGATTAGTGAGTGGTAATAATTGATTCAGGGTGTGTTGCACTTTTAGAGTGATTCACCAACAAGGTTCTTATTCAGGTGTGATTACATGGTATCATGAACAGGTAGATAATGAAGTACAGTAATCAATTGAGCACACAAAGAATGATAATTGGCATAATGTTAACGTGTAAAGAACAGTTGTCAATTTTAGTACTATATGGCATGGTTAATGATTATTTGTTAGATTCTTCGAAAGAATAACTTTTGAAGAACATGTTCTTTAATAAAGAACAAGTATGATAATTAGACTGGTGGGGTTCTATGGTTGACTATGGTTTCATTTAGTTTCTGGAGTAAGTATTTGATGGATCCCAACAATGTTGGATTCATCAATAGCTAGGGATCATATGGTTTTAGTGAAGCATATCTTGAGTAATTGCTTATACATGGTTGCTATCAAGATTGGTATATCTTGCTGGTGATAGCTGGCTAGGGTTTATGGATTCTATTAGGCAGGGTTGATGACTATTCTATATTTTCTTCAAAAGAATAACTTTTGAAGAACATACTTCTTAACTAATAAGAAGTTTATCAATTAAGGTTGAGGTTGTCTTGTATTAGCTATTGGATCTCTAAGTAGAGAATGGTTTGTTCCTAAATAGGATGGTTCATGAGTATCTCACACTAGTAGGATTTAGTGGAACAGGGTTATGTAATGTAAAATAGCAGGTATGGTTGCTATTAGGGTTCATCACAATGGTGTGATGCTAATTAGGGATCAATAAGGATGATGGCTTTGGTAATAGGATCTAGGGTTTACACTTGGTTAACCCTACTTAATTATCTAGGTCTCGTTGAAGATGAATACATGGGATACCCATATATTAGTGATAGGTCTTCTACATTTTATGTGGCCAAGACAAGTATTTAGTTGCGACCGTGGTTCTATGCTTTGAAAGAAGGTACCATGATCACAGGTTCTAACCTAGGGTTTAGGTTAGAAACAAATTAAGCTTCAAACTGATTAATGGAGCCGGGGTTCCTAATGGAATTAGGGTTTTAGGGTTCACATGAAATGATAGTGTTGTACTATCATTCAATATGGAATTAGGGTTTGCTATCTACCATTTAGTTATTTGAGTAATAACTTCATTTTAAAGTTGAAGTTATTAGTAACTTGGAATTAAAAATAATATAGAATTTGGCATCATATTATTTTTAATGAATTAATAATTAAGGTAATTAATAATTAGGGTTTAAATTTCTCTAATAATGATTTAACAAAATAACAAATAAAGAAAATTAGTCTAAATGTTTTCTTTATTTATTTACTGGTTTTTATTTACTTTTGGAAATTTTTTTACTAATTATTGAATTTTAATTGAAGTTAGAATTAAAATTAAGAGCTTAAATAACAAGTATAAAATAATTGAATTTATATTAATAATAAAAATTTCATATTATATTTTTATTTGATAGAATTTTCTTTTCTAAGAATTTTGATAACTCATTTATATTTTTCGGACTTAAATTGAATTTTTTATAATCATTTGAAGTTGCAGCAATTTATTGAATTCAAATTAAAACAATATCGCTAAATCTACCCGGCTACACCTACCCCTACTCACTGACTAATGGGCCCGTGGCCATGTCACACGCCACGGTGGCATTGACTGCGGTCAAGATCGATGACGTGGCGATGGACGTGGTGACCGGCGGCAGACCTCGATGGTCGCCGGCGATTTCGGTCCCCCGCGGGGCTGTGCGCGGGCTTGCTGGAAAGAGGGAGATGCGACGAAGCTACTGGTGGTAGCGCCGCTCCGGTTTGGTCACCGGAGCGTGCTCTCCGGCGGGGTACTGCGGCGGCGCTCGCAGGCGTATGTCGCTACGGCGATGCAGGGGGCTAGGGAGTATGCCGTGATGCGCTAGGGAGTCAGTGACTCACCGCGAGCACGCCGGGCGTGTCGGCGAGGCCAGAGGTGGACGGCATCGCCGGAATTCGTCGCTCCCGGCGTCGGGGAAGATGAACTCGACGGCGGTGTCTCGGGACGCCCCACCTCGATTCCTTGCGCTGGATGGGCATGTCGAGGACGGCGATCCCGATGACGTCCACAGCCGAGGCCTCGGGGAGGTCTACGGCCGACGGCGGTCATGGTGGCCGGGTGACGGTAGGGTTTCGATTTGGGTGAAATTGGAGCAAGGGAGGAAGAAATTGAGCTAGGGTTCGTCATGAGGTTTATATAGTCGCTCGGACGATCTCCGTCACGTTGCCGAGGAAGGAGAGGCCGCCAGCGTCGCATCGAAGCCGAGCACGGCTTCGTCGTGTCGACCATGCGGGGAAGACGAAGACCACGTCTTCGCACGATTTTTGAAGCAGGTGAACCGGTATTTGAGTTGGGTTGGGTTGGCCTGGTGGGCTACTGCTGGGCTACTCTGCTGGGCTGCTACTGGGCTGCTCCGGCCGGGTGAGTCCAGGTAAGATTTTTCTCTCCTCTTTTCTTTTTCTGTTTTAATTTCTGTTTTCAATTCTGGTTTTTATAATTCAAATTTGAATCTTCTTATTTTGCAGGTGTTTGACAATTGATATTAGGATTTGATAACAATGGTCTCTGCATTATTTTATTGCTCAAGACAAATGTGTAATGCATGATTTTGTTTGTATCCTTGTGGTTTCCTTTTTACATTTTTAATTTAGCCATGAATCTATGTGGTCTTTAAAACTCCTTTTCCTCCTTGCAATACAACTTTATTTTGGATTATTTAAAGTGTATAATTAGTGCTCAAAGCATTTTAGAGATTATTATAAGGTCTTGGGTTCTTAATTGAGAGTTTGTTTCACTTACATATTATTTTTATGGAATCACCTATTTATTGGAGTTTTGTAAATTCTCTTATAACTCACTTCCAAGGTTAACACTCTTATTATCTTTGAAAATGTCTAAAGTAGATATTGTCCCCATAATGGCTTGGTCTTGGTTACAAAGGTAAGTGGTTGATCACCACACATGGTTTAACTAAAGGGTTTGAACTAGGTTTATCTTATGCTCCATAATTAAGTATAGGTTTTAACTAGGGTGCAATTCTGGGGTTCTAATTATGTTTACCCAATGGCAATTGGTTTGAATCTCAATTATGGTCTGGTTTATATTAAGATCATCATAGTGATACATCAGCTAAGGTTGAGATATAATTCTAGGTTCTAGAGATGAAATGACACCATATTGCATGTGCTAGGGTTAATCTCCCCTAACCATGATAATGTGGTAGCTTACTTAACATTTTATGTTCTCCTCTAGTTACTAGGATTTTGAGAATTAGTTTCATCTTCTACCAATTAGCTTCTCTTGGTATCCTTAATTAATCATTGAAGTATCTATAATAGTTATAGTTCTTTTTATAGTTAACTTTGGTCATATGGATGGATGGTTTCTCACCATATTAAATATGGATTTTTACTCTAAGGTTTTTCTTAGGTTCTTTAATTGAGGAGTAAGTGGAATGTAGATGTGGTAGGATTCTACTTATGATCACCAAGTGATTCACAATTATAGGTTGGGATATAATTCTAGATTTGATTACTAGTGATCTTCCTATAATCTCATGTGAGGATGAGATCTTCTTATTCTAGTAGGGTTTAACTTATCCTCACATACCTCAAGAGCATGATCATGGATTAGGCATGATCAACTTGTTCTTAATACCTCTACCTCAAGTTCTTAGGGTTTATGATCATTACCCAATTTATAATGATCAAGGTTTAGCTTCCTTGATTATTTCTAATGGAATGGGTTCTCACTTCCATGATCAAGTGTTGTCTTGATCAACTAAACATAACATCTCCCTTATAGTTTCTTGGGTGGACATGGCTATGGTTGTCTCAATAGCTTATATCCCAGGAGAATGCCCGAGATATCCACTTAAAGTTCTCTCAAGAAATGTTGGGTTTAATCATTTGGATATCTGAATAGATTGAACTGAAATTAGAATGGATGGTCTCTCTCATTTGGGAATGTCTGGAATAATATCTTAGAGCTTCTCTTAAAGATGATGGTTTGAATACTTGGATGTATCTCCAAGGTTTAGCTCAAGGTTTGTTATTGCTTATCTAATAATTATAATAGAACTCTCACCTCTCTAGGTTTGATGCTTAATAAGTTGGAATAGAGGAGAATATATACTTCTCAAGTAGATCTCCTTGTTATAGTTCCAATGTTGAAGTGGAATGAGTACCATGAGGTTTCATGGTAGGATCATGGATTAATTTTAGACATGGAGAAGATAAGTGAAGATTAGTTTCTCCAATTATTGTTACTTGATTCCCAATTAAATGGATGTTCATATGTTATGGCAAGGATTACCATGTTGTGATCTTTTATATGATCAAGCAATTGATCATTGAGTAAAGTGTTGTTGTGTTGAATATTAATTCCATTTGATCTAACCCCTTAGATAAAATCATCTCTACCCAAAACAAGGTTTTAACAAAGTCACATTGAGGTTTATAGCGCTTGACTTGATGAGCTACTTCAATTCCACCAAGGTCAAGTGAAACTTCAGTTACTGTGACTGTTTTACTTTAAAGCGCGAAAATTCCCGCATTTTCTATGCATGAATGCAATGCACACATATGTTTCCTCTATTTTGTAACCCCAATACCTGGGATATTACAGGCACCCTGTGGCCCCACTTCGTTTCGTCTTCGGACTTCTGGAAGCTTCGTGGAAAAATAGGCCCCTGGGCGTTGATTTCGTCCAATTCCGAGAATATTTCCTTACTAGGATTTCTGAAACCAAAAACAGCAGAAAACAAAGAACTCGGCACTTCGGCATCTTGTTAATAGGTTAGTTCCAGAAAATGCACGAAT
Organism: Lolium rigidum; assembly: GCF_022539505.1. NCBI lineage: Eukaryota > Viridiplantae > Streptophyta > Magnoliopsida > Poales > Poaceae > Lolium > Lolium rigidum. The sequence continues at coordinate 80,860,318 of NC_061511.1, forward strand.
ATGACATAAAGTGTGCATAAAACATGTAGATAACATCAATAATGTGGCATGGAACATAAGAAATTATCGATACGTCGGAGACGTATCAGCATCCCCAAGCTTAGTTCTCGCTCGTCCCGAGCAGGTAAAACGATAACACGTATAATTTCGGAGTGACATGCCATCATAATCTTGATCATACTATTTGTAAAGCATATGTAGTGAATGCAGCGATCAAAACAATGTATATGACATGAGTAAACAAGTGAATCATAAAGCAAAGACTTTTCATGAATAGCACTTCAAGACAAGCATCAATTAAGTCTTGCATAAGAGTTAACTCATAAAGCAATAATTCAAAGTAAAGGTATTGAAGCAACACAAAAGAAGATTAAGTTTCAGCGGTTGCTTTCAACTTGTAACATGTATATCTCATGGATATTGTCAACATAGAGTAATATAATAAATGCAATAAGCAAGTATGTAGGAATCAATGCACAGTTCACACAAGTGTTTGCTTCTTGAGGTGGAGAGAAATAGGTGAACTGACTCAACAATGAAAGTAAAAGAATGGTCCTTCAAGAGGAAAAGCATCGATTGCTATATTTGTGCTAGAGCTTTGATTTTGAAAACATGAAACAATTTTGTCAACGGTAGTAATAAAGCATATGCATCATGTAAATTATATCTTACAAGTTGCAAGCCTCATGCATAGTGTACTAATAGTGCCCGCACCTTGTCCTAATTAGCTTGGACTACCGGATCATCACAATGCACTCGTTTTTACCAAGTGTCACAAAGGGGTACCTCTATGCCGCCCGTACAAAGGTCTAAGGAGAAAGCTCGCATTGGATTTCTCGCTATTGATTATTCTTCAACTTAGACATCCATACCGGGACAACATAGACAACAGATAATGGACTCCTCTTTTATGCATAAGCATGTAACAACAATTAATAATTTTCTCATATGAGATTGAGGATATTGTCCAAAACTCGAAACTTCCACCATGGATCATGGCTTTAGTTAGCGGCCCAATGTTCTTCTCTAACAATATGCATGCTTAACCATAAGGTGGTAGATCTCTCTTACTTCAGACAAGACGAACATGCATAGCAACTCACATGAAATTCAACAATGAATAGTTGATGGCGTCCCCAGTGAACATGGTTATCGCACAACAAGCAACTTAATAAGAGATAAAGTGCATAATTACATATTCAATACCACAATAGTTTTTAAGCTATTTGTCCCATGAGCTATATATTGCAAAGGTGAATGATGGAATTTTAAAGGTAGCACTCAAGCAATTTACTTTGGAATGGCGGAAAATACCATGTAGTGGGTAGGTATGGTGGACACAAATGGCATAGTGGTTGGCTCAAGTGTTTTGGATGCATGAGAAGTATTCCCTCTCGATACAAGGTTTAGGCTAGCAAGGCTTAATTGAAACAAACACAAGGATGAACCGGTGCAGCAAAACTCACATAAAAGACATATTGAAAACATTATAAGACTCTACACCGTCTTCCTTGTTGTTCAAACTCAATACTAGAAATTATCTAGACCTTAGAGAAACCAAATATGCAAACCAAATTATAGCATGCTCTATGTATTTCTTCATTAATGGGTGCAAAGCATATGATGCAAGAGCTTAATCATGAGCACAACAATTGCCAAGTATCACATTACCCAAGACATTAATAGCAATTACTACATGTATCATTTTCCAATTCCAACCATATAACAATTTAACGAAGAAGAAACTTCGCCATGAATACTATGAGTAGAAACCAAGGACATACTTGTCCATATGCTACAGCGGAGCGTGTCTCTCTCCCATAAAGTGAATGCTAGGATCCATTTTATTCAAACAAAACAAAAACAAAAACAAACCGACGCTCCAAGAAAAAGCACATAAGATGTGATGGAATAAAAATATAGTTTCAGGGGAGGAACCTGATAATGTTGTCGATGAAGAAGGGGATGCCTTGGGCATCCCCAAGCTTAGACGCTTGAGTCTTCTTGATATATGCAGGGGTGAACCACCGGGGCATCCCCAAGCTTAGAGCTTTCACTCTCCTTGATCATGTTGCATCATACTCCTCTCTTGATCCTTGAAAACTTCCTCCACACCAAACTCGAAACAACTCATTAGAGGGTTAGTGCACAATAAAAATTAACATATTCAGAGGTGACACAATTATTCTTAACACTTCTGGACATTGCATAATGCTACTGGACATTAGTGGATCAAAGAAATTCATCCAACATAGCAAAAGAGGCAATGCGAAATAAAAGGCAGAATCTGTCAAAACAGAACAGTTCGTATTGACGAATTTTAAAATGGCACCAGACTTGCTCAAATGAAAATGCTCAAATTGAATGAAAGTTGCATACATATCTGAGGATCATGCACGTAAATTGGCTTAATTTTCTGAGCTACCTACAGGGAGGTGGACCCAGATTCGTGACAGCAAAGAAATCTGGAACTGCGCAGTAATCCAAATCTAGTACTTACTTTTCTATCAACGGCTTAACTTGGCACAACAAAACACAAAACTAAGATAAGGAGCGGTTGCTACAGTAGTAAACAACTTGCAAGACACAAAATAAAAACAAAGTACTGTAGGTAAAAATAATGGGTTGTCTCCCATAAGCGCTTTTCTTTAACGCCTTTCAGCTAGGCGCAGAAAGTGTGTATCAAGTATTATCAAGAGACGAGGCATCAACATCATAATTTGTTCTCATAATAGAATCAAAAGGTAACTTCATTCTCTTTCTAGGGAAGTGTTCCATACCTTTCTTGAGAGGAAATTGATATTTTATATTACCTTCCTTCATATCAATAATAGCACCAACAGTTCGAAGAAAAGGTCTTCCCAATATAATGGGACAAGATGCATTGCATTCAATATCCAAGACAACAAAATCAACGGGAACAAGGTTATTGTTAACGGTAATGCGAACATTATCAACTTTATCCAAAGGTTTCTTTGTAGAATGATCAGCAAGATTAACATCCAAATAACAATTTTTCAGCGGTGGCAAGTCAAGCATATTATAAATTTTCTTAGGCATAACAGAAATACTTGCACCAAGATCACATAAGGCATTACAATCAAAATCTTTAACCTTCATCTTAATGATGGGCTCCCAACCATCCTCTAGCTTTTTAGGAATAGAGGCTTCGCGCTCTAGTTTCTCTTCTCTAGCTTTAATGAGAGCATTTGTAATATGATGCGTGAAAGCCAAATTTATAGCACTAGCATTAGGACTTTTAGCAAGTTTTTGCAAGAACTTTATAACTTCAGAGATGTGGCAATCATCAAAATTCAAACCATTATAATCTAAAGCAATGGGATCATCATCCCCAATGTTGGAAAAATTTCAGCAGCTTTATCACAGGCAATTTCAGCAGTTTTAGCAGTTTCAGGCAGTTTTTCGCGCTTTGCATTAGAAGTGGAAACATTGCTAACACCAATTCTTTTATTAGTATTAGTAGAAGGTGCAGCAACATGTGTAGCATTAGCATTGCTAGTGGTGGTAATGGTCCAAACTTTAGCTACATTCTTCTCTTTAGCTAGTTTTTCATTTTCTTCTCTATCCCACCTAGCACGCAGTTCAGCCATTAATCTTATATTCTCATTAATTCTAACTTGAATGGCATTTGCTGTAGTAACAATATTATTATGATGATTCTCATTAGGCATAACTTTCGATTTCAAAAGATCAACATCAGCAGCAAGACTATCAACTTTAGAAGCAAGTATATCAATTTTCCCAAGCTTTTCTTCAACAGATTTGTTAAAAGCAGTTTGTGTACTAATAAATTCTTTAAGCATGGCTTCAAGTCCAGGGGGTGAACTCCTATTATTGTTGTAAGAATTCCCATAAGAATTACCATAGCCGTTGCCATTATTATAAGGATATGGCCTATAGTTGTTACTAGAATTGTTCCGGTAAGCATTGTTGTTGAAATTATTATTTTTAATGAAGTTCACATCAACATGTTCTTCTTGTGCAACCAATGAAGCTAATGGAACATTATTAGGATCAATATTAGTCCTATCATTCACAAGCATAGACATAATAGCATCAATCTTATCACTCAAGGAAGAGGTTTCTTCGACGGAATTTACCTTCTTACCTTGTGGAGCTCTTTCCGTGTGCCATTCAGAGTAGTTGATCATCATATTATCAAGAAGCTTTGTTGCTTCACCAAGAGTGATGGACATAAAGGTACCTCCAGCAGCTGAATCCAATAAATTCCGCGAAGAAAAATTTAGTCCCGCATAGAAGGTTTGGATGATCATCCAAGTAGTCAATCCATGTGTTGGGCAATTTTTAACCAAAGATTTCATTCTTTCCCAAGCTTGAGCAACATGTTCAGTATCTAATTGTTTAAAATTCATTATGCTACTCCTCAAAGATATAATTTTAGCAGGGGGATAATATCTACCAATAAAAGCATCCTTGCATTTAGTCCATGAATCAATACTATTCTTAGGCAAGAGATAGCAACCAATCTTTAGCTCTTCCTCTTAATGAGAAAGGGAACAATTTAAGTTTAATAATATCACCATCTACATCTTTATATTTTTGCATTTCACATAGTTCAACAAAATTATTAAGATGGGCAGCAAGCATCATCGTAACTAACACTGTAAAATTGCTCTCGCATAACAAGATTCAGTAAAGCAGGTTTAATTTCAAAGAATTCTGCTGTAGTAGCAGGTGGAGCAATAGGTGTTCATAAGAAATCATTATTATTTGTGGTTGTGAAGTCACACAACTTAGTATTTTCAGCGTTGGCCATTTTAGCAACAGTAAATAAAGCAAACTAGATAAAGTAAATGCAAGTAAACTAATTTTTTTGTGTTTTTGATATAGCAAACAAGATAGCAAATAAAGTAAAACTAGCAACTAATTTTTTTGTATTTTGATTTAGTGCAGCAAACAAAGTAGTAAATAAAACTAAGCAAGACAAAAACAAAGTAAAGAGATTGAGAAGTGGAGACTCCCCTTGCAGCCGTGTCTTGATCTCACCGCAAGAACGGCGCCGTAAAATATGCTTGATGGCGTGTAACTCACACGTTCGTTGGGAACCCCAAGAGGAAGGTATGATGCGCACAGCAGCAAGTTTTCCCTCGTAAAGAAACCAAGGTTTATCGAACCAGGAGGAGCCAAGAAGCACGTTGAAGGTTGATGGCGGCGGGATGTAGTGCGGCGCAACACCAGGGATTCCGGCGCCAACGTGGAACCTGCACAACACAACCAAAGTACTTTGCCCCAACGAAACAAGTGAGGTTGTCAATCTCACCGGCTTGCTGTAACAAAGGATTAACCGTATTGTGTGGAAGATGATTGTTTGCAGAAAACAAGTAGAACAAGTATTGCAAGTAGATTGTATTTCAAGAAAGAGAATTGGACCGGGGTCCACAGCTCACTAGAGGTGTCTCTCCCATAAGACAAACAGCATGTTGGGTGAACAAATTACAGCTTGGGCAATTGACAAATAAAGAGAGCATGACAATGCACATACATATCATGATGAGTATAGTGAGATTTAATTGGGCATTACGACAAAGTACATAGACCGCCATCCAACCGCATCTATGCCTAAAAAGTCCACCTTCAGTGTTATCATCCGAACCCCTCCAGTATTAAGTTGCAAAGCAACAGTACAATTGCATTAAGTATGGTGCGTAATGTAATCAACAACTACATCCTTAGACATAGCATCAATGTTTTATCCCTAGTGGCAACAAAGCACAACACAACCTTAGAACTTTCTCGTCATCGTCCCGTGTGTCAATGCAGCATGAACCCACTATCGAGCATAAGTACTCCCTCTTGGAGTTACAAGCATCTACTTGGCCGAGCATCTACTAGTAACGGAAAGCATGCAAGATCATAAATAACACATAGGTATAACTTTGATAATCAACATAACAAGTATTCTCTATTCATCGGATCCCAACAAACTCAACATATAGAATTACATATAGATGATCTTGATCATGTTAGGCAGCTCACAAGATCCAACAATGATAGCACAATGGGGAGAAGACAACCATCTAGCTACTGCTATGGACCCATAGTCCAGGGGTAGACTACTCACACATCACACCGGAGGCGACCATGGCGGTGTAGAGTCCTCCGGGAGATGATTCCCCTCTCCGCAGTGGTGCCGGAGGCGATCTCCCGGATCCCCCGAGATGGGATCGGCGTTGGCGGCGTCTCCGGAAGGTTTTCCGTATCGTGGCTCTCGGCACCGGGGTTTCGTCACGGAGGCTTTAAGTAGGCGGAAGGACAAGTCAAGAGGGTGCACAGGGCCCCAGATGACGGGCGGCGCGGCCAAGGGGGGCCGCGCCGCCCTAGGGTTTGGGCACCCCGTGGCCCCACTTCGTTTCGTCTTCGGACTTCCGGAAGCTTCGTGGAAAAATAGGCCCCCGGGCGTTGATTTCGTCCAATTCCGAGAATATTTCCTTACTAGGATTTCTGAAACCAAAAACAGCAGAAAACAAAGCAATCGGCACTTCGGCATCTTGTTAATAGGTTAGTTCCAGAAAATGCACGAATATGACATAAAGTGTGCATAAAACATGTAGATAACATCAATAATGTGGCATGGAACATAAGAAATTATCGATACGTCAGAGACGTATCAATGGGTAATTAGGCTTACCGTCCCGGCGGAAAGGGATCTGGCCAGTCTTCAGCTTCTTCAGAACGAAGCGGCTCTTCCGGTCCCGGTCCTCCTTGTCGCTGCCAATGTCCTCAGAGTCTTCCTGCGAATTTGAAAGGAAAGAAGAAGTGAGAGAAGGAAATTAACTGAAATACAATTCAAGCATTAAATTTTTTTATGAACATTACTAAGAAGTAATCATCATGTAGAATCAACATTTATGATCCAGATCCAACCATAGATAATTAGTTCACTAATATAAATATGCACCAATTTAAACTGTTGTCACAAATTGTTCATGGGTAGTCCAATGATGTACACACTATGGTTTCATCGTATAAATAAGCACCAGTCTAAGACAAATGGTGATTATAAAATCCATGGATCAGATCAATTAATAGTACCTATAATATAATTCTTGTAATCATAATCACTCTGGTATGATTCATATTCGGATGAATTTAAGTTTGAAATGCAGTGAGCATTACACTAAGCAGGTATGATTCATCACACACAAGGAATCATGACCTAATTAAGATAACTCGTCATCTACTAATTTGAAACATGCATGAATATTCATGGTACCATAAATCATTTGGTTGATACTTTGGTACAGCTTGAATCAAGATGTGCATCAAATATTACAAATCTAGTAACTACAAACCATAAATCGGATGAGTAAGAACCCTGTAATCATCAATTTGTACAACAAGTTGCGTACAAGGCAAATCAATCTACCGTACGAGCAAACCCTAAGGTGAACAAGAAGATCAAGAAAACAGGGGATCGATCGGAATAGTAGAGTACCTTGTTGCAGCTTGTCCGAGGCCTCCTCTTCGAACTCGTCGCACTCTCGGGGCCATATAGCTCGCGGCATCGCCTCGGAGTCGCGGTAGAACGGGTCATTCGGATCAAAGCCCTCGGTCATCTCGCTTGTGCCGCGGGAGCGAGGACGTCTCCGTTGGCCTCATCAGCCGACGGCGACCACGGCCGGTTGGGCGAAGCCCTCCACGGTCACGGCGCGGCGAAGAGCGGCTCTGCTAGTTCCGGAAGAAGATCCCGCCTCCGCGGCGTCGACGACTACCGGAGCATCGCCGTCGCTTCTGTCGATGTTGACGACCGCACTCGCCTTCGGCTCGTCTCCGCGAACACGCTTCATCTTCGGGATCTTCGGTGGAAGGGGGGGTCGGTGGTGCGCTGGTGGAGGTGCAAGCAGGTTTTTTGCCAGATTGGGGAATAGAAGTTGCGGGTGGGAGAGACGATGGGGCTGATGGATATACAAGAGATGCTGCCGTTTGGGTTCCTTCCGTGTGACGCGTGCGTGTGAAAACGTGGATTCCTGCATGTAGTCCACTTTCCCATTACTTTGACATGGGTCCCACGCATGACGGATGGGCAGGCACAGAATTTTCAAGATGGGTATTAAAAACTATAAAATATTTTAAATACGAATTAGTGATCACACATAGAAAGAAATAAATAAAAATGAATCGAGTATGTAAATTCTTTCAAATTTCTAAGAATTTCATACCATGATTAGGGCTGGAATTTTGAGTGTTTGGTCAGACCTAGGTTGACCCCATTGTACTAAGAGGTTGTTAAACCTTTTCAAAGTGAAACTTCTGTTCTAGGGTAATGTGGTGATGCCAAATCAGACCAACACGTGTTCCCAATTTTCCCAATACCCTAAGATGTACATGCTTGACAAGTGATGCCTCTTCTTGAGTTTAGGGGATGAATTTTTGAAAATTTTCAAACCAAACTGCCAAGATAGCATGCTAGCATCATTACCCACATGTTGATGCACCCCTGTGCCAAATTTCAGTCCATTTCAAGTTAGGTACCTCAAAAAATGGTGTCCCCATGGTGTAGATGTGTCGAAAGAGGGGTTTTCTCGGACGAAAAGAGGGGGGAATGGCCAAAAACTCACCAAACCTCCATGGATTGGGGAAAGATTTGGCACCCTTGTGCACATTGTGATATGACACCTTGGTTGCTATGGGTTTTGATTTTTTGGAGTTGGTGGCATGGTGTTCCCATGGTGGAGATGTGTCGAAAGAGGGGTTTTCGGACGAAAAGAGGGGGAATGGCCAAAAACCTGACCAAACCACCATGGATTGGGGCATGATTTGGCACCCTTGTGCACATTGTGATATGAAACCTTGGTTGCTATGGGTTTTGATTTTTTTGAGTTGGTGGCATGGTGTCCCCATGGTGGAGATGTGTCGAAAAAGGGGTTTTCTTGACGAAAAGAGGGGGAATGGCCAAAAACTGACCAAACCACCATGGATTGGGGCAAGATTTGGCACCCTTGTGCACATTGTGATATTAAACCTTGGTTGCTATGGGTTTTGATTTTTTGGAGTTGGTGGCATGGTGTCCCCATGGTGGAGATGTGTCGAAAGAGGGGTTTTCGGACGAAAAGAGGGGGGAATGGCCAAAAACTGACCAAACCACCATGGATTGGAGCAAGATTTGGCACCCTTGTGCACATTGTGATATGAAACCTTGGTTGCTATGGGTTTTGATTTTTTGGAGTTGGTGGCATGGTGTCCCCATGGTGTAGATGTGTCGAAAGAGGGGTTTTCTGACGAAAAGAGGGGGGAATGGCCAAAAACTGACCAAACCACCATGGATTGGGATAAGATTTGGCACCCTTGTGCACATTGTGATATTACACCTTGGTTGCTATGGGTTTTGATTTTTTGGAGTTGGTGGCATGGTGTCCCCATGGTGGAGATGTGTCGAAAGAGGGGTTTTCTGACGAAAAGAGGGGGAATGGCCAAAACCGACCGAACCACCATGGATTGGGGCAAGATTTGGCACCCTTGTGCACATTGTGATCTGACACCTTGTTTGCTATGGGTTTTGATTTTTGGAGTTGGTGGCATGGTGTCCCCATGGTGGAGATGTGTCGAAAAAGGGGTTTTCTGGACGAAAAGAGGGGGAATGGCCAAAAACTGACCAAACCACCATGGATTGGGGCAAGATTTGGCACCCTTGTGCACATTGTGATATGAAACCTTGGTTGATATGGGTTTTGATTTTTGGAGTTGGTTGCATGGTGTCCCCATGGTGGAGATGTGTCGAAAGAGGGGTTTTCTGGACGAAAAGAGGGGGAATGGCCAAAAACCGACCAAACCACCATGGATTGGGGCAAGATTTGGCACCCTTGTGCACATTGTGATATGACACCTTGGTTGCTATGGGTTTTGATTTTTTGGAGTTGGTGGCATGGTGTCCCCATGGTGGAGATGTGTCGAAAAAGGGGTTTTCGGATGAAAAGAGGGGGGAATGGCCAAAAACTGACCAAAACACCATGGATTGGGGCAAGATTTGGCACCCTTGTGCACATTGTGATATGACACCTTGTTTTCTATGGGTTTTGATTTTTTGGAGTTGGTGGCATGGTGTCCCCATGGTGTAGATGTGTCGAAAAAGGGGTTTCCGGACGTAAAAGAGGGGGAATGGCCAAAAACCGACCAAACCACCATGGATTGGGGCAAGATTTGGCACCCTTGTGCACATTGTGATATGACACCTTGGTTGCTATGGGTTTTGATTTTTTGGAGTTGGTGGCATGGTGTCCCCATGGTGGAGATGTGTCGAAAAAGGGGTTTTCTGACGAAAAGAGGGGGAATGGCCAAAACTGACCAAACCACCATGGATTGGGGCAAGATTTGGCACCCTTGTGCACATTGTGATATGACACCTTGGTTGCTATGGGTTTTGATTTTTTGGAGTTGGTGGCATGGTGTCCCCATGGTGGAGATGTGTCGAAAAGGGGTTTTCTGACGAAAAGAGGGGGAATGGCCCATTCATGTTCCATTCATGTGTCGAAAGAGGGGTTTTCGAACGAAAGGAGGGTGCCAAATTTAGATTTTTTTCATGCATCCCATTCATGTTCTGGTATTTTTTAATTAAAATATACATGTACAGTTCCATTTTCGCAGTAATATTTTTTCTTCCACGGCAAAACCTTGTTCCCTCCAAATTTTAGTACGACGGCAGCCAAAACACACAAATTTTTCGTTCCCTCCACTCCTCCCGCGCACCCCACCTATCAAATATTTCGCCCTCCCTTATATACGTCGTGCCTCTCCCCCATGATTTACGAGCATCTTAACTCCCCACCCCCCGACCTCATCCTCTCGTGCTTACCCCGATCCGGTGTCTTCGCCGGACGTTCTTCCATCTCGCATCTATCTCCCCGGCCGGTGGTCGCCATGGCCAGCAGTCGTCGAAACGTCGGGGGGAAGGAAAATCGTGCACACATGCCGAAGAAGGCGCCCAGCTCGAAGAAACGCCAAGGTAAATCTGTCGGTGATCGGCTTGTTGTTGTGTTTTTCGGATGGTTAGATCGAGAGATCGGTTTTACATGTCTACCACGCCCGTTTGACCTATATCTAGATCTTGCATATTTGATAGATCCAATCCCGACATCATACGTATAGGGTTTATCGTTTTTATTCCGAGACAATCATGCCGTGCTATACAATCTTTGCCATCCCGCCGTGTACAATCTTTTGCATAGACAATTGTTTGCCGAAACACTTAACCGAACTAATTCCAGCCGTTGCCAAAAACATCATACGAGCTACGATGAACAACGACATTGCTTCGTACTTTTATTCCTCGCTTCGAGAGCGAAGCGTAGTTTGATCTAGAACAATTGTTTGTCGTTTTCTATGGAACTAGTTAGTTTGCACGTGCAATGCACGTCTTAACAATGTAATGAAGTTTTTTTAATCATGTACTTTGTTTCATCAGTCTATTTATTTCCACAATTTTTGTTTATCTATGTCTTTCAAAAGTCAAAAATCAAATTTCAGCACATATCCGAACTTCTATCGAGCACAAATCTGAACTTCTATCAAGACATATCTCGAACTTCTATCAGCACATATCTCGAACTTCTATCGGTATAGGACTGAACTACCGATACCTCATTACGTGCATACCAAGCCCGCCAAGCAACCAGAAGGGTAGTATCCACCATGTGAGGTGGTAGTTGTCCAATAACAGATCGAAACCAGCCTATCAACGTACATGCATAATTCAAAGGTGCGAGGGGAGTCTCATGTGTCAATTATTTGTTACGAGTAGATATCTAAAAGCACATGATGTCCCTTAGCCTGGCATATGCCCCCTCTTATGTTTTGTTCGCCGACATCATACGTAGACTCTTATGTTTTCAATCATTTGCCGCCGTACAATATTTTGCAAAGACAATTATTTGCTGTTTTCTATGGAATTGGCCCCCTCTTATGTTTTGTTCACGCTCCGCTCTTCCGATTATTTCAGCGGAGACACAAAACCCCGTCAAGCCGGCATATGAGCTTGCCAAGGAGAAACAAATGCAAGAAAATGTAGTACGCATGGAAAAAAATTTCGCTGAAAGATATGGACCTCGGCCACAAATTTCGTAAAGATTTCTCCGGTTTTGCACGTACATTAGTGTATGGTGGGGTACAAATAGGAACTAGTAACAATCTAAAGGACACAGACTGCAAAGAGATGGAGGTCGAAGAGGACCCTTTGTATGAACCGAATCCAGAAGAGATAGCTACTGCTGATGATGATCTTCATTCAGATGAGGATCGCAGCACTCGTCGGCAAAACTTCAGCTCAGTGTCCGTGGAACTATGTCCGAACTATGATAGGAAATACGTACATGCTAAATGTTTCCTACTAATGTAGCCTCTACTTTGCTTGCAGATAGTTGCTTCTTCCGCAATAGTTGCACGAAGAAGCGATCCATACCCGAAGTTGCACCATCCAACATTGCAACAAGATCAATGGCAACAACCGAACCCGAAGCCGGGTCATCCGATGTGCCGATGGCCACCGCTGGTCCGAACACCGAAGGAGCACCCTCACCTAACCAGATCATGACATCTGGAGGCAGCACCTCATCTCCTGAGGACAATCAAATTGTAAACTTTGAGCGGCAAGGTATGAAAATTTGTAAAAACTAAACACTGTACCGCATATTTTCATATAAAAGAGAATCATTTCATATATGTTATTTCAGAGACATTGACAACATCTGGCGATAGTAAGAGAAAGAGAGGTGGACGCAGACGTACCATGGGCCATGGACTACATGAGTACACAAGAAGACATGGTGGCAATAAGATGCCAATTGAATTCACTGCTGGTGTCGGGAGACCCAAGGATTATGTCCAACAAGCAAAGCTGAGCAATGAGGTTGGTATTCACATCCGTGAAAAAATGCCGCTTGCAACACACTCGGACACAGAGACAAGAAAGATGAAACTCACAAACATGTCATTCCTCATGCTATAAGTACAGTAGCGGTGAGTCCTGTACAATCTTGGTTTAACCTAATTAGTATGCTACATGATCAACTATCTAAGAATCTACTGATTAATGCATCACTATTTTGAAGGGAAAGTTTAATATGGACAAAAATGATGAGGTGGCTCAAGATGTGTGCACCGATATGCTGCAAGTTAGTATTCGGCGGTTTCGATATAGGCTTAAAAAGGAGTATTGGCCGAAAATTAAAAATCTCACACTCGGAGCAAGCATATCTCAAGAAGCCGATCATGTAGAAGAGAAAAGCTGGAAAGAACCGGTGAAAAGATGGTTTGATGAGAAGTACCGGTACATAAACGTTATTCCTTTCAATAACAGACTACTGAATTCTTACATTTCTCTGATCCGGATAAATAAAATGCATGTACCGAACATAGGGACTCGTGTGTAATAAATGGAAAGAACAGAGAAGCCGTGAAACAGCTTCCATACCACCGGATCTCGAAGCTATGTTGCTCACTCGGGAACATCTAGTAAGTGTTCTGAATTTCCCAATACAGTTCATACTTCGTCATACACAGGTGTACAATGGTAATGTGCATTCTACATTTTTTCAAGCGTATGCTAAGCAGCAGAAGAAGAAACCTCTCCAATTGAATTTTTTAGAATCACACACACTAACAAGGATAACATTATGAGTGCTGAAGCAAAAAGTGCATATGTAAGAAATATTTCTTATTAGCACAATATAATATAATCCAGCTTTTGTATGTTGTCCATGCAATTATTGTAATCTTTATGCAGGATCAAATGGTGGCAAAAAAGCGGCGCCACGCAATGAAGATGAACCTGATTTGACTGATTTGCAAATTGTTCAGACTAGTTCCGAGCGAGAAAAGCCCATCCACCACCTCGCAACAAAGACATTCCTAAAAAGATTGGGCGTCGCAACAAGTTCCAGGAAGTCTTCTGTCTCAGCTACACACATCCGAGAGCTACAACAAAGATCGGCGCATCAAGAGCGATAACTCCATACAGTGCAACTGAAACGTACTACGAGTGAGATGCGGCAAGACTGCAAGAACAAGATGAAAAATTTGAAGAGATCGAGAAGAAGCAGGAGGAAGAACTTGAAGCCGTGAAGAAAGCCCAAGAAGAAAAGACTCGCTTATGAAAAGAGGTCGACGTAAATGGATGCCGTGCTTAATTTGCTCTTGAGGACATCCCAGCCACCATCCATGTCTCAATCCTGGGGCAACTAATCTATTGCACCACCGTCCTACAACATTATTAATCATAGGTCTTTTAATTTCTTTGTGTTCCAATTGTAATTTTCTTATGAATCTTTCGGTCTGTGAGAGACATATATACTTCTTGTGCCACCATTTAAGTATGATATTTATTGTCTACTTTTTGATATTTCGCCAGTTTTTTTGATTCCCAAATTTCGCAAATAATTCAAATGCTCTCAAATTTTGTCAAATTCAAAAGGTGACGGAAAATGTCACAACGTCACTATTAAATGAAACCACGTGGCACCAATTTCTGGTCCCACTTGTCAGAATTTGTGGGTCCCACCGATCAAGCATTATTGGGACCCATATGTCGGCAATAACCTGGTCCCACTTGTCTGAATTTTGTGGATCCCACCGGTCAGAATATTGTGGGTCCAGCTTGTCATAATATTTTGTGGGTCCCACCAACAACGACCATGCCGGTCCCACATGACAGATATCCATGTCGGCGCCGTCGGACCCATGTTGTCGAAGCCAAATGGACCCACATGTAAGGCCACGTATGCTTTTTTGGACCAATCGTAAACTTCCCAAGATTTAGATATTGACGAAAGTTGCAATTTTTCGTGACAAACCCGTCTCGTCAACAATGAACCTTTGATGTTGATGAATTTGCGTGTCGTCACCATCAAACATTTGACGTTGACGAAAAATGCATACCGTCACCCCCGATATTTTATGACGGAGCTTCCTTGACGAACCCCATGACGATCAAATTTTGTCACCGCGAAGTAATCCTTGATGAAAATTGGCCTTAACATGACGAAAGTGATTTGTCAAAAAAATTGTTTTCCTTTGTAGTGTCTTCTCAACATCAACAAACCCCATCTAGTGAAGCTAATGATGCACCAACCCAAGAACAAGAACAAAACCCTCCCTCTTGTGTGCAAGATCAAGGACAAGATCAATCACGGATTCATGATGGATCCGATGAATATCCATTCAATATTCTCCTCTCACCGGATAATGCCCAAGATCAAGCACATGAGGATGAGCAACCTCAAGAAATTGAGGAAGCTCAAGTTGAAGGTCAAGACGGGGACCCAAATGATCAAGTTGATCAGGCCAAGAAGAACCAAGGAGGAGATCGAGGCCCGTCGTCTAGCAAGAAGAGAAAGGAACCTTGAAATTCGTGAACATACTCATGACAAGGTCCTTGGTGATTTAAGGGCAAGTGTTACCACAAGAAGGCAATTGGCTAACTTTAGCAATCATCATGCTTATATCTCCTTAGTGGAACCCAAGAAAGTATTTGAAGCCCTTGAAGATTCGGATTGGTTGGATGCTATGCACGAGGAACTCAACAACTTCAAGCGCAACAAAGTGTGGACCTTAGTAGAGAAGCCAAAGGAGTGCCGCAATGTTATAGGCACTAAATGGATATTCAAGAACAAGCAAGATGAGTTTGGAAATGTTGTGAGGAACAAGGCAAGATTGGTGGCTCAAGGGTTCTCTCAAGTTGAAGGAATTGACTTTGGAGAAACTTATGCTCCCGTGGCTCGCCTTGAGTCCATCCGTATCCTTCTTGCTTATGCATCGCATCATAACTTTAAGTTACAACAAATGGATGTGAAAAGTGCATTTCTTAATGGTCCTTTGCATGAAGAGGTTTATGTTAAGCAACCCCGGGGTTTGAGGATCTCAACTTCCCTAACCATGTCTACAAGCTTGATAAAGCACTTTATGGTCTCAAACAAGCTCCTAGAGCTTGGTACGAGCACCTTAAAGAATTGTTGGTAGACCGTGGGTTTGATGTTGGGCTAATCGACCCCACTCTTTTTACTAAGAGGGTCAATGGGGAGCTTTTCGTTTGTCAATTATATGTTGATGATATTATCTTTGGCTCTACTAACAAAGCCTTCAATGATGAATTTTCAAAGCTTATGACCGATAGGTTTGAGATGTCTATGATGGGAGAAATGAAGTTCTTCCTTGGTTTTGAGATCAAGCAATTGAGAGAAGGAACCTTCATCAATCAAGCAAAATATCTCCAAGACATGCTCAAGAGGTTCAAGATGACCGAGATGAAGGGTGTGGCCACTCCTATGGTTACCAAATGTCATCTAGAACTTGATCCCAATGGTAAAGAGGTGGATCAAAAGGTATATCGCTCAATGATTGGATCCTTGCTTTACCTTTGTGCATCTAGACCGGACATAGTGTTGAGTGTTGGTGTGTGTGCAAGGTATCAAGCTTCTCCTAAGGAGAGCCACATGATGGCTCTCAAAAGAATCTTTCGGTATTTGGTTGATACCCCAAGATATGGTATTTGGTACCCAAAAGGCTCAAGTTTTATTCTCAATGGTTACACCGATGCGGATTGGGCGAGGGACAAGGATGATAGGAAATCAACTTCCGGGGCTTGCCAATTTCTTGGTAGGTCCTTGGTGTGTTGGTCTTCTAAGAAGCAAAATTGTATATCTCTCTCCACCGCCGAAGCCGAATATGTTGCCGCCGCAAGTGGATGCACTCAATTGTTATGGATGAGGCAAACTTTAAAGGAATACGGTGTCATTCGTGACAAAGTGCCTCTATTATGTGACAATGAAAGTGCCATCAAGATTGCCTATAATCCGGTGCAACATTCAAGAACGAAGCATATTGAGATCTGGAATCATTTCATTAGGGATCATGTTGCCCGTGGTGATATTGAGCTTATCTATGTTCCTACCAAAGATCAACTTGCCGATATATTCACGAAGCCTCTTGATGAAGCAAGGTTTTGCTATTTGAGGAATGAGCTAAATATCATTGATTCAAGGAGTATAGCTTGACCATCTTGCAAACACACCTCTGATGTCTACGCACGCTTCTATTCCTGTAGACAGTGTTGGGCCTCCAAGAGCAGAGGTTTGTAGAACAGCAGCAAGTTTTCCTTAAGTGGATCACCCAAGGTTTATCGAACTCGTGGAGGTAGAGGTCGGAGATATCCCTCTCAAGCAACCCCGCAATTAAGATACAAGAAGTCTCTTGTGTCCCCAACACACCTAATACACTTGTCGGATGTATAGGTGCACTAGTTCGGCGAAGAGATAGTAAAACACAGTGGTATAGATGGTGGTAATATTGCAGGAAGTAAAGATGCAAGTAAAACAAGTAAACAAGCGATGTTTGCGTATTTGGAAACAAGGCCTAGGGATCATACTTTCACTAGTGGACACTCTCAACATTGATCACATAACAAATAAATAACTTCTCCTCACTTGTGCTACATACACTCTCTTGTTTGATAACAAACACCATTCATTGTGTAGGGCTACAAGAGCTCCCTCAAGTCGGAGTTAACAAGCTCCACAATATTCGGAGTTCATATTTAAGTAACCTCTAGAGCATAATAGACCGTTGCAATTTAGACCGAGTACTAACATAGCATACACACTGTCAACAATAGCTATGAAAGGGGGAATAGATCGCATCAATACTATCATAGTAATGGTTAACTTCATAATCTACAAGAGATCACAATCATAACCTACGCCAAGTACTACATGATGCACACACTGTCAACATTACATCATGAAGGAGGAATAGACTACTTTAATAACATCACTAGAGTAGCACATAGATTAATAGTGATACAAAGCTCATGATCACATAAAGATCACATGGGAGAGAGAGATGAACCACATAGCTACCGGTACAGCCCTTAGCCTCGAGGGAGAACTACTCCCTCCTCATCATAGGAGACAACAATGGCGATGAAAATGGCGGTGGTGTCGATGGAGATGCCTTCCGGGGGCACTTCCCTGTCCCGGCGGCGTGCCGGAACAGAGACTTCTGTCCCCCGAACTTGGCTTCGCGATGGCGGCGGCTGCGTAAATTTTCTCGTCCCGTGGCTTATGTTTTTAGGGTTTTCGAGGCGGAGAGAATATATAGGCGGAAGGGCGGCCTCGGAGGAGCCAGGGGTGGCCCCCCATAGGCTGGCGTGCCCCCCCTTGGCCGCGCCGTCATGTGGGGTGGGCCCCCCAGGGCTCCCCTCTGGTCCCTCTCTGGCTCTCTGGAAGCTTCCGTGAAATATAAGATCGTGGGCATTAATTTCGTCCAATTCCGAGAATATTTCCTGTGTAAGATTTCCAAAACCAAAAACAGCAGAAAATAGGAACTGGCACTTCAGCATCTTGTTAATAGGTTAGTTCCGGAAAATGCATCAAAACGATATAAAGTATGAATAAAACATGTAGGTATTGTCATAAAACTAGCATGGAACATAAGAAATTATATATACGTTGGAGACGTATCAATCTCTATCTCAAAACTTTATTTGGTTTAGATGTGGGCATGGAAATAGGGGGAGTACGGTTTAAATTATTGAGCTATCCCTCCCCCCATAATGCCAACATTAAGGAATCATTCTCTTTATATCATATGTTGATATGTGAGCTTCAATGATGAGTAGTGGTTTGGGCCCAAGATATATCTTCGCGGTGCCATGCCATAACACTCATATATGGTGGCCTAGGCCACCACACTCTTCTTTGTGAAGAGTTGGAGTTATTTGGATCTTCATGTTTTTATTTGACAACTCCTTGTTCTTATGGGAAATCACTCTAGTTTGGCCTTATTTGCTCATATCTTGCAAACTTGAGTGATCATGTACCATTAACAGTTTGAGCTTTCTAAACCCAAGCCTACACTCATCTATAAGCCATTTCCATCTTGCTCACATGTCATGTTTTGGTAAAAAAACTTGGTGTTTGAGTATTTTTGGTCGGATGATCTAGGTTGCCCCATCTTATTGGTCAATATGCATCTTATATGTGGGGTGATACTTCATTGCATCACATATGGGATTATGCAAATAACCAACAAAAGATAGGCAGGATTTCCGGTGTTCTGGAATTTTCCAGAAAACCGGATAATCCGGCCCCATGGCAAACCGGAAAATCCGGCCCGGCCGGATTATCCGCCCTTCCTTTGGGCCGGATTATCCGGCCTGGGCTGGTTGCGAGGGGATTTAGAGAGGCCGCGGGGTGGATAGTTGCCACAGCAACCAGTTCCCCCCCCCCCCCACGCGCCCTCTCTCTCCTCCATAGCCACCGGAGCTCCTCCTCCTCGCCGGAGTCGCCCTGTCCGCTCCCTCTCGGAGTTTTTGGGTGGATCGGGTGCCTCTCCGCCCTAGCTATCATCTTCTCCAAGCGGCTTCCCCAATGGATGCGGGTATGACTCACAATCCCTAACTCTAGGTGTTGTGATTTGTATGTGCTATTTTCTTGGTGGAGATGGTGTCTAGTTGTTCCAAATTGTGTGTAGTATACTCCTCTTGCATGCTAAAAGGCCGATCTGGTCATAGACAATTTTTTGATAGCAAGTTCTGCAAGATTCGCAGGGCCGGATTATCCGGCCCCCGCGAAGACCGGATTATCCGGTCAGGCCGGATTATCCGCCCCCCGGGGACACCGAATTATCCGGCCTGGAGCTTCATCGCCGCTGCAGTGTTGTTTCAATCTATCTTGTCTAGACTTGTACCGACTTATAGTATGTTTCTAGAGTACATTACTGTATCATACATGACTTACGAGCATTATCTTCTCTTTGCTATCCGTCTTTGCTGTTCACAGGTAGTGGTTCTCGGGGTCGGAGACGCCCAAGGCATGACCGGTCGAGTGATGAGTTTGCACCGAATGCTCCCCGCAAGTCCACCACTTCAAGGCAGAAGAACAAGGCACAGAGGCAGAACTACAAGACAATGGACATTGTCACTTATGTAGCAATCCGTATGAAGAACTGGTATGAAGACCTTCCAAGGGATGATGAGATTGAGGGAAGGCGTTTCTGGTGCATGGAGCAGGAGTTCATCTACAAGGATATTTATGAGCCCATGAAGAAAGTGCGACCCATGCAAGCTATCAATGTGGATCTTCTGGCAGTCAATAATCATTTTGAGGATGCCATCTGGGTGACTGGTAGGATGGGTTTGCAGGATCTGATGAAGATTCAGTGTGACTATAGTCCAGAGTTGGTTAAGCAATTCTATGCTACTCTGGCCTTCAGGAAAGATGATGAGCGCACTATGGAATGGATGTCTGGCTCCACTCATTGTGTGGCAAACTTGCGCCGGTTTGCTTCTATTCTTGGACTTCCAGAAGAAGGTGGCCTTCGCCTCCATGGTCCTCAGAAGACAGATAAAAATGTGCTCTATAATCTCTATGACTCATCTGGAGCGGTTGGATCTACCAAGGGGCTCCTTCCCATCTACGGTCAGGTGCTCCGTTTCCTTCGAGCCGCCATTGCTCCAAGTGGTGGAAACAATGATGCACTCCGTGGAGCACTTGTGGATCTTATGCACCTCAGCTATAAGTGTGCTCGTGATGGCAATGAGGACGAAGACTTCTCTCTTGATGTTATGGACTTCATATTCAATGAGATTCATGATTGCATGGTCTCCCGGACCACCATGCCATATGCACCTTATATCCAGCTCCTCATCAACAACACTGTGACTATGGGTGAAGACTTGAGTCGGTTCCCAAAGGAGAAGCACTCTGTCAAGAAGGCCTACAAGAAGAAGCCGGTTCCCCATGCTGCCCCTTCTCATGACTCCTTTATGGGAGATGCTCGCTCTAGTGGCTTTGCCCCTGCTCGCCATGCTGATCTTCCTGCCATGAAGAAGCAAGTTAAGAAGCTCAGTTGGTTCCAGCGCCACATTCTTTGCATGAATATTGAGATTCATAAGGAGAACTTTGCGGCCAGCCGAGAGCGTTCTGAGATTCAGCATACTCAGGCGGTCATTCTTCATAAGCTCAGTGGTGATCAAGGACCTCCGCCTCAGCCTCCAGTTCACCCAGGTTACAGTGGGTGGCATTCTTCTCAGGTTCCGTGGAATTATCTTGAGGACTGCATTCAGAGGGCCAACTACACTCGCAACTCTCCGGATGCCCCTGACACTGAAGATGAAGAAGAGGAAGAGGAGTACCAGTCCGTGGACGAAGAGGGCTCCGAGTGATCTCCATGGGGCGAGTAGCATCGCGCTTTTCCCCTTTTTGGCGTCTCGATGCCAAAGGGGGAGAAGTGTTCTATTAGGACATCTCTCGGGGATTTGCATGGTTTGGGCACAAGCATATGCGTTTATCATTCCTTTACTGCTTGTGTTCCCCTTCTTATTTGAACTATTTGGTTTGGTTTGTTCTACATGGTTTGGGCACAAGCATATGCGTTTATCATTCCTTTACTGCTTGTGTTCCCCTTCTTATTTGAACTAGTTGGTTTGGTTTGTTCCGTTAAAAACTATGTGCTATATGTGGTGTGAGACATTGTTAAGGTTTTCGGATTTCTATATGTTGAGATCAAGGTTATTATATTGTGTGTGATGCTATATCTCCGTATTATATATCTCCATATGGGTATGATTTCTACCACCTTATCTCAACTTCATATATGTCTATGTCTCTTGTTAGAGCTCATGTTGGATACCACTTGTGTTGAGGCACCTCGCACCTATGTGTTGTGTATTTGTATTCAAATGCAAATTACTTGTATGCACACATGTAGGGGGAGTGCCTGTCGAGGGTGCTCCTCGGCAATGCCCTCCGATAGGGGCTTAGGGTTGATGGAATCCTGCAAGCTGACACGAGACATCGGTACACAGACAAGCGGGGAGAGCGATTTACCCAGGTTCGGGGCCCTCGATGAGGTAAAACCCTTACGTCCCGCCTCGTCTCGTTCTTTGATTATGATGAAAACAGGTTACAACGGGGTGCCGAATAGTTCGGTCGTGATCTCGTCGAGATGCTAGTAGCTAGGGTAACCTAGTTCTAAGCTTTTGTTGGCTATTGCTGCTAAGATTGATTGTATCCCTCGGCAGGCCCTCTCCTGGCCTTTATATAGGAGGCCAGGTCTCAAGGGTCCTACCCGAGGACGACTAGGTTTACGATAGATTAGATCTAATCTTTCCTTGTTTGTCCGTTTCCCGATCTTGTCCGCCAAGGAATCTTCCGACGCACCGGCCTAGTGGCCCATCTCGCCTTCGGTAGCTTCATGGGCCTCCAACTTGTCAATATCAGATAGGGCACATGCGGTTACCCGAAGGGTAATGCCCACGTCGATAGCCCCCGAGTGTCTAGCCGAAAATAATTCGGGTAGAGACTGATGCATGTTTTCTTCTGATATTCTTCTCCTTCACTGTTCTTGTTCATCTTAATTGTGCTTCATCTTCTTCTTATCGGGTGCGCGTCAGCGCTCCCGATGGGAGTAGCCCCCGAGTCTAGGTACGGATGCTTGCAATCCGTGCGTAGACTCAAGTTGTACCACTCGAATACTTTCTCTCGCCGAGGTCTTCATAAATCATCTGATATATTTTTTACGCAAAGGATAATGAGTAACGTGCCCAACTGTTGTTTGGTTAACTGCCGATGGCAAAACACCGTTACCCTACACAGAATCAAGTCCCCGGGCATGATCCTGGAGTGCAAAAAATTTCTATCGGTTGTGCATCACGAACTCCCGATGGGAGTAACAAGCCCCGAGTATCTGGGTGCGAGTGTTCTGTAACCGAATGCTGGCTCAAAACTTTATCCTTCGACTGCTCATTCTGTCGAGTCCTCATTTATCGGGTGCGCGTCAGCGCTCCCGATGGGAGTAGCCCCCGAGTCTAGGTACGGATGCTCGCAATCCGTGCTTAGACTCAAGTCCTTCATCCAATAACTTTTCATGTTTCCTTCGAATGCTTTCAAGTCATGACGTCATTGATGACGTATAACTGCTGCAGGCTGATTTGACGGGTCCATCATGATAAGCTAGCCCTAGCCCTGTTCATTCAACGTTTTAGGGTTTGACCGTGTAACGATCGAGGTGGCTCCTCGATTTTCGCGCAATCGTGGGCGTAATGGGCCGTCAGTTCTCTCCCTTCCTTAAGCGCCACGTGCTTGCTTTAATTTTTTCCTCAAAGTTCCCAGTTTTCTCCACAGTTCCCGCAGCAGCTCCTCATTCTTCCTCTTCTTCCTTCTTCCGTCATTGTCGCGCCGCCGCCACAGTTCCAATCTTCTCCATATCTCGCGATGGTGAAGAAGAGGAATACCACCGCCGCTGCTACCTCCACCAGCGAAGGTGCCGCTGCCAAGTCTTCTTCTTCCCTTCCGAACGGGAACGCTCCAAACGCCCCTCCCCCAGCTCCGGCGCCGCCAGCGTCGTCGAGCTCGATGGCCAAACCCGGGGATTGGGTAGCTTCAACCGTCACCAAGCGCGATGAAAACAGGTCTCGAAGCCTAGGATTGATATCCTCCAATGCCGGAGATGTAATCCTTCCAGGTGCGATCTCTCGGCCTGATCCTCCTGCTGGATTTTCTGTGATGTTCTTATCTTTCCTTCATCGAGGCCTTTCACTCCCTGCTCATGGATTCCTCCTCCACCTCTTGCGGACGTATGAAATTCAATTGTGGCAACTTACCCCCAATTCGATCCTTCACGTTGCTGTGTTCATCACCCTTTGCGAGGCGTTTTTGGGCATTGAGCCTCACTTTGGGCTGTGGAAGAAGATCTTCTATGTGAAAAGATACAGCAGTAGTAATGGGCATTTTGTCACCGGAGGAGTAGGTTTTGTTGCTCGCTCAGAAGTTAATTACTTTAATTTCCCAATGAGAGAGTCCGTGCAAGGATGGAGGTTGAAATGGTTTTACGTTAGGGATTCCTCGTCACCCGAATGTCGACTCCCCTGCAACGCCGACGTTTCTGAAGCCAAACCTAAAGACTCCTGGAAGAACATCCTCTCAACCGATGAGAGGGCCTCAGCCGAAGAATTGTTTGCCAAATTCCTTCAAATTAAAGAAGCTGACGGCCGGACTATGACCGGTACGGAGGTGGCAGCAGTTTTCCGAGGCGCCGAATCCAACCGATCATGGCCGGAATTCACCCGATGTGGTTGTACTCAGGCCCAAATGATGTGACCAGGATCAATGCCGCCGATCTATCAGAAAAAGAGTTGCTCGATGAAGTTCGTCGCCTCACTTCCTTTAACCAGGAAGATTCGATTCCGCTGATCTCTTCTTATGCTCCTCTAGACGTTGATCATCCGCCATTAGGGGTACTTTCCTTTCTTTTTCATATCTCTTATTACAGCTCTTTGCTTAGCCGATATGATTATCTTTGTTCTTATTTGCCATTCTTCTTTGTCAGATCCTTGTGCCTTCTGAAAATACACATGACTCACTGATGGCGTGTAACTCACACGTTCGTTGGGAACCCCAAGAGGAAGGTATGATGCGCACAGCAGCAAGTTTTCCCTCAGAAAGAAACCAAGGTTTATCGAACCAGGAGGAGCCAAGAAGCACGTTGAAGGTTGATGGCGGCGGGATGTAGTGCGGCGCAACACCGGGGATTCCGGCGCCAACGTGGAACTCGCACAACACAACCAAAGTACTTTGCCCCAACGAAACGAGTGAGGTTGTCAATCTCACCGGCTTGCTGTAACAAAGGATTAACCGTATTGTGTGGAAGATGATTGTTTGCGGAAAACGAGTAGAACAAGTATTGCAGTAGATTGTATTTCAGTAAAGAGAATTGGACCGGGGTCCACAGTTCACTAGAGGTGTCTCTCCCATAAGACAAACAGCATGTTGGGTGAACAAATTACAGCTTGGGCAATTGACAAATAAAGAGAGCATGACAATGCACATACATATCATGATGAGTATAGTGAGATTTAATTGGGCATTACGACAAAGTACATAGACCGCCATCCAACCGCATCTATGCCTAAAAAGTCCACCTTCAGGGTTATCATCCGAACCCCCTCCAGTATTAAGTTGCAAAGCAACGGACAATTGCATTAAGTATGGTGCGTAATGTAATCAACAACTACATCCTTAGACATAGCATCAATGTTTTATCCCTAGTGGCAACAACGACAACACAACCTTAGAACTTTCCGTCACTCGTCCCAGTGTCAATGCGGGCATGAACCCACTATCGAGCATAAATACTCCCTCTTGGAGTCACAAGCATCTACTTGGCCAGAGCATCTACTAGCAACGGAGAGCATGCAAGATCATAAACAACACATAGATATAACTTTGATAATCAACATAACAAGTATTCTCTATTCATCGGATCCTGATGACCCACAAGTATAGGGGGTGTATCGTAGTATCTTCGATAAGTAAGAATGTCGATCCCAACGAGGAGCAGAAGGTGTTGACAAGCAGTTTCGATGAAGGATTCACTGTAAATGCTCACAGACAAATATTCAGGGGGTTTTGATGTAACAGTTGAATAAAGTACGAGTAAGTAAAGTGCGAGAGTAACAATTGCAGCGAGTGGCCCAATCCTTTTCAGCACAAAGGACAAGCCGGTTTGTTTACTTATAACGACCAAACGTTCTCGAGGACACACGGGATTTTAGTCTAGTGCTTTCGCTACATACGGCTAAATAATCTTCATTGTTATGATAAGTGTTGTGTGGGTGAACCTATGCTAATGTACCGCCCTTCCTAGGACTAATACATACTTGTGATTATACCCCTTGCAAGCATCCGCAACTACAAGAAAGTAATTAAGAATAAATCTAACCACAGCCTTAAACTGCGAGATCCTGCGATCCCTCCCGCATCGATATACCAACGGGGGTTTAGGTTTCTGTCACTCCGGCAACCCCGCAATTAGCAAACGAATACAAGATGCATTCCCCTAGGCCCATAAATGGTGAAGTGTCATGTAGTCGACGTTCACATGACACCACTAGAAGAATAACACCACAACTTAAGTATCATACCATTGAATATTACTCATCCATAATTCACTACTAACATTTAGACTTCACCCATGTCCTCGAGAACTAAACGAACTACTCACGAGACATCATATGGAACATGATCAGAGGTGATATGATGATGAATAACAATCTGAACATAAACTTGGTTCAATGGTTTCACTCAATAGCATCAACAACAAGTAGAGATCGATACCGGGAGAGTTTCCCCTATCAAACAATCAAGATCAAACCCAAATTGCTACGGCGATGACGGTGTCCAGCGGTGATGACGGCGGTGATGATGGTGGAGATGATGATGATGGTGATGGAGATGATGTCCAGCTCGATGACGGTGACGATGGCGTCGATTTCCCCCTCCCGGAGGGAATTTCCCAGGCGGATTCCTGCCCGCCGGAGAGCTCTTTTCTCTCTGGTGTTCTCCGCCCCGCGAGGCGGCCGTAACTCTTCGTGAGGTACCCTCTCGTGGCTTAGGTTTTCGGGACGAAGGATTTCGCGAAGAAAAGGAGGCGAAAGGGGTCGTGGGCCCCCGGACCACATGGCGGCGCGGCCGGGGCATGGGCCGCGCCGCCCTAGGGTGTGGGCCCACCCTGGGTCCTCCTGGCCCCTCCTTCTGGCTTCCTTCGTCATCTTGAAAAATAGGATTTTTGGTATAATTTCCTCCCACAGTTGATCTTCCGAAATATTGCGTTATGACGGTGCTTTTTCCAGCAGAATCCTGGCTCCGGTGCTTGATCCTCCAATAATGATGAAACATGCAAAATAGATGAAATAACATAAGTATTGTGTCCCAATATGAAATATATCAATGAATAATCAGCAAATTATGATATAAAATAGTGATGCAAATTGGACGTATCAACTCCCCCCAAGCTTAGACTTCGCTTGTCCCCAAGCGAAACCGAGCTCGATAGACGAGGACCACATGTTTATGGAGTGAAGAGTCGATAAATAAAATACGGACAAGAAGCATCATATTCATTCACACAAGACATTATAGTAGACAACTTCCTCATATAACTCAACTTGAAACAAGTATAAGGTAATCACAAATAAAGGTGCATAAGAAATCATAATTGGTGATGGCAAACTTCGTTCTTGGTCAGAGAACAATTAACAGATTATATTTATCTCATTGAGCAGCGCTCTCATGTTAAAGTTTATAAGGCACAACCTGCATACTCAATCATAATGGTCTTTTCATGATCATTGATAACTTGCAAAGCTATATTCATTCAGATAAAACTTGTACTAAACAAGGAAGAATAACGGACATGATGAAGCAATTCACAATATAATGGTTTGATCACAACTACTCAAATGCTTGCTTGAGATGGCGGGAAATAGGTTTACTGACTCAACATAAAGTAAAAGACAGGCCCTTCGCAGAGGGAAGCAGGGATTAAATCATGTGCTAGAGCTTTTTCAGTTTTGCAATCATATAAAGATAATAAAAGTAACATTTTGAGAGGTGTTTGTTGTTGTCAACGACTGGTAGCGGGTACTCTAACCCCCTTGCCAAACAACCCTTCAAAGAGCGGCTCCCATATTATTTTCATTTTGTGTGGCACTCCTTCCAACCTTTCTTTCACAAACCATGGCTAACCGAATCCTCGGGTGCCTGCCAACAATCTCATACCATGAAGGAGTGCCTTTTTATTTTAGCTTTATTATGATGATGACACTCCCCCAACCTTTGCTTACACAAGCCATGGCTAACCGAATCCTTCGGGTGCCATCCATCAATCACATACCATGGAGGAGTGTCTATTTAGTTTGATTAATTTGGGACTAGGAATCCCATTGCCGGCTCTTTTTGCAAAATTATTGGATAAGCGGATGAAGCCACTAGTCCATTGGTGGAAGTTGCCCAACAAGATTGAAAGATAAAACACCACATACTTCCTCATGAGCTATGAAACATTGACACAAATAAGAGATACTAAGTTTTGAATTGTTTAAAGGTAGCACATGAAGTATTTACTTGGAATGGCAGAAAATACCATGTAGTAGGTAGGTATGGTGGACACAAATGACATAGGTTTGGGTTAAGGTTTGGATGCACGAGAAGTATTCCCTCTCAGTACAGGTTTTGGCTAGCAAGGTTAATTAGCAAGCATAAGAGTCGAGGGAAACAAACAAATATACATGTGATAGAAACAATCATGCATCTTCCTTGTAAGCACAAACAATCTTAACTTCAGAATAAATAGCTATGAGCTAATCAAGAAAGAAAGACAATGAAACAACTACATGTATTTCTCTTTTCTATTTAAACTTCAAAGTGTTGTTGCTATTGACCAATGCTAAGTTTGCCAAAACCAAATAGATTTATTCAATGCTCCCAAAGTGATGCCAATACTAACAACAAGGTAAATCATATAATAGAGATTGCAAACTAAAATAAGATGTGCAATATGTAAATGATAAAAACTTCTCATTAATATTCCATAACGATAACTCACACCAAGGGATACATAGATAACCAACTAAAGGAGAGATACTTCCAACTGCAACCCATCTTATATGATAACTTACCTACTCATGATATGACACTACTTGACAATAAAAGGTAAAAGGTAGTGATAATGTGATACCGCGGCACTCCCCCAAGCTTGGAACAAACCAAGGGGAGGCCAATACCGATGATGAATTACTCCTTCGGCGATGGTGGTGATGAATTCCTCCCGCGCTTCTTAATGAACTCCTTCAACTTCAGTTTCTCAGCTTGACAATTCTGCACTAAGACTCGAAGAGATTCATTGTTATCTGAAGTTGGCGATGACGACCTTGTGATGCGAATCGAGTGGTATTCCAGCAGTCTTCGGAGACGGCAATTCTCCTCTTGGAGTATCTCCACTTCTCTTCTTAGAGCCCGATATTGATCACAAAACTCATCGGTAGTCCGTAGAACTTCTTCCAACATGGGGAAGGAGTCGAGGCTAAGAGCGGGTGGTAAAGGTCCCTGCAGGTTATGAGAAAAAGAACGTCGAGTGTCAACAGATCCCACCAAGATTTGCTTGCTCCCTCCGGCTTGCTGCCCTTGTCTTGATGGCACCTCCTTCACTTCTTCCTCCGGAAGCCCCTTGCCCTTGTTCTTGGAGACCATGGCGCTTCTAGACCGAAAACAGATCCTGGCAGAAACAGCTCGAAACAAAACACGTCGAGAACACGATATACGGACCTCCAGGGGTCCGGGGGATTATATAGCAAAAAATTTCGCGACATAAGGAAAGTACCAGATCGAACCAGAGTCGGAAAGGGGCGACGGGGCGGCCAAACCATAGGGCGGCGCGGGCCCAGGCTTGGCCGCGCCGGCCTATGGTGGCGCCCCCTCGTGCGTCCCTTCCACTCCGTTTCGAACTCGTAATTTTTCATATTTTCCAAAAACAGCAAAAATATTGTTCGGAAAGTAAATTGCGTACTTTTCATTACCGATCTTGTTACCTATTCAAAGTCGAGTTACGGCGGATTCGTCAATTTTCCCTTTGATGTAGGCCTCCGGTGTTTCCACTTGAATAATATCAACATCAACATTATAGGAATCACCCGAGATATAATGCTTGAGTCTTTGTCCATTCACCACTTGCGTAGCATTGCCTTGGAGAGAGCTAATTTTAATTGCTCTCGAACGATACACCTCCTCGACAACATATGGTCCTTCCCATTTCGAGAGTAATTTCCCTGCAAAGAATGCGAGACGAGACCGATACAATAGGACTTTATCCCCAATATTAAACTCTCTTTTGATGATCCTTCTATCATGCCATTTTTTAACTTTCTCTTTAAAGAGTTTAGCATTTTCATAAGCTTCATTTCTCCATTCATCTAGAGAACTCAATTGCAATAGCCTCTTATCACCAGCAAGTTTAGGATCTTTATTTAATTCTCTAACAGCCCAATAAGCTTTGTGCTCTAGTTCTAAAGGTAAATGACAAGCTTTCCCATAAACCATTTTATAAGGTGACATTCCCATGGGATTTTTATAAGCAGTTCTATAAGCCCATAGTGCATCCTTCAATTTACTAGCCCAATTCTTTCTAGTTTTATTAACGGTCTTTCCCAAAATAGATTTAATTTCTCTATTCGATAATTCTACTTGACCACTAGTTTGAGGATGATAAGCGGAAGCAATTCTATGATTAATACCATATCTAGCAAGAGTTTTTCTAAAACCTCCATGAATAAAATGAGAACCTCCATCAGTCATAATATATCTAGGTACTCCAAATCTAGGAAAAATAATATCTAAAAGCATTCTTAAAGAGGTCTCACCATCAGCACTTTTTGTAGGTATAGCTTCCACCCATTTAGTAACATAATCAACAAGCAACAAGTATATGAGTGTTACCTTACGAAGACGGAAAAGGTCCCATGAAGTCAAATCCCCAGCAATCAAACGGTTCAATAACAAGAGTATAATTCATAGGCATTTCATTACGTCTGGAGATATTACTAACCCTTTGGCATTCATCACAAGATAAAATAAACTTTCTCGCATCCTTGAAGAGAGTTGGCCAATAAAAACCTGATTGTAGAACCTTTTGCGCAGTTCTTTCTCCGGCGTGATGTCCTCCATAAGCACTACCATGACATTTACTCAATATCTCTTGTTGTTCATATTCGGGAACACATCTTCGCATAATACCATCCACTCCTTCTTTATATAAGTGTGGGTCATCCCAGAAATAATGCCTCAAGTCATAAAAGAATTTCCTCCTTTGCTTGAGCTGAAAAGGTTGGAGGCAAGTACTTGGAAACAATAAAGTTAGCATAATCAAGCATACCAAGGACTTGTCTCGCGAGCTCACCTTTATTACAGCCAATTGTTCATTTGGAAAACTATCATTAACGGGAACGGGATCATAAGCAATATTTTTCAATCTAGACAAATTATCGACAACGGGATTATCGACACCTTTCCTATCTACAATATGTAAATCAAATTCTTGCAACAGAAGTACCCATCTAATAAGCCTCGGCTTAGCATCTTTCTTTGTCATAAGGTATCTAATTGCAGCATGATCAGTATGAATAGTAACTTTTGAATCAACAATATAAGATCTGAATTTATCACAAGCAAAGACTACAGCTAATAGTTCTTTTTCAGTTGTAGCATAATTTCTTTGAGCAGCATCAAGAGTTTTACTAGCATAATGAATAACATTCAGTTTTTTATCTACTCGCTGTCCAAGAACAGCGCCTACAGCAAAATCAAAAATCACTAGCATCACACATAATTTCGAATGGTAAATTCCAATCAGGAGGTTCAACTATAGGAGCAGTTGTTAAGGCTTTCTTAAGAGTTTCAAAAGCTTCCTTACAATCATCATCAAAAACAAACGGTACATCTTTTTGAAGAAGATTAGTAAGAGGCTTTGAAATCTTGGAGAAGTCTTTAATAAATCTCCTATAAAACCCAGCATGACCAAGAACACTACGAATACCTTTAACGTCCCTCGGATAGGGCATTTTCTCAATTGCTTCAACTTTAGCTCTATCAACTTCAATACCTCTCTCAGAAATTTTATGTCCCAATACAATTCCTTCATTAACTATAAAGTGGCATTTCTCCCAATTAAGAACAAGGTTAGTTTCTTCACACCTCTGCAAAACTTTATCAAGGTTTCGCAAGCAACTATCAAAAGAATTCCCATAGACGGAAAAATCATCCATGAATACCTCTACAATACTTTCACAAAAACCATGAAAAATAGCGGACATGCATCTTTGAAAAGTAGCAGGAGCATTACATAAACCAAAAGGCATACGCCTATAAGCATAAGTTCCATAGGGACAAGTAAAGGTGGTTTTCTCTTGATCTTTAGCTTTAACGACAATTTGTGAAAACCCGAATAACCATCAAGAAAGCAAAAATGAGTATTTTTAGACAATCTTTCTAGCATTTGATCAATAAATGGTAAAGGGTAATGATCTTTCTTAGTAACTTTATTAACTTTTCGAAAATCAATGCACATTCTATACCCTACAACTACTCTTTGAGGGATGAGCTCATCATTATCATTAGGCACAACAGTCATTCCTCCTTTCTTGGGAACGCAATGCACAGGACTAACCCATCTACTATCAGCAATATGATATATAATACCAGCTTCGAGAAGTCTTAATACCTCATTCCTTACCACTTCCTTCATCTTCGGAATTAGACGACGCTGATGTTCAACAACAGGCTTTGCATCATCTTCCATATTAATAGCATGTTGGTGTAGCACCTTAACTTTTAATAAAGATAAGATACCTGTGTATAGTGCTATTCCCGGGATCACTGATAGCACACACATTACAAAATATAGTAAACATCGCAATAGTATCAATTTATTACAACGTAGATCCTCAGGAGGTAAACAAAGTCTTACAAACTGCATAGTCACTTGGACTAGCTCACATAATAGAGTTTGTGCAAACACAGTGGAAACATAAACTTCAATGAGCCTCCAATATCTTCATGCGCCACAGGCAGACATGTTGGAATGTAGACTCGAGATCCTACCTAGTAATCCTCCTCAGACGAACCTGCACGTTTGAATATGCAGCCCCATGAATGGAGGTCAGTACAATGATGTACTGGCAAATGACACTTATATGGTGGCAGTTTTGGGCTTATCTATCTACATGATATTTGGCAAGTGGAGTTTAGGCAAATTTGCATAAAGCCAATTTTATCCTACATTTTATTTCAAAACAAAACATTTTACAAAACTCATTATGATGTCTTAAATAGTATCATGGTTACATCTCCCATGTACTATCCGGCAGTTGCTACACAAATTTTAACTTATTCAGAAAAGGGTGATGAGATTCTTCCGTACATTCCTTGCCTAGAAGCTCAAATTGTCCATAACCGGGGACACGGCTAAGATCTTAGGTTTACTCTCGAGAGGTTGTGCACTTTCACCTTACGACCCACCCTTCCCAAGAGAAGAAATGAGACAAGACCTTTCAGAGGGAGGCTTCAACCATAACCAGCTAGACCCGTCCCCGTTTGGTAGCTAGCCACATCATCATGTCTAGCAACAAGTTTGGCCTCACAACTTACTTAATCCCGGCAGAGCCCATAATACCATAAGGCTGCACTGGAAGCTATCTAAACATGGACGACATATTAATCTCTTTAATCCTGAGTGGCCAACCACAAGTGCACTCTCAGGCGAAGACAACCACAAAGTGGCCCTGAGTAGCCACTCAACCTATGCGTACCCTCAGGCGAAGACAACCACGATATGGCCCTGAGTAGCCACGCACCCCCAGGCGACGACAACCACAAAGTGGCCCTGGGTAGCCGCGTACCCTCAGGCGACGACAACCACACCGTGGCCCTGAGTAGCCGCCCACCAAGCAATTACCAATCCACCCAGGTGTTTCATTAAGGTTGTTAATTTTAATTCCCAACACTCACAATCCAGAATATTCAAAACAGCAGTAGCATTTTGTTATTGCTAGGCATACTCAAATTACTAGCAATGGTTCAAGGATGGCTACACACTACTAGGATCTAAGCATAGCATAGCTTTTGAAAACAAAATTCTACCATGCATACTAGTTTTAAGAAAACACTAATGCATATATAAAATAAGTAGGTAATTGAGTGTCACTTGCCTTGATCAAAGCAACCCGCACAATCACAACAATCACAAGCACCACCTTGATCTCCTCCACAATCTATTCAAACAATTTACGACAAATAAACAAACATTCGATATGAACAATCATAGACATGTATGCATGCATGCTATGCAACAATTTAATTTCACAAAAGAGGTGGTGTGTAAGTGTTGCATTATGTGTTCTCTGATATGTGTCATGTTACTAAAATATTCTGGACATTTAATTTGATTTAGAAAAACCATTAATCGAGTATCTACCTTACATATACAACCTTACTAATTAGCTACAGCAAGCATTATGTGTTGTAAAAATTTGAAGGTGACCTCCCTGGATAGTTTACAGTAATACAAAAGTAGTGCAATTGGAATCATTCGAAAACGAATTATAGAATTTGAATTATCTTCGAATTACTGATTCGGATAGATTTTACTAAAGCAAGTTTGTGCACGTATCAAAGTCGTACAACTCCTATACCAAGTTGAAGTACATGTTCTGAGGATTCCATAGACTACAAATTTGTAAAATTTGGCCCACTGGATTAATTTACACAAATTTTATAGTGTCAAATGGTTAATTCTCTGTTTTGAATTATGGTGCAAATTTCATCACAGAACATGTACTGTACTATGGCATGGTTGTGTCCTACCTGTTTCAAGCTTTCCAACGATATACAATGTGCTAAATTTGGGCGTACGGTTGATTTTATGTGGATTTTACAAGTTTGACAACAAATCTGACATTTAAATTCAATTCAAATTTGGGTTTGACTGGCGCTGACTGGGCATGCTGACTGGGCGCCACGCGGCGCGCTCGGGTTGGCCAGTACCGGTTCGGCCCGGGATCTAACGCGGTCCGTTAGATCTAGATCCAACGGTGGGAAGAAATAAAACGAAAAAAGAAAAAGAAAAGAGGTGAGGAGCTCACCTTGCCGGCCAGAGATGGCGCGGCGGCGGCGGGGTGGCTCGGACGTGGACGTCACCGGCGCTGCGGGCGTCTCCGGCGACGGGGAAGGGGCGGACGAGGAGCGGCCGGTCGAGGCGAGGCGGGCGGTGGCTTCGGCGCGGGCTCGGGCGGCCTCGTGTGCCCGCAGACGGTGGCCGGAGGTGGTGTGGCCGGGGTCTTCTCCGGCGAGGAATTGCCGCAGCCTGGCGGCGCTATAGAGAGGGGTGAGAGGGGGAAACGAGAGAAGGGTGCAGGGGATTTATAGGGGAGGGTACGGGAGGCGAAGGGGGCGCGGCGTTGATGGAGGGGAAGAAACGGCCGGCGGTTTTCGGAAACCGCCGCAGTCACTGCGCATGATGGCAGGTTGAAGACGACCGCAGTGGGGCCCACCTGTTGGCGTGGGGGAGAGAGAGAGCAGGGGCGGCTGGGCTGGCGCGGCGCTGGGCTGACTCGGCCCGTTTCGGCCGGGTCGGCTCAGTTTATCTTTTTTTTTGTTTTTTAGAAAATTGTTTTTGCTCTAACTTTTTACTCATAGCTCCAAATGAGCTCAAACCAGTTTCTAAAATTTTGTAAAATTCAATATTTTGTTTCAAGACAAGAAAAGGTGTATTTGTGACTTGTTTGAAAATAAAAATAAAATAAGATTACTAATTGGGTAATATGGCATACGTGAAAAGAATTAGGGTTTTGGGGCATATTTAGGGTTTGTCAATTCATGTGAGATTTATATATGCAATGATGGTATGAATGTATGCTCTTTTTTTATATTTTTGAAAATATTGGGATGTTACAGACTAACCCCCTTAAGATGAAGCACGTCCTCGAGTTTCGGAAAGGCTAGCAAATAGGTGAGGGTGATCTTCTCGAAGATTGTCTTCCCGCTCCCAAGTAGCTTCTTCTTCAGTATGGTGATTCCATTGCACCTTGCAGAACTTGATAGTCTTGGTACGAGTATTCCTTTCGGCTCTCTCCAAGATCTTGATAGGTTTCTCCTCATAAGTCAGGTCACTCTCCAGTTGAACTTCCTCGAGGGGTATAGTGTCCTTCAACGGGGTTTCTGACATCTCAGGGTGACATTTCTTCAGCTGACTGACATGAAACACATTGTGCACTGCTGAAAGAATCTCCGGGAGTTCAATCTCATAGGCCACTTCTCCTTTACGGGACAAGATCTTGAAAGGTCCAATAAATCTGGGAGCTAACTTTCCCCTGATTCCGAATCTCTTGACACCTCGAAGGGGTGACACTCTGAGATAAACTCTATCTCCAATCTCATAGGAAACATCCATGCGCTTATTATCAGCATAACTCTTCTGTCGAGACTGTGCTATCTTCAACCTATCCTTGATCAGTCTAACCTTTTCCTCTGCTTCTTGGATAATATCAGGTCCAAAGAAACTTCTTTCTCCTACCCCACTCCATAGTAGTGGCGTGGTACACTTTCTTCCATACAGAGCTTCAAATGGTGACATTTCAATACTAGCTTGGTAACTGTTGTTGTAAGAAAATTCCGCATAGGGTAGACTATCATCCCAACTCGATCCATAGTCTATAACACAAGCTCTCAACATATCTTCTAAGATCTGATTCACTCTTTCCGTCTGACCATCTGTCTGAGGGTGAAAAGCTGTGCTGAACTCCAGTCTGGTTCCCAAGGACTCGTGTAGTTGCTTCCAGAAGTGTGAAGTAAATTGAGTACCTCTATCAGAAACAATACTCTTAGGAACACCATGGAGGCATATAATTCTCTTCATATAGATATCCGCTAACTTAGCACTGGTGTAAGTGGTCTTCACAGGTATAAAGTGAGCTACCTTGGTCAGACGATCCACTATAACCCAAATAGAATCATACCCTGATTTTGTTCGAGGTAATCCAGTAATAAAATCCATACCAATTTGATCCCATTTCCAGTCTGGAATCTTCAATGGTTGTAACAATCCTGCTAGTTTCTGGTGCTCAGCTTTTACTCTGCTGCACACATCACACTTGGCTATATATTCTGCAATATCCCTCTTCATGTTATTCCACCAGAATCTCTCCTTCAAATCCATGTACATCTTGGTATTGCCGGGATGAATGGAATATGGAGTCTCATGGGCTTCCTGGAATATCAGCTTCCTAAGTTCAGGGTCATTGGCAACGCAAATTCGTTTTCCAAACCAAACAGTACCCTGGTCATCTTGACTAAAACCTTTTGCTTTATCCTCTTTCAAGTTTTCCTTTATCTTCTCTATATCTTCGTCTCCCTTCTGGTTTTCTTTTATCCTATCCAACAGCGTAGGTTGTACTATTAAGGACGCAACAAAACCTTCCGGTACCACTTCCAAACTGAGGTCTTTCAATCCTCTGCACAGCTCTTCAGGCAAATCTTCTGTCGACAGACAATTTACATAAGACTTACGACTTAAGGCATCCGCCACTACGTTTGCTTTACCAGGATGGTATTGCAAACTCAGATCGTAGTCTTTGATAAGTTCCAACCATCTCCTT
Organism: Lolium rigidum; assembly: GCF_022539505.1. Classification (NCBI taxonomy): domain Eukaryota; kingdom Viridiplantae; phylum Streptophyta; class Magnoliopsida; order Poales; family Poaceae; genus Lolium; species Lolium rigidum. The sequence continues at coordinate 80,897,324 of NC_061511.1, forward strand.
TGTCTCATGTTCAATTCCTTCTGGGTGAAGATGTACTTCAAACTCTTGTGGTCAGTGAAGATTTCACATCGTTTCCCCATCAAGTAATGTCTCCAGGTCTTCAGTGCATGAACTACTGAAGCTAACTCGATATCATGAGTGGGATAATTAGTTTCATGCTTCTTGAGTTGTCTAGAAGCATAAGCTGCTACTTTGCCTTCCTGCATCAACACACTTCCTAGTCCTTGACGAGAAGCGTCACAGTAGACCTGAAACTCTTTCTCCAGATCAGGTAAGCACAGAATTGGTGCAGACACTAATCTCTTCTTCAACTCCTGGAAACTAGCTTCACAAGCTTCAGTCCAAGCAAACTTTTTTCTTTCTTCAGTAATTCTATCATCGGTTTAGCAATCTTAGAGAAATTCTCGATGAATCTTCTGTAGTAGCCTGCCAAACCTAGGAAACTGCGAATTTCTCCAACATTCTTCGGAGGCGCCCATTCTGTCACTGCAGCTACCTTGGACGGATCAACTGCAATTCCCTCCTTGGATATGACATGTCCAAGAAATTCTACTTCGCTGAGCCAAAACTCACATTTACTAAACTTGGCATATAACTTGTGCTCTCTAAGTTTCTCCAGGATAAGACGAAGATGTTTCTCATGTTCTTCCTTGCTCTTGGAATAGATAAGTATGTCATCAATGAAGACTACGACAAACTTGTCAAGGAATTCCATGAACACTTTGTTCATCATATTCATGAAGTATGAGGGAGCATTGGTTAAGCCGAAAGGCATCACCGTATACTCATATGAACCATATCTAGTGACAAAGGCTGTCTTGGGGATATCATGCTCTCTAATCTTGAGTTGAAAATATCCAGACCGAAGGTCGATCTTGGAAAACACACTAGCTCCAACCAACTGATCGAACAGATCATTGATTCTGGGTAATGGGTACTTGTTCTTGATGGTTACTTCATTCAGCGAACGATAATCCATAACCAATCGTTGGCTCTTGTCCTTCTTCTCAACAAACAACACTGGCGCTCCCCACGGGGACGAACTCTCCCTAATGAAACCTTTTCCTAGCTGTTCCTTCAACTGCTTCTTAAGCTCCTTCAACTCATCTGTAGACATGGGGTAAGGTCTCTTTGCTATAGGGCCTGTGCCCGGAAGAAGTTCTATAAGGAATTCCACATCTCTGTCGGGGGGCAATCCTGGTAGCTCCTCAGGAAAAACATCAGGGTATTCCTTGACTATGTGTACCTGATCTAGGCTAACCCCCTTAAGATTGTTTTGCCTCATTTCTCCAAAGTCCAATCTGGACTTGAACCTAATTCTTTTTCCTTCGGGGGTGGTTAGAGTGATTGACCTACTCACACAGTCTATGACTCCTCTATAGGTTGTCATCCAGTCCATTCCCAAAATAACATCCAAACCTTGTGATTCTAGGATTACTAAGTGAGTGAGGAACTTATAGGGGCCAATTTCTAAAGTCAAATCTCGGCATCCCGTATTGACTATCATTTCACCACCAGGGGAACTTACTTTTATTGTCTTTCCTATTGATTCTGAGGTTATTCCATTTTTATTCACAAAAGCTCTTGATATGAATGAATGCGATGCACCAGTATCGAATAAAACTAATGCTGTAAATGAGTTGAGTGGAAACATACCCATCACAGCGTCAGGTTCATTCATCACTTCCTCCACATTGAGGTGGTTCGCCTGTCCTTTCTGGAAGGTGTTGGGTTTGGTGGCTTCAACAGACTTATTCTCCGGGCATTCATTGGCAAAGTGTCCGGTCTTCTTACACTTGAAGCAGGTGACAGTGGACAAGTCCCTCAAATTGTGACGGTGCTGGCCATTATTCCCATTATGATTACCATGTGAATGGTTTCCCCTGAATCCTCCATTGAACTTAGGTCCATTGTGGTTATTACCATTCCTCTTGCTGAAATGACCGTTATGGTTGTGTGAGCTGTGACTTCCACTTCCATCAGAAGAATGGTGCTTCTTGTGGAACGGTTCGATGTGATTCTTGCTATTGCTGAACTTCCTCTTACGATTTTCCTCCTTCTTGATGTTATTGTCTAGAGTGATAGCCTGATCAAGTAGGGACTGGTAATTGGGCGCATAAGCCACTGACAATGGGATCTTCAGTTCACCCTTAAGTCCATTGAGGAACTTCTCCTTCCTCTTAGCATCAGTGTCAATGTCCTCTGGGGCATACCTTGCCAAGGCACAAAAGTCATCCATGTATTCCTTCAGAGTCCTTCCACCCTGTCTCAGACTGCGGAATTCATCCTTCTTCAGATTCATAATGCCCGAGGAGATATGGGCAGTACGAAAGCCTTCCCTGAATGTATCCCAGTCTAAGTTCTCAATAGGGTGGGTGATTTGATAGGTCTCCCACCATCTAGCAGCAGGTCCTTCTAGCAGATGTGCCGTGAACCTTATCTTCTCAGCTTCTGTGCACTCGCAGGTGACCAGGTCCTTGCTGACAGAGCGAAGCCAATCATCTGCTACTATGGGCTCAGTGGCACTTGAGAACTTTGCTGGCCTGAGTCTCAAGAATCTGGCGAGTCTGTCCACTGGGGGTGGGGGTGGTGGTGGTGGAGGTGGAGGTGGAGGTGGTGGTGGCGGTGGTGGTGGTGGTGGATTGTTATTGTTGTTCTGGGTAGTTTGAATGAACTGAGTCATCATCTGCATGAGCTGGGCTTGGGCTGTCATCATCTGTTGTAATGCGTCCTGAGTTGGATCACGTCTCGGCGGCATCTGCGGTAGTTTTAGCATAGATGAGAACAAGATAGATAGATCTAGGAAGTAAAATTTCCTACCCATGCACAAACAATTCACACAACCAAACAAAAACATTTAAAAACCAGAATCTCAACTTTATTTAAACTTAACGAGGTTTGAAAATACGACTAGGGTAGTTGGTACTGCCATACCTCAGGTAGCAGGGCAATACAAAAGAGCGTAATAGATTACATAGGATTTAGGGGGTCATCTAACGCCTCTTTACTACACCTTAACAAACTAAAGAATATGGCTACTTGATCGTCTTCCTCTTCTTCCTTGATGGTTTTCATGAGTTAGGTCATCTAAGGTAAGAGGAAAAACATTTTTCAAAATGGAATAGACAAGAGTACTAGAAGTTCACAAAGCACTTTTTTTTTGAAATAGGATTTGACAAAAATTTCATCCTAGGGTCTTCCTATTTCTAATGCAAACCTAGGGTCTCGATCCTAAAGGCAACACTATGCTCTGATACCATTTTGTAGCACCCTACCTTTTAACAAAGGCAAGATACCTGTGTATAGTGCTATTCCCGGGATCACTGATAGCACACACATTACAAAATAGAGAGTGGATTTTGTACACCCACGCATGGGTGTGGGTGTTTCCGTCACCGTCCATTGTGCTTTGAGATTCGGATAAAAAGAGGAGAGAGAAAGGAATCTTTTCATATACTATGGTGGGCACGAATCTCGAGGAATAAATGAACGGTGACGGAAACACCCACACCCATGCGTGGGTGTACAAAAGTATTTCCGTACAAAATATAGTAAACATCGCAATAGTATCAATTTATTACAACGTAGATCCTCAGGAGGTAAACAAAGTCTTACAAACTGCATAGTCACTTGGACTAGCTCACATAATAGAGTTTGTGCAAACACAGCGGAAACATAAACTTCAATGAGCCTCCAATATCTTCATGCGCCACAGGCAGACATGTTGGAATGTAGACTCGAGATCCTACCTAGTAATCCTCCTCAGACGAACCTGCACGTTTGAATATGCAGCCCCACGAATGGAGGTCAGTACAATGATGTACTGGCAAATGACACTTATATGGTGGCAGTTTTGGGCTTATCTATCTACATGATATTTGGCAAGTGGAGTTTAGGCAAATTTGCATAAAGCCAATTTTATCCTACATTTTATTTCAAAACAAAACATTTTACAAAACTCATTATGATGTCTTAAATAGTATCATGGTTACATCTCCCATGTACTATCCGGCAGTTGCTACACAAATTTTAACTTATTCAGAAAAGGGTGATGAGATTCTTCCGTACATTCCTTGCCTAGAAGCTCAAATTGTCCATAACCGGGGACACGGCTAAGATCTTAGGTTTACTCTCGAGAGGTTGTGCACTTTCACCTTACGACCCACCCTTCCCAAGAGAAGAAATGAGACAAGACCTTTCGAGAGGGAGGCTTCAACCATAACCAGCTAGACCCGTTCCCGTTTGGTAGCTAGCCACATCATCATGTCTAGCAACAAGTTTGGCCTCACAACTTACTTAATCCGGCAGAGCCCATAATACCATAAGGCTGCATCTGGAAGCTATCTAAACATGGACGACATATTAATCTCTTTAATCTGAGTGGCCAACCACAAGTGCACTCTCGGGCGAAGACAACCACAAAGTGGCCACGAGTAGCCACTCAACCTATGCGTACCCTCGGGCGAAGACAACCACGATATGGCCCGAGTAGCCACGCACCCCCGAGCGACGACAACCACAAAGTGGCCCCAGGTAGCCGCGTACCCTCGAGCGACGACAACCACACCGTGGCCCTGAGTAGCCGCCCACCAAGCAATTACCAATCCACCCAGGTGTTTCATTAAATTTGTTAATTTTAATTCCCAACACTCACAATCCAGAATATTCAAAACAGCAGTAGCATTTTGTTATTGCTAGGCATACTCAAATTACTAGCAATGGTTCAAGGATGGCTACACACTACTAGGATCTAAGCATAGCATAGCTTTTGAAAACAAAATTCTACCATGCATACTAGTTTTAAGAAAACACTAATGCATATATAAAATAAGTAGGTAATTGAGTGTCACTTGCCTTGATCAAAGCAACCCGCACAATCACAACAATCACAAGCACCACCTTGATCTCCTCCACAATCTATTCAAACAATTTACGACAAATAAACAAACATTCGATATGAACAATCATAGACATGTATGCATGCATGCTATGCAACAATTTAATTTCACAAAAGAGGTGGTGTGTAAGTGTTGCATTATGTGTTCTCTGATATGTGTCATGTTACTAAAATATTCTGGACATTTAATTTGATTTAGAAAAACCATTAATCGAGTATCTACCTTACATATACAACCTTACTAATTAGCTACAGCAAGCATTATGTGTTGTAAAAATTTGAAGGTGACCTCCCTGGATAGTTTACAGTAATACAAAAGTAGTGCAATTGGAATCATTCGAAAACGAATTATAGAATTTGAATTATCTTCGAATTACTGATTCGGATAGATTTTACTAAAGCAAGTTTGTGCACGTATCAAAGTCGTACAACTCCTATACCAAGTTGAAGTACATGTTCTGAGGATTCCATAGACTACAAATTTGTAAAATTTGGCCCATTGGATTAATTTACACAAATTTTATAGTGTCAAATGGTTAATTCTCTGTTTTGAATTATGGTGCAAATTTCATCACAGAACATGTCTTGTACTATGGCATGGTTGTGTCCTACCTGTTTCAAGCTTTCCAACGATATACAATGTGCTAAATTTGGGCGTACGGTTGATTTTATGTGGATTTTACAAGTTTGACAACAAATACGACATTTAAATTCAATTCAAATTTGGGTTTAGTTGGCGGCGGTCGGGCATCGCGGCTGGGCGCCACGCGGCGCGCTCGGGTTGGCCGGTACCGGTTCGGCCCGGGATCTAATGCGGTCCGTTAGATCTAGATCCAACGGTGGGGAGAAATAAAACGAAAAAAGAAAAAGAAATGAGGTGAGGAGCTCACCTTGCCGGCCAGAGGTGGCGCGGCGGCGGCGGGGTGGCTCGGACGTGGACGTCACCGGCGCTGCGGGCGTCTCTGGCGAGAGGGAAGGGGCGGACGAGGAGCGGCCGGTCGAGGCGAGGCGGCCGGTGGCTTCGGCGCGGGCTCGGGCGGCCTCGTGTGCCCGCAGACGGTGGCCGGAGGTGGTGTGGCCGGGGTCTTCTCCGGCGAGGAGTGCCGCAGCACGGCGGCGCTATAGAGAGGGGTGAGAGGGGGAAACGAGAGAAGGGTGCAGGGGATTTATAGGCGAGGGTACGGGAGGCGAAGGGGGCGCGGCGTTGATGGAGGGGAAGAAACGGCCGGCGGTTTTCGGAAACCGCCGCAGTCACTGCGCGTGATGGCAGGTTGAAGACGACCGCGGTGGGGCCCACCTGTCGGCGTGGGGGAGAGAGAGAGCAGGGGCGGCTGGGCTGGCGTGGCGCTGGGCTGACTCGGCCCGTTTCGGCCGGGTCGGCTCAGTTTAACTTTTTTTTTTTTAGAAAATTGTTTTTGCTCTAACTTTTTACTCATAGCTCCAAATGAGCTCAAACCAGTTTCTAAAATTTTGTAAAATTCAATATTTTGTTTGAAGACAAGAAAAGGTGTATTTGTGACTTGTTTGAAAATAAAAATAAAATAAGATTACTAATTGGGTAATATGGCATACGTGAAAAGAATTAGGGTTTTGGGGCATATTTAGGGTTTGTCAATTCATGTGAGATTTATATATGCAATGATGGTATGAATGTATGCTCTTTTTTTATATTTTTGAAAATATTGGGATGTTACAGTTGGCAAATAGACGGAGAAATCCCCTTCAAATCATCAAGAGTGTAGCCAATAGCGCCTCGGTGCTTCTTCAATATTTCCAATAACCTTTCTTCCTCAATCTCTGAAAGCTTAGAACTAATAATAACAGGATATATTTTCTTATCATCAATATGAGCATATTTAAGATTATCAGGTAAAGGCTTTAAATCAAAAACAGGATCTTCCTTTGGTGGCGGTGTTGTACCCAAATCTTCCACCGGTAAATCATGCTTGAGAATAGGTTGGCGAAGAAAAATTTCCTCAAGCTCATCTCTTTCTTTCCTAAAAACTTCACTCTCGCTATCCTCCAAATGTTGCTGCAAAGGATTGTTAGGAACAAGAACAATAGATGCACACTTGCTCCATTTTAAAATCATTACTAGGCAAATCAGCTTTATAAGGAGTTTTAGTTAATTTAGAGAAGTTAAACTCATAAGATTCACCAACAAATTTAGTCAAAATTTTCTCTTTCTTGCAATCTATAATAGCTCCACAAGTATTTAGAAAAGGTCTACCAAAAATAATAGGACAATAATCACTAGCGAGTAGAACCAAGTACCAAAAAGTCAGCGGGATATTTAATCTTACCGCATAAAACTTCCACATCTCGAACAATACCGATTGGAGAAATAGTTTCTCTATTAGCCAGCTGAATAACCACATCAATATCTTCAAGTTCACAAGAATCAATTTCGTGCATAATCTCCAGTGTAAAGCTCATAAGGAATAGCACTAACGCTTGCACCAATATCACATAATCCATAATAGCAATGATCACCAATTCTAACGAGATAGCATAGGAACACTAGCTTGTTTGGGTTTATTAGGATGTGAAACAATATTAGAAGCATCTTCACAAAAAATAATATGACCATCCTCCACATTTTCGGTCACAAGATCTTTAATTATTGCAACGACGAAGTTCAACTTTTATTTTTTCTTCGGAGTTCTACCGGTTTCTTTTCACTTTTATGAACCGCACTATTTATAACAGAGTACTCCTTCATTTTAACGGGGAAAGGAGTTTTTTCAATATAAGCTTCGGGAATAACATGATCAGCAGTTTCAACTACAACGCATTTATTAATAGATGAATCAATTTTATCTTTATACGGTTCATGATACTTATCAAAATTCTTCTTTGGCAATTCATAATGAGAGGCAAAAGCTTTATAAAGATTTACGAGCAACTTGAGAATCAAGACCATATGTAGCACTCATATTACGAAATTTATCGAGTATCCATAAAAGCTTCAATGCATTTATAATCATAAATTATACCCGATTCTCTATCCTTGTCATTCTCCCAACCTTCGGTATTTTCTTGGATTCGATCAAGAAGGTCCCTTTTAAACTCTTCTTTGTTGCGTGTAAATGATCCGGAACAAGAAGTATCCGGCAAGGTCTTGTCTTGAAAAGAAAGTCTTGCATAGAAATTATCAATAATAACATTATCAGGAAGCTCATGAATGGGGCATTTGAGCATTAAAGACTTCAATCTCCCCCAAGCTTGGGCAATACTTTCTCCATCATGAGGCCAAAAATTATATATGCGATTCCGATCCTTGTGAATTTCACTTGGAGGATAGAACTTAGAATAAAACAGGGCACAATATCATTCCATTCAAGAGAGTCCCCATTATCCAGTAATTTATACCAATGCGCCGCTTTACCAGACAGTGATAAAGAGAATAGTTTCTTCCTCACTTCATCCATAGCAATACCTGCACACTTGAATAAACCGCATAATTCATGTAAGAACAGTAAATGATCACCGGGATGGACAGTTCCATCCCCTTCATAGCGGTTATCCATAACACGTTCAATAATTTTCATAGGTATTTTATATGGTATCACTTCCTCACCTGGCGCCTCATCCACTACCGTTGCGGTAGTAGTAGATTTTCCAAATAAAAATTGAAGAGAGGATCTCTCCATAATGACTTACGGCAGCGAGCAGAGAAATAAAATCAGCACAACAATAAAGGTTTTCCTTACCAATTCCACTTACCAATAGCGCTTCACTCCCCGGCAACGGCGCCAGAAAATAGTCTTGATGACCCACAAGTATAGGGGGTGTATCGTAGTATCTTCGATAAGTAAGAATGTCGATCCCAACGAGGAGCGAGAAGGTGTTGACAAGCGGTTTCGATGAAGGATTCACTTGTAAATGCTCACGAGACAAATATTCAGGGGGTTTTGATGTAACAGTTGAATAAAGTACGAGTAAGTAAAGTGCGAGAGTAACAATTGCAGTGAGTGGCCCAATCCTTTTCAGCACAAAGGACAAGCCGGTTTGTTTACTTATAACGACCAAACGTTCTCAAGGACACACGGGATTTTAGTCTAGTGCTTTCGCTACATACGGCTAAATAATCTTCATTGTTATGATAAGTGTTGTGTGGGTGAACCTATGCTAATGTACCGCCCTTCCTAGGACTAATACATACTTGTGATTATACCCCTTGCAAGCATCCGCAACTACAAGAAAGTAATTAAGAATAAATCTAACCACGGCCTTAAACTCTGAGATCCTGCGATCCCTCCTGCATCGATATACCAACGGGGGTTTAGGTTTCTGTCACTCCGGCAACCCCGCAATTAGCAAACGAATACAAGATGCATTCCCCTAGGCCCATAAACTCTTCGTGAGGTACCCTCTGTGGCTTAGGTTTTCGGGACGAAGGATTTCGCGAAGAAAAGGAGGCGAAAGGGGTCGTGGGCCCCCCAGACCACATGGCGGCGTGGCCAGGGCATGGGCCGCGCCGCCCTAGGGTGTGGGCCCACCCTGGGTCCTCCTGGCCCCTCCTTCTGGCTTCCTTCGTCATCTTGAAAAATAGGATTTTTGGTATAATTTGCTCCCACGAGTTGATCTTCCGAAATATTGCGTTATGACGGTGCTTTTTCAGACGGAATCCCGGCTCCGGTGCTTGATCCTCCAATAATGATGAAACATGCAAAATAGATGAAATAACATAAGTATTGTGTCCCAATATGAAATATATCAATGAATAATCAGCAAATTATGATATAAAATAGTGATGCAAATTGGACGTATCAGATCCCAACAAACGCAACATATAGAATTACATATAGATGATCTTGATCATGTTAGGCAGCTCACAAGATCCGACAATGATAGCACAATGGGGAGAAGACAACCATCTAGCTACTGCTATGGACCCATAGTCCAGGGGTAGACTACTCACTCATCACACCGGAGGCGACCATGGCGGCGTAGAGTCCTCCGGAAGATGATTCCCCTCTCCGGCAGGGTGCCGGAGGCGATCTCCTGGATCCCCCGAGATGGGATCGGCGTTGGCGGCGTCTCTGGAAGGTTTTCCGTATCGTGGCTCTCGGTACTGGGGGTTTCGTCATGGAGGCTTTAAGTAGGCGGAAGGGTAGGTCAAGAGGCGGCGCGAGGGGCCCAAACCATAGGGCCGCGCGGCCAGGGCAGGGGCCGCGCCGCCCTATGCTCTGGCTGCCTCGTGGCCCCTCTTCGTTTCGTCTTCGGACTTCTGGAAGCTTCGTGGAAAAATAGGCCCCTGGGCGTTGATTTCGTCCAATTCCGAGAATATTTCGTTACTAGGATTTCCGAAACCAAAAACAGCAGAAAACAAGCAAGCGGCACTTCGGCATCTTGTTAATAGGTTAGTTCCAGAAAATGCACGAATATGACATAAAGTGTGCATAAAACATGTAGATAACATCAATAATGTGGCATGGAACATAAGAAATTATCGATACGTCGGAGACGTATCAGCATCCCCAAGCTTACATCTGCTCGTCCCGAGCAGGTAAAACGATAACACAGATAGTTTCTGGAGTGACATGCCATCATAATCTTGATCATACTATTTGTAAAGCATATGTAGTGAATGCAGCGATCAAAACAATATATATGACATGAGTAAACAAGTGAATCATAAAGCAAAGACTTTTCATGAATAGCACTTCAAGACAAGCATCAATAAGTCTTGCATAAGAGTTAACTCATAAAGCAATAATTCAAAGTAAAGGTATTGAAGCAACACAAAAGAAGATTAAGTTTCAGTGGTTGCTTTCAACTTATAACATGTATATCTCATGGATATTATCAACATAGAGTAATATAACAAGTGCAATAAGCAAGTATGTAGGAATCAATGCACGGTTCACACAAGTGTTTGCTTCTTGAGGTGGAGAGAAATAGGTGAACTGACTCAACATTGAAAGTAAAAGAATGGTCCTCATAGAGGAAAAGCATCGATTGCTATATTTGTGCTAGAGCTTTGATTTTGAAAACATGAAACAATTTTGTCAACGGTAGTAATAAAGCATATGTATCATGTAAATTATATCTTACAAGTTGCAAGCCTCATGCATAGTGTACTAATAGTGCCCGCACCTTGTCCTAATTAGCTTGGACTACTGGATCATCACAATGCACTTGTTTTTACCAAGTGTCACAAAGGGGTACCTCTATGCCGCTTGTACAAAGGTCTAAGGAGAAAGCTCGCATTGGATTTCTCGCTATTGATTATTCTTCAACTTAGACATCCATACCGGGACAACATAGACAACAGATAATGGACTCCTCTTTTATGCATAAGCATGTAACAACAATTAATAATTTTCTCATTTGAGATTGAGGATATATGTCCAAAACTGAAACTTCCACCATGGATCATGGCTTTAGTTAGCGGCCCAATGTTCTTCTATAACAATATGCATGCTTAACCATAAGGTGGTAGATCGCTCTTACTTCAGACAAGACGAACATGTATAGCAACTCACATGAAATTCAACAATGAATAGTTGATGGCGTCCCCGATGAACATGGTTATCGCACAACAAGCAACTTAATAAGAGATAAAGTGCATAATTACATATTCAATACCACAATAGTTTTTAAGCTATTTGTCCCATGAGCTATATATTGTAAAGGTGAATGATGGAATTTTAAAGGTAGCACTCAAGCAATTTACTTTGGAATGGCGGAAAATACCATGTAGTAGGTAGGTATGGTGGACACAAATGGCATAGTGGTTGGCTCAAGTATTTTGGATGCATGAGAAGTATTCCCTCTCGATACAAGGTTTAGGCTAGCAAGGTTGTTTGAAACAAACACAAGGATGAACCGGTGCAGCAAAACTCACATAAAAGACATATTGAAAACATTATAAGACTCTACACCGTCTTCCTTGTTGTTCAAACTCAATACTAGAAATTATCTAGACCTTAGAGAAACCAAATATGCAAACCAAATTTTAGCATGCTCTATGTATTTCTTCATTAATGGGTGCAAAGCATATGATGCAAGAGCTTAATCATGAGCACAACAATTGCCAAGTATCACATTACCCAAGACATTTATAGCAATTACTACATGTATCATTTTCCAATTCCAACCATATAACAATTTAACGAAGAAGAAACTTCGCCATGAATACTATGAGTAGAAACTAAGGACATACTTGTCCATATGCTACAGCGGAGCGTGTCTCTCTCCCATAAAGTGAATGCTAGGATCCATTTTATTCAAACAAAACAAAAACAAAAAAAAACCGACGCTCCAAGAAAAAGCACATAAGATGTGATGGAATAAAAATATAGTTTCAGGGGAGGAACCTGATAATGTTGTCGATGAAGAAGGGGATGCCTTGGGCATCCCCAAGCTTAGACGCTTGAGTCTTCTTAATATATGCAGGGGTGAACCACCGGGGCATCCCCAAGCTTAGAGCTTTCACTCTCCTTGATCATGTTGCATCATACTCCTCTCTTGATCCTTGAAAACTTCCTCCACACCAAACTCGAAACAACTCATTAGAGGGTTAGTGCACAATAAAAATTAACATATTCAGAGGTGACACAATCATTCTTAACACTTCTGGACATTGCATAATGCTACTGGACATTAGTGGATCAAAGAAATTCATCCAACATAGCAAAAGAGGCAATGCGAAATAAAAGGCAGAATCTATCAAAACAGAACAGTTCGTATTGACGAATTTTAAAATGGCACCAGACTTGCTCAAATGAAAATGCCCAAATTGAATGAAAGTTGCGTACATATCTGAGGATCATGCACGTAAATTGGAATAATTTTCTGAGCTACCTACAGGGAGGTGGACCCAGATTCGTGACAGCAAAGAAATCTGGAACTACGCAGTAATCCAAATCTAGTACTTACTTTTCTATCAAAGACTTTACTTGGCACAACAAAACACAAAACTAAGATAAGGAGAGGTTGCTACAGTAGTAAACAACTTCCAAGACACAAAATAAAAACAAAGTATTGTAGATAAAAACATGGGTTGTCTCCCATAAGCGCTTTTCTTTAACGCCTTTCAGCTAGGCGCAGAAAGTGTGTATCAAGTATTATCAAGAGATGGTGTGTCAACCTTACCTTGGGTTTTACCCTTACCTTTCTTATTGTTTTTCTTCCCCTTTGGTTTAGGAAATATATGATTTCCCCCCGGTATAGAGGTGAATTTCAGAGTGCCTTCTCCCACATCAATGACTGCTCCCAATAGTTTCCAGCAGGGATCTTCCGAGTGTGAGTTTTCCTGTCCCTACACATTCAATAACAAGATAATCAATGGATACTGTTCTTCCAAGAATGGTTGTATGCACACCTGCAGCTATTCCCTTAGGAATTATAACAGAGTTATCAATGAAAGTTATTTCTTCTCCTCCTTCCTCTTGTTTAAAAGTGAAGACTAATTCTTCAGGCGAAGAAGTAACAGGTTCAGAGCTAGACATGGTAACAAAAGTAACTAATTTTTTGTATTTTTAATATAGAGTGCAAGACAATAAATAAAGCAAACTAGATAAAGTAAATGCAAGTAAACTAATTTTTTTGTGTTTTTGATATAGCAAACAAGATAGCAAATAAAGTAAAACTAGCAACTAATTTTTTTGTATTTTGATTTAGTGCAGCAAACAAAGTAGTAAATAAAACTAAGCAAGACAAAAACAAAGTAAAGAGATTGAGAAGTGGAGACTCCCCTTGCAGGCGTGTCTTGATCTCCCCGGCAACGGCGCCGGAAAATATGCTTGATGGCGTGTAACTCACACGTTCGTTGGGAACCCCAAGAGGAAGGTATGATGCGCACAGCGGCAAGTTTTCCCTCGAAAGAAACCAAGGTTTATCGAACCAGGAGGAGCCAAGAAGCACGTTAAAGGTTGATGGCGGCGGGATGTAGTGCGGCGCAACACCGGGGATTCCGGCGCCAACGTGGAACCTGCACAACACAACCAAAGTACTTTGCCCCAACGAAACGGTGAGGTTGTCAATCTCACCGGCTTGCTGTAACAAAGGATTAACCGTATTGTGTGGAAGATGATTGTTTGCGAGAAAACAGGTAGAACAAGTATTGCGGTAGATTGTATTTCGAGTAAAGAGAATTGGACCGGGGTCCACAGTTCACTAGAGGTGTCTCTCCCATAAGACAAACAGCATGTTGGGTGAACAAATTACAGTTGGGCAATTGACAAATAAAGAGAGCATGACAATGCACATACATATCATGATGAGTATAGTGAGATTTAATTGGGCATTACGACAAAGTACATAGACCGCCATCCAAGCGCATCTATGCCTAAAAAGTCCACCTTCAGGTTATCATCCGAACCCCCTCCAGTATTAAGTTGCAAAGCAACAGACAATTGCATTAAGTATGGTGCGTAATGTACTCAACAACTACATCCTTAGACATAGCATCAATGTTTTATCCCTAGTGGCAACAGCACAACACAACCTTAGAACTTTCTGTCACTGTCCCAGGTGTCAATGCAGGCATGAACCCACTATCGAGCATAAATACTCCCTCTTGGAGTCACAAGCATCTACTTGGCCAGAGCATCTACTAGCAACGGAGAGCATGCAAGATCATAAACAACACATAGATATAACTTTGATAATCAACATAACAAGTATTCTCTATTCATCGGATCCCAACAAACGCAACATATAGAATTACATATAGATGATCTTGATCATGTTAGGCAGCTCACAAGATCCGACAATGATAGCACAATGGGGAGAAGACAACCATCTAGCTACTTGCTATGGACCCATAGTCCAGGGGTAGACTACTCACTCATCACACCGGAGGCGACCATGGCGGCGTAGAGTCCTCCGGGAGATGATTCCCCTCTCCGGCAGGGTGCCGGAGGCGATCTCCTGGATCCCCCGAGATGGGATCGGCGTTGGCGGCGTCTCTGGAAGGTTTTCCGTATCGTGGCTCTCGGTGCTGGGGGTTTCGTCACGGAGGCTTTAAGTAGGCGGAAGGGTAGGTCAAGAGGCGGCGCGAGGGGCCCGGACCATAGGGCCGCGCGGCCGAGGCGGGGGCCGCGCCGCCCTATGCTCCGGCTGCCTCGTGGCCCCTCTTCGTTTCGTCTTCGGACTTCGGAAGCTTCGTGGAAAAATAGGCCCCTGGGCGTTGATTTCGTCCAATTCCGAGAATATTTCGTTACTAGGATTTCCGAAACCAAAAACAGCAGAAAACGAGCAAGCGGCACTTCGGCATCTTGTTAATAGGTTAGTTCCAGAAAATGCACGAATATGACATAAAGTGTGCATAAAACATGTAGATAACGTCAATAATGTGGCATGGAACATAAGAAATTATCGATACGTCGGAGACGTATCACTCACCGGATGACACTTCTGAGGGAAAAGGCTCCTCAATCCCCATAGATTTTCATACCATGGACCAAACAGGTTTAGAGGATGAATATAATGGTCCAATGAATCTTGAAGTAGCCCGTGCTGTTCTTCCCTCCTCAGCCGATAACACCTGTACCGTAGACGGGTCAGTGTGCAACGTTGACGCTGATCGTGATACTTTTGTTGATGCAGCTGTGGATGAGGCCAAGGCTTCTCCCGCGAAGAGATCAACCGGCGGCTTCGCCGATGAAGATGATCTCTTCGACATGTAAGTAGTTCCCTCTCGAAGGTTATATTGTGCCTTTTTTATCTGTCGTTCTCCTATTTTAATCACAGCCGACTGTTCACTTTTGCAGTGACGAGGGCTTTGTTGAGCCTCCTCCTAAGAAGGCGAAGTCCGATGCTGTTTCTCCAGTCGTGGTAGCTTCTGAAGCCTCGGCGCCTAAGGCCGCTCCCACGGCTCAAGCTTCGACCGCGTCTTCCCTTTCCAAAGGAAAGGATATTTCTCCAACTGCTGCTACTGCGGCTCCTTTTTCTGTAAGTCCTCTTTTGATCTCAATATGAATTTCTTGGAGCGTGCCTTGTTTTAATTATTTTTGTTTCTCTCTTACTTAAGGACCTGCGTGGCGTTATCTCTTCTCTGGAAATTTTCGCCTCCCGGTTCACTTCTCTAGAGGCTGACAAAGTTCGGCTACAAAAGGAGGTCGAATCTTCTTCCTCAAAACTGGATGGCGCAGTCACAATAGCTGCCGCAGCTCGCCAAGAGATTGATTCTCTGAAGGAGGAGCTGGCCAGACTGAAAAGGAAGTTGAAGGAGGAGGAAGCATCTAGGCTGGTGGCTGAGGCTCGAGCAGCCGAAAAGGATGAAATCCTTTGCCAATCTTCTTTGGCCTTGCTTGGTAATTTTTAACATACCTTTGTCGGAAGACGTTGTTAAGGATTTAAACTTTTGTCAATGACTAAATTTCTTCATTCCTTTCTATTGCAGAGGCGGCGAACATTCCTGTCGATGCCTTAGAAAGAGTTGCAAATAATTCCCCGTCGAATGCTGTGTCGATGGTTCTTGCTTCTCACCAGCTTACACAAGAGCTTCTCGTGAAGGGGAAGAATGTTCTAGCACAGATACACTCGATGATCTTCCCCAAGATTAATCAAGAAAAGACCCTGGGACAGCTGATCGATACCTTCGCGGTTAACACCAAGGAGGCCATCGAGGTATTCAAGCGTACATCACGCACTTATGGTGCTGTCCTTGCCTTCCAGCTTATGATGGGTTACGGCTTTAAGGGTGATATCGAGGAAATGACTAAAGGGCTTCCAAAAGGGCAGGACGGGCAATCTGTTGATTTGAGCACCTTTAAGGCGTCTGCTCTTACTTGTGCCCATCAGCTCCTTGAATTGGTTTCATCAAGAAAATCATCGGCTGGTCCTAGTTCATCGACTCAAACTCAGCTTCCCTGATTCTTGTAACAAACTTGTGTCTTTGAGCTTGATGCAAAACATTGCCCTGCCGCCAAACTCATGCTTTGTAATAAACTTCGTCTTTGTCATTGTCGTAGACACACTCTTGCTTATGATATCAGTTTCTTGTACTTCTCCCGATGGGAGTTATTTTGGATGTTCGGTTGTACCATATCCATCACTTTTTTACAATCAGTACTTTCCACAGGTCTTCCCAGTACCTTCGTTTACAGACGACTCGTCGGGTGCTCTTCCCGAAAGCGATCGGATCCAGCGCATGAAAGACCGAATGACGCAGATGGAGAAGGATTTACGCAGCACTTATGCCTTAGCTGCCATCATTAATAAGAAAAGCGAGACTGCAGCTGCCGTGGAACGGTACATTCTTGGCGAGCTGCAGAAGGCTACCGAAAGTTTAAACTGTAAGTTTCTTGATCCTTATGCCTGCTTGCTAACAACTTCTTGTCTGGATCTTTGAATGATTCTTTTGGCAGTCATAGCGTTGAATCCTGCGGAAGAGAACAAGCGAATACACGAGCGGGTGCGTGCTTTGACTCAGCTTTCCCCATCCGAAGAAATTTTCTGGCGGGACCAATCGAAGACCTCGGCTGTCGTTAAATTCCAGGATCGGGTGCAACAGGTCCACCAGTTTTTCGACAAGTGCTACAGGGCCATGAGGGTAGTTTGGAAGACAATGTTCCCTCTGAATGCAGTTCCCCCTACCCTTTTGAGTTTGATGTCTGAATTTGGAAGTGCCAAGAAGGTTCGGGAGCTAGTAAGATCTCAAGTCTTTGCGAGGGCCAAATGCACGCTTGCCCTTGTGCTTGCTTGTTATCCTTCGGTTCACTTGCGGTCTATTGCCGGCGCAAGCTGGTGACTTTAAGGAGCTGTACCCGAAAGTTTTGGCTCCTGCTCATGTAATTGTCGACAGGCTGGAGGAGATGTCAAAGGTACCTGAAGAAGAGGAAACTCCGCAAGGGTGATAGAAAGGTGTAAAGTTACTTTTGTATATTGTATCGGCTAACCCGTCCGAGTATTCGGGTTTTGTGGACCAAAAAACTTCTTAACTGGTTGGTACACGAATGTATACTTTCACCATGCCGTTGGCAGATATTAAAAGGGGCGGGGCTTAATTGCCCGTTGTATGTATGAGTATTAGTTGGTTAGCAAATCATTATGAGTGATCAGCTCGTGTTGCAGGTTTTGCTAAACCTGTTGTATGCGCAACTTTGCTTTCAACCGTTTGTAAAGTTCGACAGTTATTCCCGAATTTTTCGGGTGTAATAATTCTGTCGATGGGCCCGTTGCTCTTTGATATTTCCATAAGTGAAATATCGAGCGTGGGTTGTGTGTAAGTTTTTCCAAACTCTTGCTTTGTTCGGCGCTCGTAGAGGCATCTAAAGCGAGAGGAAAGATGTCATCATTTTAGCACTCGCGAGGCTTTTGGAGCACGATCTTCGGCCCTGTACTATGTTTACATAGTGATGGGGTTTAGAAGTTTATGGGTACTGCAATGCTTAACAAGAATCGAAGCTTTAAGTTCTTATTAATAAAATAAAGATGGTGCTAAAGGGCGTAAGGAGGTAGGCCCAGTTTATAATGAAGGGAAAAAACATAATAAAAGCTAGTAAACTGCTTAGGCAAGGAAGGGATTCTTCTCTTCTTCTGGCTTCTTCACCGCGTTAATATTTGCAGCAGCGTTGCTGGTTTCATCAAGGGTTTGAACGGTGGTTGCCATCGTCTTGCTATCTCCTAGGCCTTCTGTGCCGTCAACTGCCGAACCTTTTGCTGCCGAAGCTTCTGCTGCCGATGCCTCGGCTGCCGATGCTTTAAGGGCGAGAGCGGCTGGCTTCTTCTTGATTTCCCTGCCATCTTTTTCTTCCTTGATCTCTTGTAAGGACAGCTTGGGCGGAGGGCCGACGATTTCTCGCTGTGGCCCAAACTTTGCAGCAATCCTCTGGAAGTCGCGATCACAATTGTCCGAGCGTGAAAAACTTCCATGGACTGTGAGGTTTGTCCCATTGTTCCCAGGCATTTTCAGCTTGAGGTATGCATAATGCGGCACAGCCATGAACTTGGCATAAGCTGGTCTTCCGAGTATAGCGTGATACTGTGATTCCCGAGTTCACCACTTCAAACTCGATTTTCTCCTTCCTGAAGTTATCGGCTTTGCCGAAGATGACATTCAGGTAAGCTTTGCCAAGAGAGTATCCCGGTGCGGTTGGAAGGATCCCGTGGAAGCAGGTGTCTTTTTCTTCCAACATGCTCATGGTGATCCCCATACTCCTGATTGTATCGACGAATATCAGGTTTAGCCCGCTTCCGCCATCCATAAACACTTTGCTCATCTTGAACCCTCCAATTTGTGCCTCGACCACCAGAGCGGCATGTCCTGGTTTTGGTATGGTCATCGGATGATCTGTTCGGCTGAACGTAATGCTCTGAGAAGACCAGTCGACGTACTCAGGGATGTTTGCCATGATGCTTTCTGCAAAATTGATCTCTCGGGTGAGCTTCTTCATCTCTCTTCTTGAAACACCTGTCATGTGGATCATACTCATCTGCCCACGTGGCGGTGGGAATGCCTCGTTGGGTTGAGCCTGCTGGACTTGGTGCTGTGGTGGAGGTGGTGGCGGTGGTGGTAGCTGTTGTTGGCCTGACTGCTGGATGAGCTTGTGCATGTCAAGGAAGCGTCGACGGTCCACGAGCGAGGTGACTCGACTTCGTTTTGCCGTCTTTGGAATCGACATACGAATGTAGGTAACAAGGGGCGTTGACCTGTTCAGCGTAGGGTAGTTCGGGGGTCCTCTGCTGCCGTGGTTTATAGTTACCACGGTTCCCAGAGTTGTTCCGGTTACCATCGTGCCTGTCGTCTCGGTCGTCCTGCCGATCGGCATACCCTGCTGCTACAGATTGTTATCATCGTAGTTACGGTTTTTCCTCCTCTTGTGTCGATCCCTTCGGCTACCCGAGTCGTGCTTCGGCTGATCATCGTCTTCGTCATCGCTGCAGCTGCCGTGGCCTTCGCACGTTATCTTCGCCATCGGCCCGGACTGTTGGCAATTTCCATTAACTTGGTTATGGTTTTTGGCTTCTTGCGCCCGAGTTCTTCTATGTAACTTTCCCGGCTGGACGCCGTCGCTGAAAGCGTCGATTGCTCTGTCGACGGATACGTCTTCGGCGGCATTCGGGAGCTTCGTGAATCTCCCAATGTAAGAACGCATCGACTCCTTCTGCTACCGCCGACAATTCCGTAGCTCTTCGATCCCGACGGGCCTCTTATATGTTGCTTGGAAGTTGGCAACGAAGGCGTCTACTAGGTCATCCCATGATTTGACAGAACCTTTCGGCAGACCCCGTAGCCAGGCTCGTGCTGAATCCTTCAAGTAAAGTTGTAAGCATTGCATTGCCGCTATCTGGTTTCCTTTGTGCAAGATCACTGTCTGCAGGTAATCATCTATCCACGATCTTGGTTCTTGCTGCCCATCATACTTGGCGGCGTCAGTAGGGGTAGGCTTAAACTTTTTAGGCGGCATTGCTTCGCGTATCTTGTAACTTAGGCAGTCGGCTCCCCTGAGCTCGCCATCGTACTCCTGGTCTTCATCCGAGGAATCACTATCATCGTCTTTCCTGGTGGCGCGTCGACGCCTTGCTTTGTCGATCCTGCTCCGGGTGATCTCGTCCCGGCGTCTCTCGCATGATGTTTTGACCCACTTGCCTTGGGCCATAGTTTTTTCCTTTTGCGGGACCAGGTTGTTTCCTAATATCGCGAGACTCTCGAGGGCACCTCGGTGAGCCTGAGCCATAGATCCTTCGGGCGCTGGTTGATGAGGTAAGCGGCGAGGTTGGCCGTTGCTGCTCGCAACGGTTTTTGGCCGTGGCATGCCCGCGGTATCCGTGGTCATGAAAGATTTAGTCAGATTTGACGTTATCTCTCTGGCGTCATCTTCCGAAAGCCTGGACATCCTCGACCGGTGCTTGCCTGCTCCCTGGGTGTTTCGGGAGGCACTCCCCTGTGAACCTCTTCGTCGTTCGCTGGATCGATCCGCAGCAGTTAAGCGTCTCTCGAGAGAGGCTTGCTCTTTCGACAAGTGTTCTCGGTTTTTCTCTAGTATGGAGCGATAAGCATTGAGGGTTCCGACCGAAGTTCCTGCAGGGAGCGGTGTGTTGTTGAGTACTGCTGCCCGTGCTGCCGCCCACTCTTCATCCGCAATGGTGTAATCGCTATCGCGGTTCTCTGGCGCTGTCCTCAAAACTTGCCCTTCTGCTAGAGCGGGGGGTATGGTCCTCGTCTCCTCTGCGCCTTGCGTTCCCTGTGTTATTGGCGGCATAGACCTGGTGGCGTGCCGCCCTTTGGTTGGTTCGTAGGATGGTGTTGTCGATACTGTCTTCTCCCGATGAATGCGGGCGTTGCGGATGAACGGCGTGTCGGTAGATCCCGGTCCGTGCCTGGTGTCGCGGTTCGGGGCAATAATACGAGGTCAACTTCGAAGACGAAGAATCGTCCGACCCTACCGACATAGAGGACGTCGAGCGGGGAGCCGATGGTGTAGGAAAGCAAGTTGATCCCGTTAGGCCAGCCGACAGATCGACTGAAGATGATGCGTTCGAACTTGTTGATCCGGAAGCGGGGGATTCCAGCAGTTGAAGGATTCCTTCTGCGTTGACGTTGTAATGGACGCTGCCGAAGGTCATCTCCATATTCCCTTGCAGATCCGAAAAGTTTGAACGGGAGGACTCGCTGTGTGGAGTAAACTCGTAGGAGCCAAACCAAATCGGGCTTCCCAGGATGGGCGACGATGGTGTCGATGAAGTTGCTGATGAAGTTACTGGCGATCTTGCTGGCGAGATTGCCAGCAGGTTCGCCGATGAGGCTGCCGATGTCATGATCGGATCTGCCGATGCCCTGCCTTGTGCCGACAGGGTTCCCACAGACGGCGCCAATTGTCGAGGGTGCTCCTCGGCAATGCCCTCCGATAGGGGCTTAGGGTTGATGGAATCCTGCAAGCTGACACGAGACATCGGTACACAGACAAGCGGGGAGAGCGATTTACCCAGGTTCGGGGCCCTCGATGAGGTAAAACCCTTACGTCCTGCCTGTCTGTTCTTTGATTATGATGAAAACAGGTTACAATGGGGTGCCGAATAGTTCGGCTGTGATCTCGTCGAGATGCTAGTAGCTAGGGTAACCTAGTTCTAAGCTTTTGTTGGCTATTGCTGCTAAGATTGATTGTATCCCTCGGCAGGCCCTCTCCTGGCCTTTATATAGGAGGCCAGGTCTCAAGGGTCCTACCCGAGGACGACTAGGTTTACAGTAGATTAGATCTAATCTTTCCTTGTTTGTCCGTTTCCTGATCTTGTCCGCCAAAGAATCTTCTGACGCACCGGCCTAGTGGCCCATCTCGCCTTCTGGTAGCTTCATGGGCCTCCAACTTGTCAATATCAGATAGGGCAATACTGGTTACCCGAAGGGTAATGCCCACGTCAGTGCCTCTATGTTTTGCCAACATGCTTGCTCTCCATAGTGATTCTCTTGCAAATCCGTATATTGTCATCAAACACCAAAAAGGGGGAGATTGAAAGAACATCTCTCATAATATGTTTTGTGTGTTTGATGTCAATGTATGTGATACACTAATGTTTGATTAAGTGGTACAGGGATTATATTGATACATGTATATGTGTGTGATGGATGTGGTGAGACGTGTCAAAAAGAAGCTGAAACAGGATCACCAGGCCGGATATTCCGGGCCGGACATTTCCAGAATATCCGGCCCCCATTTTTTCGGCTAAGGACTTGAGGATTTGTGGCTCAGTACTCCCTGGACAAGGGCCAGATATTTGCCCGAACATTTGCCCGGATTTTCCCCAGGGCCGGATAATCCGGGCCGGATATTTCCAAAATATCCGCCCCCCCCCCCCCAAAATCGACTAAGGACCTGAGGCGATGCGGCTCTGAACAGGGGCCGGACATTTGGCCGGATTTTCCCAGAGGCCGGACTTTTGGTTGGGCCGGATTATCCGGCCCTAACTTAGGCCGGATTATCCGGCCCCCCGGAAGCTCCAACGGCTGGAATTTGGAGGGGGGTATTTATACCCCCCTTCTTCTACCTTGCTCCTTGCTCAATCATTACACAAAAATCTGCCAAGCTTCACCACCATTAGAGCCACCTCAAGAACTCAAGATTTGCAAGATCTCCTTCCTCCCCCAACCAAAGCTCTTGATCTTTGGAGATTCGAAGGAGAAGACACCGATCTACATCCTCACCGAAGCGATTTACATTTCCCCCTCATTTGTTTGAGGGCCCCCTTGCTAGTGTTCCTCTTTGGATCCCTAGTTGTTTTGTGTTGATGTATTGTTGTTGATTGTTGTGTTGTTACAGATTTGGGAGCCTCCAATTCGGTTGTGGATGTGTGCCCCAAGAACTTTGTAAAGGCCCGGTTTCCGCCTCGAGGAAATCCCTTAGTGGAAGTGGGCTAGGCCTTCATGGCGTTGCTCACAGGAGATCTGAGTGAAGCCTTCGTGGCTGTTGGTTTGGCTTTCATAGCAACTACACTCCTCCAAACGTAGACGTACCTTCTTGCAAAGGAAGGGAACTACGGGAATCATCTCCGTGTCATCGCGTAATCCACTCTCGGTTACCTCTATCCTATTCTATCTCCTATATATTGCGTAGCTATATCTTGCTTAGTTGGTAACCTTGTCATATAGGTAAATTCACTTAGTTGCATATCTAGAGAATTTACCTTTGTGTCAAGCCTAAATTGAAAAAGAACTAAAAATTGGTTAGCACCTATTCACCCCCCCCTCTAGGTGCGGCATACGATCCTTTCACCATGGAGCTTGGCGCTACCGTGTTCCAACGTGATACAAGGAGCCATGCAATGCAACTCCATTAAGTAGCGCCCGCCCCTTTGGACCAGGGACAACTCCTGTCAGAAACAAATTTTAAAATTTGGGATGAACTAGGGTTCTACCTATAGTAGCAGAAAGATTGGTGGAATCGGAGGAGAATACCTAAGGAGAGGAATGGAGACCGAAATCTAGCTCCATCCAAGATAGCTTTAGATCTAGGTAATTTCAAACAGAGATTCGAGAGGATCGGACGGTGAGAGGAGCCGCCGCTTCTCCCTAGGCTATGTGCGCCGTGTTCGTGGGGTGTGTTTTATGTGGGAGCTAGGTGGGGTGGATGGGGAAGTTCGATGCAGGTCAGAGCCAATCAATAGGGTAGCACCGAGCTCTGATACGTCTCCAACGTATCTATAATTTCTTATGTTCCATGCTAGTTTTATGACAATACCTACATGTTTTGTTCACACTTTATGATGTTTTGATGCATTTTCCGGAACTAACCTATTAACGAGATTCCGAAGTGCCAGTTCCTGTTTTCTGCTATTTTTGGTTTCAGAAATCCTACAAAGGAAATATTCTCGGAATTGGACGAAATCAACGCCCAGTATCTTATTTTTCCCGGAAGCTTCCAGAGCACCGAAGAGGGGCCAGAGGGGAGCCAGGGGGACCCACCCCACAAGGCGGCGCGGCCAAGGGGGGCGCCCCCCTATGGTGTGGCCCCACCAGGACTCCTCCGAGGCTGCCCTTCCGCCTATATAAAGCCTCCGTCGCGAAAACCCTAAAGAGATAAGCCACAGGACGAGAAAAGTTACGCAGCCGCCGCCATCGCGAAGCCAAGTTCGGGGGACAGAAGTCTCTGTTCCGGCACGCCGCCGGGACGGGGAAGTGCCCCCAGAAGGCATCTCCATCGACATCATCGCCATCTTCATCGCCGCTGCTGTCTCCTATGATGAGGAGGGATTAGTTCTTCCTCGAGGCTAAGGGCTCTACCGGTAGCTATGTGGTTAATCTCTCTCTCATGTACCTCAATACAATGATCTCATGAGCTGCCTTACATGATTGAGATCCATATGATGAGCTTTGTATCACTATTAATCTATGTGCTACTCTAGTGATGTTATTAAAGTATTCTATTCCTCCTTCATGATGTAAAGGTGATGGTGTGTGCATCATGTAGTACTTGGCGTAGGTTATGATTGTAATCTCTTGTAGATTATGGAGTTAACTATTACTATGATAGTATTGATGTGATCTATTCCCCCTTTCATAGCTTAAAGGTGACAGTGTGTATGCTATGTTAATACTCGGGCTAAATTGCAACGGTCTATTATGCTCTAGAGGTTACTTAAACATGAACTCCGAATGTTGTGGCGCTTGTTAACTCCGGCTTGAGGGAGCTCTTGTAGCCCTACACAATGAATGGTGTTTGTTATCAAACAAGAGAGTGTATGTAGCACAAAGGAAGAGAAGTTATTTATTTATGTGATCATTGTTGAGAGTGTCCACTAGTGAAAGTAGGATCCCTAGGCCTTGTTCCCGAATAGAAAAGTTACACCACAGAGAATTGCCTCCCACGCCAGCAAGCTATTTTCTGGCACCGTTTCCAACAAGTTCTGCTACATGTTTACTTGCTGCCATATTTATTTCAGATTGCTATTACCACTCATATTCATCCATATTACTTTTATTTCACTATCTCTTCACCGAACTAGTGCACCTATACATCTGGCAAGTGTATTAGGTGTGTTGGGGACACAAGAGACTTCTTGTATCTTAATTGCAGGGTTGCTTGAGAGGGATATCTCTGACCTCTACCTCCACGAGTTCGATAAACCTTGGGTGATTCACTTAAGGGAAACTTGCTGCTGTTCTACAAACCTCTGCTCTTGGAGGCCCAACACTGTCTACGGGAATAGAAGCGTGCGTAGACATCAAGCTATTTTACGGCGCCGTTGCCGGGGAGGTAAGGTAAAAGGTATTCACATCCTCCGACTACTAAGCTAATTCCTAGCACTGTTGCCGGTGTGTGAGTGCTCAAAGGTATTTCCTTTAGATCCTGCAATTATATCTTTTTGTTTCTTGTTTTCACTAGTTAGGCTTAATGGAAAACAACAACAAAATGAGAGATCTTTATGAACTTTATCTTGAATTAGGACATGATGTGTTTGAAGAGAGAATTAAAAAACCCATGGAACTTTATATGCATGCTAATGGGAATGTTATTAGTATGAATGCTTTGAACACCATTGTTGCTAATGCTATGGAAAATTCTAAGCTTGGGGAAGCTGGTTTTGATGAGCATGATATTTTTAGTCCCCCAAGTTTTGAGGAGAAAATTTTCTTTGATGATACTTTACCTCCTATTTATGATGATTATAATGATAATGGTATTTTGGTGCCACCTACTATGGAGGATAAAGGTTATTATGATTATACCATGCCTGCAATTTATGATGATTACAATGATGGTTATGGTAGTTTTACTCCCACTATTACTAATAAAATTGATTATGCTTATGTGGAGAGTAATAATTTTATGCATGTAGCTCATGATAAGAATGTTTCATGTGATAGTTATATTGTTGAATTTGTTCATGATGCTACTGAAAGTTATTATGAGAGAGGGAAACATGGTTATATGCATCTTAATAATATTAAGTTTCCCCTTTTTGTGTTGAGAATCTTGAAGTTACTCTTGTTTTATCTTCCTATGCTTGTCACTTTGTTCTTCATGAATTTATTTGTGTACAAGATTCCTATGCATAGAAAGTGGGTTAGGCTTAAATGTGTTTTGAATTTGTTTCTTGATGCTCTCTTTTACTTCAACTCTTATTTCTTGCGCGAGCATCATTAAAATCACTGAGCCCATCTTAATGGCTATAAAGAAAGCACTTCTTGGGAGATAACCCATGTATATTTTTATTACTGTTTTATTGTGTCTTGGAAGTTGTTACTACTGTAGCAACCTCTTCTTATCTTTATTTTATTGCATTGTTGTGCCAAGTAAAGTCTTTGGTAGTAAGGTTGATACTAGATTTGGATTACTGCACAGAAACAGATTTCTTACTGTCACGAAATTGAGCAGCCCCGTCTGTAGGTAACTCAGAAAATTCTGCCAATTTACGTGCGTGATCCTCAGATATGTACGCAACTTTCATTCAATTTGAGCTTTTTCATCTGAGCAAGTTAAGTGCCCCAGAAAAATTCGTCTTTACGGACTGTTCTGTTTTGACAGATTCTGCCTTTTATTTCGCATTGCCTGTTTTGCTATGCTTGATGGATTTCTTTGTTAAATTAACTTCCAGTAGCTTTGGGCAATGTCCAGAAGTGTTAAGAATTATTGTGTTACCTCTGAACATGTGAATTTTTGATTATGCACTAACCCTCTAATGAGTTTCTTTCGAGTTTGGTGTGGAGAAAGTTTTCAAGGATCAAGAGAGGAGGATGATACAATATGATCAAGAAGAGTGAAAATTCTAAGCTTGGGGATGCCCCCGTGGTTCATCCCTGCATATTTCAAGAAGACTCAAGCATCTAAGCTTGGGGATGCCCAAGGCATCCCCTTCTTCATCGACAACTTATCAGGTCACCTCTAGTGAAACTATATTTTTATTCCGTCACATCTTATGTACTTTACTTGGAGCGTCTATGTGCTTTTATTTTCGTTTTGTTATTTTTATTCTCTGAATAAATTCATTCTTGTGTGGGAGAGAGACACGCTCCGCTTTTTCATATGAACACGGGTGTTCTTAGCGTTACTTTTAATGTTCATGGCGAAGGTTGAAACTGCTTCGTTCGTTGTTATATGGTTGGATACAGAAAATGCTTCATGTGGTAATTGGTATATTGTCTTGAATAATTTGATACTTGGCAATTTTTGTGCTCATATAGATCATGTTTAAGCTCTTGCATCATGTACTTTGCACCTATTAATGAAAAACTACATAGAGCTTGTTAAAATTTGGTTTGTATGATTGGTCTCTCCGAGTCTAGATATTTTCTGGTTAAGGTGTTTGAACAACAAGGAAGACAGTGTAGAGTCTTATAATGCTTGCAATATGTTCTTATGTAAGTTTTGCTGTACCGGTTTATACTTGTGTTTGCTTCAAACAACCTTGCTAGCCTAAGCCTTGTATTGAGAGGGATTACTTCTCGTGCATCCAAAACCTTGAGCCAAAACCTATGCCATTTGTGTCCACCATACCTACCTACTACATGGTATTTCTCTGCCATTCCAAAGTAAATTGTTTGAGTGCTACCTTTAAAATTTCATTCCTTGTCTTTGCAATACATAGCTCATGGGAAAATAGCTTATTAACTATTGTGGTATTGAATATGTTGCTATGTATCTTATTTCTTATAAGTTGCTTGTTGAGCGGTAACCATGTTTCTGGGGACGCCATCAACTATTACTGTTGTGGGTATACTTCATGGGTGTACCATCGACAGTGCCTAGATCCGGCAAGCCCGGGTGGCCCACAGATGGTGATGAGGCATGTGGCCCATCGGGCGGCCCAGTTGCTGTTGATCCTGACGGAAGATGTCCGGCCCAGGAGCAGGGAGCCGGATCCGACCGACCTCGAGGAAGAACTCGGATCCACGGAGGCCCATTAAGGGACCCGGATCCGGTACGACGTATATGGAAGGCGGATCCGTGACGTGCACGGCAAGATATTGTACCGTAGTTAGGCTATCTGTAATCCGGCTAGGACTCTCCATGTAAACCCTAGATCCGTGCGCCTTTATAAGCCGGATCCCGGGAGCCCTGGAGGCACAACCACAACTCATTGTAACAACGCGAAAGCGCCCAGATAATTCCAGACAAGCAGCAGTAGGCCCTGTCATCGTGCAGGTGTTCCGAAGCTGGGTAACTCGCGTACCACTGTCCCGTGTGCACTCCGCCCTATGGCCCCTACTTCTTCTCCCCCTCGTGAGGATCCCTCCTCCGAGGTACCGTCGAATAGGCAACGACAGTTGGCGCCCACCGTGGGGCCTGTGGCGTCTGGAGGCCGGAGCCGGGAGGGTTCCGCCATGGGAAGCTACGACGACACCATCGCCGTGGGCGCGTCCTCTACGCCGGAAATCTGCCGATCGTCCCTCCGGATGAGTATTGGATTCCGGCTAGGACAAACCCCGTCAAGCTCTCCATCGTCCCAATTGGCGGCATACACATCTTCATCGGGGAAACCGTCGATTCCGACGGAAACCCACTGGTAAGTAACGCAGACGCGACCGCCGCAGAGCTGGACGCTGTCACGAGGATCCGATCTGAGATGCAGGAGCTTCCCCAGGAAGAATCCGCCTCGGATCTGGAAATTTCAAAGCCCACCCAATCTGCCCCTGAGCAGGAAACAACGGTGGAAGACCAATGCAGATCCGCTTGGGTCTCCCAGGTGTTAGAAAAGCAGAAGTACCACTTCGTACACTTCTTGGCCCATACCGCCGGAACCGCCCCTCCAGAAGACGGAGCTGGTCCTGAGCAGGTAGAGGCACCGGAAAACGACGCGGATCCGGATCAGGCTGAGCTTGTCGGAGAAAGCGGAACTCCGGTTGAAGAGTCGATTTTGGGCAATCTGAGCCCAATTTCCGGAGACACCCCCTCCATGGACACTGACGAGTTTAACCGCAAGCTAGGAGAGTACGGTTTCGGTGATCAGCCTGAAGTCGACTCCGCCCAGCCTAGCGAGGTTCTCGCAACGGTAGCGGCGCGGGGACAAGCTCGGATCAGAAGAGGCAACCAACCAATCTGACCCTCAGCCATCCCACCAAGGATCTCCAAGGTCTCAGGAGCGACCCCGCAGAGATTTTTCCTCGGAGGAGTTCCTGACAGCTGAAGAGATGGTTGCGCGAGCAGTTCTTAACAAACCTATAACCCCGGGCGACGCCGTAGATCTGGAGGCTCTAGAGACCACTAGAAAGGAAATGCTGGCCACAGCCAAGAAGCTCGCCGATACCGAAGCTGCGTTAAGGGAAGAAAGGGCAGAAGCTGCAGGTTTGGCGGACCACTTCGACAGACAGGACCGCGAAATTACCGCCACGCTCGAGCAGGTCAAGAGCATGGCAAAAGAGTGGGAAGTAAAGATGACTTATGCGCAGGCGGAGGCCGATCGAATTGTTAGAGAAGCAATTCCGCCTCGTAGAATCAACTTCACCACACCCGCAGAGCACCGGCCGCTCGAAACCCCAAAGGACAACATGCTAAAAGCTGCGGAGCTGTTGAAGAAGAAGGACGAAGAGGTTGATATCAACTATCTTCGCACACTCGTCGCTTCAGCAATGCAGCAGCAAAGCAAGGCGGATACTTCGCGCAGGTTGGAATCCAATCCGGATAACTGTGTATCTACCGCGCAGAAGGACGCCCGCGCTGATCGGCGACCCGATGATGAATCACACACCGGATCCTCGGAGCGCAGAAGGAAAGCCAGGGAACACCCAAATCCGATCCCCGTACCATCAAAGACGCCACCGTCAGATCCAAGAAAGGGAAAGGATGCAATGTACTCTGGACGGGACAAGCACCGCAACCCCTCTCCTCCGCCTAATGGTTACCCGCGACCCCCTCGCCGCCGTAGTCCAGCCGGAAACACCAGGCCCCCAGGGCATGGTGGAATTGTTATCCGCGACAACGTGCTGCCAAGAAACAGAAACAGGGAGCGTTCGCCGGAACCACGCCGGAACCAGAACAATGTTCGTGAGACCGAGCCCAGGAGGAGTCGGAATGAGGAGCGTGACCCAGAGCCTCGCCGGAGCCGCGACCCAGAGCCTCGCCGGAGTCGTGACCCAGAGCCTCGCCGGAATGACCAGGGCAGCCAGCGCCATGGCGAAGGCAGCCACAGGAGCCGGAGCCAGCACCGGGAAGGCCGAGGAGAATCAGAAGGCGGAAGCAAGAAATCGGTCCGACCACCTCGCAGGTCTCCCTCACCACCACCTAGCGGTGGCGGCGGAGGTGGAGGCGGAGGCGACGGCCGGAGATCTCGCTCTCGCTCACAATCTCCTCGCCACGGCCCGCGCGACGCGCGGGATCGCCTTAACGAATACAGAACCGACTACATTGGTCCGAAGTGCTTTGGCGAGGATGATTCGAGAGGAACCAAAGCCAAGGATGAACCTCAAGCTACCGGAAATCTGAAGCATTATGATGGCACCGAAAGGCCGGATACTGGATTGAGGATTACTATAATGCAGTAACCTTTGCCGGAGGAACCCCTAACATCGCCTGCCGCATGCTCCAGTTGTACCTTGTAGGTCCAGCCCGGATCTGGCTCAGTGACCTCGAGAAGAATTCCATCTTCTGCTGGTTCGACCTGAAGACCGCTTTCGAGAAACACTTCAGAGGCACCTACAAAAGACCTGCCACGGCAAGCGACCTGCAAGCCTGCATCCAGAAGAAGGGAGAAACCTCAAGAAACTACCTCACAAGATGGTTGGCCTGCAGGAACGAGTGCGAAAACGTCGACCACACCACCGCCATGTACGCTTTCATTGGTGGACTGCAAAGGGGAGGTTTGCTGAGGCATACGCTCACTCGTTTGGCTAACTCAAGCAAGCTGACTTTGGATGAGATGATCTCCATTGCCAGTGATCATACTGCCGCCGATGATGACGCAGGCGGTGATCTCGCAGCTACAGCAATCCCCCTACATCAACAGAAGAAGAACCGTGATAACGGCAGCAGCAGCAACCATAAGCGCAAAAACCCTGATGACCAGAAGAGTGGCGGATCCGAGATGGTCGCCATGGCATTTCAACGCGGAGGTTCAGGAGGCGGAAGAGGACGCGGACGTGGAGGCGGAGCCGGCAGGGGTCAGCAGCATACCTCTGAGGTCACGGCTGGCGGATCCCGCGCTCCGCAAACCTACGAGGAATACAGAGACATGCCCTGCCTGGCCCACCTGGATCCGGTTACGGGGAAGTCCACTCATACCAACCGCAACTGCAAATGGGTCAATGATCTAAAGAACGATCCGGAGGCAGGATACAAGCGCGCCCGGAAGCACCGCCCACGCGGCAAAGGTGGCAAGGGCAAGAACAAAGACAAGGAGGAAGATAGTTCCGAGGCGATGGATGAGGATGATAACTCGCCGGATCCCAAGGCAGGATCCGCAGGTAAATCCAACCCATTCGATAAAAAGAGCGTGGGGGCTTACCACACTTTCCTCGGGACACCAACAGTACGCGCCTCCAAGTCAGCCACCCGGATCCTGAACGCCATAGTTCCGGCTGTGCCGCAGTACGTCAGGTGGTCGGAAATCCCGTGCACATTTGATAGGAAGGATCACCCTGCAATTGTGCCAAAAGAATGCTACGCCTTGGTTGTAAGTCCCCGCATAGATGGGTATGACTTCTCCAAATGCCTCATGGATGGCGGAGCCAGCCTAAACATCATGTACCTGGAGACTCTAGAGCGGATGAACCTCACCAAGGAGCAGCTGAAACACAGCAACACTGAGTTTCATGGCGTGGTTCCGGGTAAGAAGGCGAATTCCCTCGGCAGCATCACACTTCCCGTGGCTTTTGGCGATGTTCATAATTTCCGCGAAGAGAAGATCACGTTTGAAGTGGTGCCATTCAAGAGCTCCTACCACGTCATCTTCAGCAGGCCCACCTACCACAAGTTCCACGCAAGAGCGTGCTACATCTACAACAAGCTCAAGGTTCCGGGTCCTAAAGGAATGATTACCGTATCCGGAGACTACAAAAAGGCTCATGAGTGCGAGTTAGGCGAAGCCGCCTTCGCAGAGTCTGTGATATCCGGAGAAGAGTTAAAAGGCTACAGAGCCGCGGTGGATCCGACTGAGATGCAGACCACCAAGAAGCAGATCTCCGAGCAGAAAACCTCCTTCAAGGCCGCGATAGAAACCAAGAAGCACGACCTCATCAAAGGCGACTCTTCCAAGCAGGTTTCGGTCGGAGCCAACATGGACCCCAAATAGGAAGACGCGCTCGTCGAGTTCCTCCGCGCTAACATGGATATCTTCGCATGGCAACCTTCTGACATGTCCGGAGTACCTAGGGAACTCGCCGAGCACTACCTCAACATAAATCCGGGAGCTAAACCGGTGAAGCAAGCTATGCGACGCTTTGGAGATAAGAAGCGCCGCGTCATAGGAATGGAACTAGCAAAGTTACTAGAAGCAGGTTTTGTAATAGAAGTTATCCACACCGATTGGGTCGCGAATCCCGTCCTTGTACCCAAAAAGAACACTGAAATACTAAGAATGTGCATCGATTACTCTGGCTTGAACAAGCATTGCCCGAAGGATCCGTTCCCCTTGCCGCGCATTGACCAGGTCATTGATTCGACGGCGGGGGCGGAACTTCTGTGTTTTCTTGATGCGTATTCCGGGTATCATCAGATCCGGATGAAGGAATCCGACCAAAAGGCAACTTCATTCATTACCCCGTTTGGTACTTACTGCTATGTTACTATGCCTTTTGGTTTGAAAAATGCAGGTGCCACCTACCAACGAACGATGCAGCGATGCCTGAAGGACCAAATTGGCCGGAACGTGCACGCTTACGTCGACGACATCGCGGTCATGACACGGAAAGGATCCGACTTGATCAGTGACCTCACAGAAACCTTCGACAACCTCCGCAGGTACAAGATGATGTTGAATCCGCTGAAGTGCGTCTTTGGCGTACCAGCCGGAAAACTCCTTGGCTTCATAGTCTCTCACAGAGGCATTGAGGTTAACCCGGAAAAGATCAAGGCAATCCTGTGTATCAAATGGCCAACTTGTCTCAAAGATGTGCAACGGCTAACTGGTTGCGTCGCAGCAATCAGTAGGTTTGTTAGCCGTCTTGGCGAGAAGGCACTACCTCTGTACAAGCTGCTGAAGAAAACAGACAAATTTGTCTGGGACGACGCAGCTGACGCAGCTCCTCGGGGGTTGAAGGAAATACTCACCTCCCCACCTATCTTGGCAGCCCCAGCAGAGTCAGAGCCGATGCTCCTTTATTTGGCAGCTACCAACAAAGTCATCAGCCTCGTCATCGTGGTGGAGCGAAAGGAAGAAGGTCATGAATATGACGTCCAAAGACCTGTCTACTACATTAGCGAGGTGCTGACGGAGTCAAAGCAAAGATACCCTCACTTTCGAAGCTAGCTTATGGAGTGTTCCTAGGCAGCCGGAAGCTGAGACACTACTTCCAAGAGCACCCAGTAACAGTTGTGAGCAAGGCTCCGCTGTCAACAATTCTCAACAACGCTGACGCAACAGGACGTACGGCTAAATGGGGCATCGAGTTATCCGCCTTCGACATCGCTTACAAGCCTAGGACTGCGGTTAAATCCCAAGTCTTGGCGGATTTCGTCGCAGATTGGACAGAAGCTCCGGATGCAAGTCTGGAGCCGGAACCAGAAACATGGGTTATGCACTTCGATGGATCCAAGCAGCATCAAGGCTCAGGAGCCGGAGTCACCCTGAAGTCCCCTACCGGAGAAGAACTGCAGTGACGTTCCGCGGATCCACTTCGAAGCTACAAACAACATGGCGGAATACGAGGCTCTACTACACGGTCTGCGCATCGCTAAGGAAATTGGGATCAAGCACATCATATGCTGTGGAGATTCCGACCTGGTGGCACAACAAGTAGCCGGAACCTGGAACGCCAGGAACTCCGTCATGGCGGCCTACAGAGACGAAGTTGATGAGATCGCCAAGTGCTTCCTCGGATACGAAGTCAAGTACGTCAGGAGAGACGATAACACAGCGGCAGACATGCTATCCAAGCTCGGATCCGGCAGGAAGCGAATTCCGCCTGGCATTTTCCTGGAGCATCTCCGGATACCCTCGGTGAAGGGCGCTAACCCGAAAAACCCAGAAGTGGCAGTGTCTCCGGCTAGGGAAGTGATGGCTATCATTCCGGCTTGGACACAGCCTTTCCTGGATTACCTCATCGATCAGAAGTTGCCTGAGGACGAGGTCCTCGCAAGACAGATCGTCAGATGAGCAAGATCCTACACAGTGGTTGATGGACAGCTCTACAAACGAAGTGCAGCAGGGGTATTTCTCAAGTGCGTCTCCAATCAAGATGGCATTGAGATCCTCAGAGAGATCCACGCAGGGGATTGCGGGCATCATGCCGCTCCCAGGTCACTCGTTGCAAAAGCTTTTCGGTTAGGGTTCTATTGGCTCACAGCTAAAGAAGATGCTCGACAAAATAGTCAAGACCTGCCGAGGTTGTCGATACTACGCTACTCAACCAAACGCTCCAGGCCCAAGAGCTGAAGACCATACCTATCACCCGGCCATTTGCGGTCCGGGGGCTCGATATGGTTGGTAAGTTAAAAAGATCATCTCCTGGCGGTTTTGAATACCTCCTGGTCGCTGTTGACAAGTTCAGCAAACGGATCGAGGCTAAGCCAGTGAGAAAAGCCGATGGTGCTACGGCACTAAAATTCGTCTGCAGCCTCGTGATGAGATTCGGCATCCCACACACCATAATCACAGATAATGGCACAAACTTTGCTCAAGGAGAATTGAGGGATTATTGTGAGACAGTAGGGATTCGATTGGACCTTGCATCTGTGGCTCATCCACAATCCAACGGTCAGGTTGAAAGGGCTAACGGCCTAATACTATCAGGAATCAAACCACACCTTGAAGAACCGCTGCGACGAGCAGCTGGAGCTTGGGCTGATGAGTTGGAAGCTGTTTTGTGGAGTCTACGAACTACCCCTAACAGATCAACAGGGTTTACCCCATTTTTCCTGGTATACGGATCCGAAGCCGTGCTTCCCTCCGACATCATCCATGATTCACCGCGAGTTTCCGCCTACAATGAAGAAACAGCTGACGAGGCCAGACAGCTATCTGTGGACCTGATCGAGGAAGCTCGGAACCTAGCTGACCAGCGCTCCGCCATCTACCAGCAGAAGCTCCGACGCTATCACAGTCGTCGAGTTCGGAATCGCTCCTTCATGGCAGGAGACCTGGTCCTCCGCCTTCGGCAGGTGAAAGACCATAAGTTGCAATCTCCGTGGGAAGGACCCTTCGTCGTTAGCAAAGTGCTTCATAACGGGTCTTACTACCTTGTTGATTTCCGCGAGCTACGGGATAGACCTGCTAATTGGCACCGGAAACGCAAGCGTGAGGATCCGGATGACATCTACGATGAAACAGATCGCCCTTGGAACATCGCACAGCTACGTCCTTTCTACACTTAGCATATATTCTTTCCGAGTTACAAACTCTGTAATAGTTATACATGATCAATGAAATAAAGCTTATGGTTCACTCTTTGAGTCTTTTACCTCCTTTACCTGTTCATTTTAGATCGTGTATGTTTTTTCCGACTAAAACCGCAGAGCTGGATGTTTCCGCCTAGGCGTGTATGAAAGTTGTGATTTTCAAAATCGTCCTTTAGGATGTAAGCTTAAGTTTTCTGATTAAATTGTTATCTGTTGCGAACTCGTGGATTCCTAGTAGCGATTTCCGGCACCTATGCCTGGGGGCTTGTTTCCGCGGTTATGGACGGATTGCCATTGGGCTTCGTCGCCGCTGGCGAGCGTTTCCGGCTAAGGTCTTCCGGCTCGCGGAAGGTCAAGCGGGCAAGCCGGAAAACAATAACATCAGCACTTGCTTTTCAACATAAAACGAAACATGCGAATAACATTAACGGATAGCAGGATAAGTGTTTCCGCCCCACGCATAGTCGTTTCGTTTCCTAGCTACTTAAGAATTTAGAGTCTTATTACAAACCCACTCTGGGGCCAAAATGATGCAACTTGTTTCATTGTCTAAACAGGAACTCTACTCGGAGTCCTCTTCTTCAGATTCCTGGTAGGCAGAGCCGTCGTCGTCACTGTCACCTGATCCGGCTTCGGAGTTGCCACCAGAGCTTCCTCCGGAATGCTCGACGCTTGACCCGGAGCCTTCCCCATAATACTCCGGCTCACCTTCCTCCTCCTCCTCTGCATCGAAAAATCCCTGAGGCAGATCATGTTTGTTATACCAGAACGAGTGATTCACTCGCCTGACAAACAGCTGCTCATATCCCTGGGTTTCCGCAAGGAGGGCACCCATGTCGGAACCCTTGGGGGCTCCGCGTGCAACATCTGCAAAGTTGAGGGAGGGGAAGTGAGCCTTGCAGGTGGCCAAGACAAGGGAGGCGACTCCGCGTGCAGAAGATTTTTGCCAGTCTTTGATGAAATCCGGCACTTGTCGCATAAGTTTGGTCATCGTATCGACGACTGTGGTTTTGGCCTTCTTCAAAGACAGAGTCCCGGCGATTCCGCGACAGGCTTCAAATAACGCGTCAATGGAAATCCGTGCCTCATCGTATGCCTCCGTCCTCTTCAGGTTCGACTCCTTTGACCACTCGAAGCCAAGGCTCGCTGTGGAAGAAGGAGGTCCAGTTCCGTTAGAAAGAAAGCATATAAGGCAGTCGGAACAGTGACACGGAAAAAAGCTTACGGAAGATAAGTTGGTCAATGGCGTCCACCTCCGCTTCTAGAACTTTGTTCTTAGATACCAAGGAGATCACGCGACCCTGGCTCTTCTCCAGTTTTTCGTTCAGATCCGCCAGGACGCGGGCATGCTTGTCGGAGAGCTCTTTCCTCGCCTGAGTTTCCTTGTTGGAGGATTCTTGGATGAAGGTTTTGAGGGATTCATTCTCCGCCTCAAGCACCTTGACCTTGGCGGATAGCTCATCAAGCGAGGAGTGCTTGGCAGTTTCTTCTGAAGACAGAAAGTTGCACATATTATGCATCTTGAACAACTATGTCAGCACAAAAAGTAACGACCCGGATCTCGTACCTTGAAGGCGGGTCTCAAGCAGCTGGATATCTTTTTTGCTATTTTCCGCGTGCTGGCGCAGCCCCTCGATTTCCGCGATTTGCTCCAGCACGTGCACGCGCAGATCTTCGTGCAGTTTCCGCGTGGTCTGCGAAGCAGCAGAAAGTTAGTCGGATATTAAAATCTGGGGGGCTAGCGAAGAATTCAAAGTCTTGGGATAAAAATTTCAAATTTCCGCCTAAAAGTACATTTTGGGAAAAAGCATCGGCTAATACATGTTACACGGAAATATATCACCCAATGCTTGGGGGCTAGTATCACCTGCCGCACTTCCTTGTGCTTGGCGAAAAACTCCTTCAGGCTGTCCTCCAGGTCGGTGAGCTCTCGCATCTCCTCGTCCGGTTTTCCCCACACTTTGTTCAGCATGGCGGAAACCTCCGCGTGACGCTGTGCAAGGGTAAGCTTTTGAAGGGACGGAGTTGGTTGGAGGTTGACCCGAGTCGCGTTGGTGACCTGAAGGAGCTTTACCTTTTGCTCCTGTTGTTCTTCCGTGGGCTCCGCGAAAGTGGCGCCTGGTTGATCTTGCGGAGGAACAGATGAGGAGGTCCCCTGGGCGAAGTCGCCATGATGAGTGGGATCTTCAGGAAGGTCATCGAGGTTGATGATATCTTTCGGATCCGGCTTTGAGGCGGATGAAGCCTTGGGCGGAACTTCAACCTCAGGAGTAATAGGAATGGAAGCCGGAGATGGCCTGGCTCTTTTCTTTGGGACCCTTGGGGCCTTGGGGGGCTGGCTTCCGGAGCTTCAGAAATAACATAAAAGCATAAATAAGAGTTTAAGCGTAAAACCAGAACTTGGATCTCGGAAATAGGCGCTTACCCGGAAGGCTTGAAGAAATGCTTGGATGGCAGGCTGCCCCTTGTTGCTGGTATTAATCAGCGAGAGGCGCTTCTTTTCCGCCTCCGCTTTCCGGGTAGCCGCAGTGCTAAGCACTTCGCGGGGGCGTTTCGCATGGGGGCTGGAAGGGGCTGGCTTCTTCCTCTTAGCAGGGCGTGGGGCTTCAGGAGCTTCCGCCTCCGATGCGGCTTCCAGATCCGTGTTGCCGGTAGAAGGAACCCGGAGGAGAATTCCGAGTTCGCTTTCTTCAAGCGCCTCGAGCTAATGCAAAGTTAAACACTTAGACAAAAAAGTTTGAATGCGAAGAGAAACAAAAGATTAAAGTCAAGACGGCGTACCGCGGTTCCGGAACCATTCGTGTGAATGTCTTTGTTGCACACGTGAACGTGAAGTTCACGTGGGATTTTGATGAGGAGCCGGATCCTCTTGTCGATGGCGTCGGCAGAAAGATTATCTTTTGTAGCGCGCATTTCGTCGTCGCGCCCTGTGTATTGGAACATCAGGCGGCCCCTCTGTTGTAGCGGCTGGATCCGCTTGGTAAACCAGGAAAGGGTTAAGTCCTTCCCCGTCAGTCCCTCCTCCGTCAGCTTACAGATCCGCCTGACGGCGCGTGTGAGCTGGGGCGTTTTGGAAAGGTGGGGGCAGTGCGTCCATGACGGAAGCTCAGTGGCGGGGCAGTTCTTGAAAGGCGGCAGCTTCTTTTCACTCGCGGGGTCGGAGACGTCCTTCAAGTAGAAGAAACCCCCGGACCAGTACCTCGCGGATTCGTGGCGGTCGGTGGGGGGGTAGACGCGGCCCGGGCGGATTATAAAGGTGATGGATCCGCATGTAGCGAGTTCGGCGGATTGCCGGATCCTCTCCTTCTTGACAGTAAAGAAATACTGGAACAGAGAGAGCTCGGGGGTTACCCGGAGATGGCCTTCGCAGAGGGTGACGTGGTTGCTGATGGCAAGCACGCTGTTCGAAGATATGTTGTGGGGTTGGAGCCCATACGCCTTCAGAATCTCCAGGAAGAAGTCCGAAGGCGGAAATGAAAAACCGCGCTCCACCAGCGCTTTCCTCAGCACCATCTCGTCATCCCTCGGAGCTGGAGCTAGTTCATTTGGAGCTGACCTCCAGCTTCCGGGTTGCAGGAAGCCCTCCGCCTCGAGGTTCTTCAGCTCCATCTCGGTGGTGGTGCAGGGCCACCATTTTCCCTTGGCTTCAGAATCTCGCTTGCGAGCTTTCGACTTTTTTGTGACCTCTTCCGCCTGGTGCTCCGTTTGACCCGCCGCGGAGGCTTTCTCCGGGTGAGCAGAGGTCCCTTCAGCCTCCTTGCCGGAATCCTTAGAAGGACCCAGCTTGACTGGGACAAAAGGTGGAGGGGCGGAGGAGATTGGAGTGACCATGATTGGTTCCGAGGTCGGAGGCGGAGTCGTTGAAGACATCTGAAGAAAAAGGGTTTGGCGGAAACTTTCTTTAGTCGGATCCAACATCATCTTCCCCAAGTTCACCCCTACCAACTACGGCGCGAAAGCGAAGCTCGAAAACTTACCGTAATGGCGTTCGCGGTGGTCGGAGTCGCCGGCGACGAGTTTTCCGCGCGGTGGCTCACTGATGTTAAGAACAGGATGAGCACGACGCGGCGGCGAAGTACCTCCGGCGATGTTCCGGTGAGATTCCGGCACGGCGGAGAGGAAGCT
Organism: Lolium rigidum; assembly: GCF_022539505.1. Lineage (NCBI taxonomy): Eukaryota > Viridiplantae > Streptophyta > Magnoliopsida > Poales > Poaceae > Lolium > Lolium rigidum. The sequence goes on from NC_061511.1 coordinate 80,937,224, forward strand.
CGTGGCGGCGCTCGGCAGAGAGGTGAGAAGGGGGGTGAATGAGGGTAAGGGCCTCGACGGCGGATATTTATAGGCCGAAGGGATAAGATTCGTGCTCCGCATCCTGTGGTCGGAACGCAAGCGTCGCACCGTTGGATGTGAGACACGTGTCCAAAACCCTAAGCGGTAAAAATGGCTAGAGATAAGTTACCGCACAAGTCGCGCGAAAATGGCGCCAGAATTGGCGGAACCGTTTGAGTCTTTTAAGATTCCGGGTAATTGCGTGAGGATAAGTTGGCTCTCATTCGCGCGCAGGGAGTAACCCGGAAATGTTCTTTGGAACGTCGATGGATGAAGTCCCGCAGGATGGGAGCATTTTCCGGCTATAAGTTGGAAAAAGAAGAAAATGCGAAGTTGGAGCTCTTCAAGTTTTTCCGCGTTACCAACGATTGCCGGAGATCATGGTGGACCAGCAAGGCGGAAACCGCAGGTGAAACTCGGAGAGCTCTGGGGGCTACTGTTGTGGGTATACTTCATGGGTGTACCATCGACAGTGCCTAGATCCGGCAAGCCCGGGTGGCCCACAGATGGTGATGAGGCATGTGGCCCATCGGGCGGCCCGAGCTTGTCGTTGATCCTGACGGAAGATGTCCGGCCCAGGAGCAGGGAGCCGGATCCGACCGACCTCGAGGAAGAACTCGGATCCACGGAGGCCCATTAAGGGACCCGGATCCGGTACGACGTATATGGAAGGCGGATCCGTGACGTGCACGGCAAGATATTGTACCGTAGTTAGGCTATCTGTAATCCGGCTAGGACTCTCCATGTAAACCCTAGATCCGTGCGCCTTTATAAGCCGGATCCCGGGAGCCCCGGAGGCACAACCACAACTCATTGTAACAACGCGAAAGCGCCCGGATAATTCCGGACAAGCAGCAGTAGGCCCTGTCATCGTGCAGGTGTTCCGAAGCTGGGTAACTCGCGTACCACCGTCCCGTGTGCACTCCGCCCTATGGCCCCTACTTCTTCTCCCCCTCGTGAGGATCCCTCCTCCGAGGTACCGTCGAATAGGCAACGACAATTACACTTTTGTTGAATATCATGTGAGTTGCTATGCATGTTCGTCTTGTCTGAAGTAAGGACGATTTATCATGATCAAATGGTTTGAGTATGCATATCGTTAGAGAAGAACATTGGGCCGCTAACTAAAGCCATGAATCATGGTGGAAGTTTCAGTTTGGACACTAATCCTCAATCTCTTATGAGAATATTATTTGTTGTTGAATGCTTATGCATTAAAGAGGAGTCCATTATCTGTTTTCTATGTTGTCCCGGTATGGATGTCTAAGTTGAGAACAATCAAAAGCGAGAAATCCAATGCGAACTTTCTCCTTAGACCTTTGTACGAGCGGCATAGAGGTACCCCTTTGTGACACTTGGTTGAAACATATGTTATGCAATGATAATCCATGTAAATCCAAGCTAATTAGGACAAGGTGTGAGCACTATTGGTATTCTATGCATGAGGCTTGCAACTTATAGGATGTCTTATACATAACGCATATGAATTATTACTACCGTTGACAAAATTGTTTCTATGTTTTCAAAATAAAAGCTCTAGCACAAAAATAGTAATCCATGCTTCCCTCTGCGAAGGGCCCATTCTTTTACTTTATGTTGAGTCAGTTTACCTACTTCCTTCTATCTTAGAAGCAAACACTTGTGTCAACTATGTGCATTGATTCTTACATGTTTACCTATTGCACTTGTTATATTACTTTATGTTGACAACTATCCATGAGATATACATGTTACAAGTTGAAAGCAATTGCTGAAACTTAATCATCCTTTGTGTTGCTTCAATGCCTTTTACTTTGAATCTATTGCTTTATGAGTTAACTCTCATGCAAGACTTATTGATGCTTGTCTTGAAAGTACTATTCATGAAAAGTCTTTGCTATATGATTCAGTTGTTTAGTCATTGTTTTTACCATTGCTTTGAATCACTTCATTCATCTCATATGCTTTACAATAGTATTGATCAAGATTATGTTGGTAGCATGTCACTTAAGAAATTCTCCTTGTTATCGTTTACCTACTCGAGGGCGAGCAGGAACTAAGCTTGGGGATGCTTGATACGTCTCCAACGTATCTATAATTTCTTATGTTCCATGCTAGTTTTATGACAATACCTACATGTTTTGTTCACACTTTATGATGTTTTGATGCATTTTCCGGAACTAACCTATTAACGAGATGCCGAAGTGCCAGTTCCGTTTTCCGCTGTTTTTGGTTTCGTAAATCCTACAAAGGAAATATTCTCGGAATTGGACGAAATCAACGCCCAGTATCTTATTTTTCTCGGAAGCTTCCAGAGCACCGAAGAGGGGCCAGAGGGGAGCCAGGGGGGCCCCACCCCACAAGGCGGCGCGGCCAAGGGGGGGGAGCGCCCCCCTATGGTGTGGCCCCACCAGGACTCCTCCGAGGCTGCCCTTCCGCCTATATAAAGCCTCCGTCGTGAAACCCTAAAGAGATAAGCCACGGGACGAGAAAAGTTACGCAGCCGCCGCCATCGCGAAGCCAAGTTCGGGGGGGACAGAAGTCTCTGTTCCGGCACGCCGCCGGGACGGGGAAGTGCCCCCGGAAGGCATCTCCATCGGCATCATCGCCATCTTCATCGCCGCAGCTGTCTCCTATGATGAGGAGGGAGTAGTTCTTCCTCGAGGCTAAGGGCTCTACCGGTAGCTATGTGGTTAATCTCTCTCTCATGTACCTCAATACAATGATCTCATGAGCTGTCTTACATGATTGAGATCGATATGATGAGCTTTGTATCACTATTAATCTATGTGCTACTCTAGTGATGTTATTAAAGTAGTCTATTCCTCCTTCATGATGTAAAGGTGACGGTGTGTGCATCATGTAGTACTTGGCGTAGGTTATGATTGTAATCTCTTGTAGATTATGGAGTTAACTATTACTATGATAGTATTGATGTGATCTATTCCCCATTTCATAGCTTAAAGGTGACAGTGTGTATGCTATGTTAGTACTCGGTCTAAATTGCAACGGTCTATTATGCTCTAGAGGTTACTTAAACATGAACTCCGAATGTTGTGGCGCTTGTTAACTCCGGCTTGAGGGAGCTCTTGTAGCCCTACACAATGAATGGTGTTTGTTATCAAACAAGAGAGTGTATGTAGCACAAAGGAAGAGAAGGTATTTATTTATGTGATCATTGTTGAGAGTGTCCACTAGTGAAAGTAGGATCCCTAGGCCTTGTTCCCGAATAGAAAAGTTACACCACAGAGAATTGCCTCCCACGCCAGCAAGCTATTTTCTGGCACCGTTTCCAACAAGTTCTGCTACATGTTTACTTGCTGCCATATTTATTTCAGATTGCTATTACCACTCATATTCATCCATATTACTTGTATTTCACTATCTCTTCGCCGAACTAGTGCACCTATACATCTGACAAGTGTATTAGGTGTGTTGGGGACACAAGAGACTTCTTGTATCTTAATTGCAGGGTTGCTTGAGAGGGATATCTCTGACCTCTACCTCCCCGAGTTCGATAAACCTTGGGTGATTCACTTAAGGGAAACTTGCTGCTGTTCTACAAACCTCTGCTCTTGGAGGCCCAACACTGTCTACAGGAATAGAAGCGTGCGTAGACATCAAGCTCCAGGGTGCTAAACTACATAGGGCGCGTTTGGTAGCCTAGGCTCCCCTTGGCTCGCATGGGGGTGCAATTTTTGGCCATTTTGGTTTCCTGAGCTCCTCCGTGTTGTCGCACCGCACGGTTCTTAAAGCACCCTCGCACTAGGCAGGTGTAGCCGCCCTGTGGTGCCTCTTCATCCCCCCTCCGGACTTCATCTTCGTTTCGGTAAAATATTGACTTCGGCCTTTGTTTCGTCCAATTCCAAGAATATTTCCTGTACAACATTTCTGAAATACAAAAACAGCAGAAAACAGGGAACTAACACTGTGGCATCTTGTTAATAGGTTAGTGCCGGAAATCATGTAAAAGTGCAACGAAGTGTAAATAAAACACATATGAGTTGTTGTGAAATAAGCATGGAGCGTCAAAAATTATAGATATGTTTGAGACGTATCAGTAGTTCATTGATGTGCTAACGCTTAGGTACGTTCTTCTGGTGTTTGTCATATAGGCGATCATACCATTCGGCTTCCTTGATCTTTCTGCTCCAACTGTCAGTGCTCATCGTTGTTTGTTTTCAAACAAACCTACCATGGTTTGGTAACCTGAGATTTAGAGTTTGTGCTGAACCGGTTGGTTGAGCTCGTCCATAGCGGCGTATATTTTAACCTGTGATTCAAAGAGGCCCAGATGAAGAAGGTAGCTGCTAATGTTCATTCATTCACTGGCATACATGTGAGAACTCTTCAGATCTACAACCACATCATAAGGTGGAGAACCAAGTGGAGCGTCATAAGCAAGATCAAATGCGACCGCGCTCTGGACTGGAGCGAAGATGCATGGTTGCTGCTTCTACGTTGCTGATGAAGAGACAACACATGAGTACATTAAGGTAGTAAGCTTCATTGAGTTACTTCATAGATCTGAAAGTATGTCATTGTCATCCGCACTAGCACTTTTCCATTTGGATTGTATCGCTACCCGCGGCATCGTCAGTACGTCGGGACCCCGATCAGGAACTATGCTCAGATAAAGACGATCTTCACGTCCGGTTTGTCTGCAAGGTGCAGCTGTAGCAAGCTAACTTGTGTGTGGGGGCAATCAACTCAATTGCAGACAACGAAGAAGAGTATCCCGAGCACCGTCAGCTGCAGCCATCGGAGAGGGCGATCTGACTTAGGGCCTGACTACCCCAACAGTTTTCGGCTTAGTGCTTCTGCTTCCTTCTTCATGATTTGCTTATTTTGGGAGGTGCTCTCGTATCCCTCCATTAGCTAGGACTTGCTCGAATCTTATCTCCGGTATATAATGATGAACTTGTTCGAGATGGTATATACTAACTCCTCATGTGATGAACCTGTGATGCATCACGAAGTATAATTGCTTTGCTCGTGATGCATCTCCCAGTAGGGTAAGTAATTACTGTGTATTACCAGCAAGTTTTGATGAACTGAATCAAGCTGATGTGTTGTTATTCAATTAGCAATACTGGGTAACGTCACCATTGTAAGTGAACACAACACGCTCATATCTGCAACCAAAAAAGATGTGGGCTGCTCGATCAGGACAGAAAGACACTTGTGCAAGCACTCAAACAATGGGAACTAACTTCCCTCTCCAATGCAGAAAATGTCAGACGAGTAACCAAACGACACAGCTTTATGGCCCATACCCCGTTTGCAAGGCGCACACGCCTTCATCTCACTACACTATTGGTGCACGAAACCGACCCAGCCTACCAAATGGGCCCATAGGGTAGCCCCACTGAGCACGACGCTAGCACCCTTGTGACATGCGCTAGCTAGCGGATTTAATTTGTGAAATAGTTTCGGTAAAAGTTCAAAGTTTTATGAAAATCCACCCAGGAGAGAGAAGTCTACTCCATGACTCCATCAAGGTCATCTGTCTACTAGTACCAACCTTTTTCACATGCTTCCATGAAAGATCACCTTTTGAAAATTCTTGCAGCCTTTGGCTGAGATCTCTCTCTCTCCAAATGCTCTGTCTCTTGTATGCTCAGGCTTTCCCCTCTCTCTCTAGAGATGCAGTAATAAAGGAGCAGTAGGTGTGCAGTGCAGAGACGGGGAATAAGGCAGGGAGGGATTCCAGGGCTGCGACAGGGCCCGGGAAAGGCAAACGGGAGAGCATCTACGCTGCTGCCCACGCAAGGGCGACGAGGCGCAGCAAGGAAAGCCAGCTGACCAGACACAGAAAACCTGCACCCGCGCCTGACTGGCCATCCTCTCTCCCGTCTTCAGTTTCTTGTGCTCGTGAAGATTTTTGAAATGGAAATTTCGTGGTTAGATTCCATTTTTAACACAGCAACATTCAAGCCACGATTTGATATGTTTGGCACTAGACACGCTCCTCAACGGGTGTCAGAATTTACCATCACCTAAAATTGGATATGGCTGTCGTCGACATTGTTCTGGGTCCACCCGTCAGCGTGGTGATGTCAACAAAAATGAGGCTATATGATCACTACATCGAATGACATTAAAGAAGGCATGCGAAATTCAGGCTCAATTAATTTTCATAAGAAGTTAAAAATGTACTCCATCCATCCGTAAATAGATAGACCCGTATAAATTGAGTAAGAATGTCAATCGCGAAAAGTCCTTTTGGATCATGGGCACCAGTGCTCTCACTCTATTAAAAAATTCGAAAATTATATTTATATATTTCAAAAAATTATGTAATAAAATTCTAAAAATAGGTAATTATGTATTCCACTTACGTATAAAATCCCAATTACAAATATTTTGTTTTCTGAGCGACATAAAAATAACAAAGTCTGAATTTTTTTTGGAGATTTTAATCACTATACTCAGATCCACATATTTGTTATTTTTATGCAGCCCAAAATACATATCATTTCCAGTTGTAAATTTACACGTTCGTGGGATACAATACTAACTACATCATAATTTACTTTCAGATTTTTCTGAAACTTAAAAATATGTTTTTTAATTTTTTTTCTGAAAAGGGATCACTGGTGCTCATGTGCACCAAATCTCTGTCAATCGTTTCTATGTTTTGATCAATCATTTATACAACAAAAAAAACATAAACATACCAATTCAATATCAATAGATCACACACAAGGTAAACTTTCATAACATATCTATTCCATATCGGTAGTTGTTGATATCTCTTATATATAATTGAAAACCATAATATATTTATTCCATATTGCACTCTCACTCGTTTTTTATTCAAATGGACATAAACCGTTTAATTTTAGTGTAAAGGAAAAGCAAGGACTCTAGGACTAGTTGGACATCATTCTAGAAATTAGATTAAAATCTCTCGTTTGTGCAGTAATCCTATCATTTTGCTTTTTCCAATAGTTTGATTTTTTTAACTACGCTTACTAGTTATTTTCATTAATAAATTATTAACTTCCACAGAAATTATGATTTTCTAGTTGTTACCTTCTTCATCTCCTCGCCATGAAAGATTCTACCTTTATAACACTTAATTGCCTACAAAATGGGCAATTCTCCAAAAGGACGATAATGAAATCCAAGTGTTTCAGAAAAAAAATCTCCGTGTCACGCAAAAACTTCGATTGGATAAACCAGAAAACAAAATAAAATGTACTTTAAATAAGATTTAGGCATACATCCACAAAATAATCATTTTAGAAGATAACTTGCACTTGTCTAATAATTAAATAAAAGGACAAATAAAGGATATGTAGTTGTGCACTGGGTAAAATAATTAATTATGAAATATTTGCATAGGTTCCATATGCATGAACAAAAAGTTCAAGGTTGACCTTGCAATGCTCACCTTCCTAATTTACTTTTCAAAAGATTGTTTAAGCCTTGGTTTTACTTATCTAGAAACGGTAGCAAAACTAAACCACACATAAAATATCAGGAATGAGTAGTGTATTCAAGCTAATCAAGAAAACAATTTTTGTAATCCAAAATATATAGAGAGCACCATGTAACATAGAACATACAACAACAAAGTCTTACTCTCTTCCTATGCATTGACATTACATATAAGAACAAATTATAGTAATATATTGGAGACCAACAAATCTCATCAGGAGATACTTGACTTTCAGATAAAAATATAAATATAGAGAGGGTTGTTATGACCTCCGCTCACAAAATAGTTATAGGCATTGGAAGCAAACTTTACAATATTATCGAAACTATAATCATTCTAAGCACAATCCAATTGTAAATCATGGAGATTATTCTCAACACAAACATATTTCTCCTATGAAGTATAGTTCGTATAATTATAGAATAAAATAGGACTGCCAAATGAGGTAGCAATATCATCACCACCAGTTATATCATCTCCAAAAAATTCTTTTGACCCATTTATCATAAGATTCACCATAAATCAGGTCCACTTCAAGAATTCATCAAATAAACGCTCATCATAAAAATATCAAAATTACTATCTTTTTTTAGAGAAAAGACTCATTGGAATTTGAGATTTACCATTATTGGAGGATGGGTAGCTACTTCGTTCTCGTTCCCATCCACCCTTCTTATTTTTTCTCTTCATTCTCTTCATCAATTTGTTCTCCCGTCTCACTTTCAAAGCATTCTTCCTCGTAAGCACACTTTTCCTCATTTAAAATAATAGTAGTATCAGAGATATATCACAAGTATATTTATTATAAAATATCATATCAAGGGATATGAGATAAATCCATTCATAACCATGAAAATTGTATTTTTGTACAAAAAATAGTAGTACAAAGAAGAATAAAACGTTTGTTTCCCGCAAGAATAACTAATTCTCTAATTAGTGGTATGCTCTCGGCGACAACGTCAAAAAACTCATGTCCTCTCCCTGGGGCCACCGCCTGGGTGGCCATCGCTCTTCTCGCTAGGGACCATGGCTGCACAACCACTTTCATTGTCGCTGTGTGTGGCCTATCGACATCTGCCTCTTGCAGCGGCGAGGGGGAGAGAAAGGAGGGAGGGTAGCAGCAACTAGGGTTCAGAGAGGAGAGGGAATGTTTAGGAGGCTTGGGGTTATAGTTTGGGATTGATGGGTAGAACCCACATCCCACTTCACTCATGGCTCATCAATTGCAAAGAATGGAAATACATGTTCAAATTATAATTACCGGTTAGGGTATCGACTGTGGCCATAAGATGGCCACATGGGGAAAAAAGACTCTTACAGACTTTCAAATAGATAGTGAAACCTTGTGACAACCTGAAAAGTTTAAGAACAACCATTAAGCTTATGAGTAGCATATAAACACCAAATAATACTGTCTACTGCACATAGCAATAGAAACCACAAGACGTTACTCTCAGCTTATGTATAGCATATGAACTTTGACCCAAAGATTTGATCAACGGTATCTTGATTATATAGTACACAACTGATATTGCTAGATTTGTATTGAAAATCACTTTCTAACAGGAATCTTTCTGATCATTCCAATTCTACATCAAACATTTCTTGTTTACATGGATTTTAATTATAGGTTAAAAGAAAAATCTTTAAAAATGTGCTCGCTGTATTTATTGGAATGCACGGAGTAGGAAAAGTGAGGGGACACATGTGAGGCGGAATGTGTGCAATTGGTTTAGAGGGGATGTATGTGGGATAAGGAAAGCTCAGCACTAACACACATCTGATGTGTAGTTAGTTAGCATTTGTTTAACGTCTTCCTTAACCTTAGGGAAAACATGGCCCGATTAAAATAAGAAAAAGTGAAAATCTCTAGACTAATAGTGCTCAATGAGATGGGATGGAAGATGCAGCGTGCTGTGATACAAAATCTATGTTGCTAATGCTAGTGGTTGGCTTTGTTCACGAGCGACTATAGTAGCAAGTGTCGACAGAAGAACATCGAACCAAGCCATGATGTGGATTGAGGAGAGCATCTTCTAGGATTTTGTCACATGTGATAATTTCTGTGGAAGTGCACATCGAAAGTAAAGTTATCCTTCACTGGATGGCACATACATGCTCGATGGCAAATATACAAATGGAAATATCGAGTAAGATTGTTTGGTTAGTGTGGTGGCTGCATCGGGGCTGCGGGCTGCAACGGGAACGAGCAGAAAAGTTGGACAGACACATGTACAAGTACAATGGGGTGCTAGGGAAGATGTTCCCTTTTACCCAAAAGGATCTTTTTGAGTGCTAGCAATTTTTTTTCCTCCATGAAAGTAGAAGTCTGGTGCATGCATAAAAAGAAGATCGCAAGAATCTGAAAGAGACGTTTGGAGGCTTCACAGCAGAAATACAGAAAAAAATGGCATGCCTACAGAGACGTGAAAACGAGAGGTAGTTTTAAATCTCGTTTCTTTTTCTCCAAGATTTGCAGGAACAAATCCTTGTTCCACACTACAAGTAGTTGTAGTCTGTCTATTGCACACACAGATTTTCTTTCAACGTACTGGTGGAAAACAAATGGTGGAGAGAGAAAAATATTCAACTGTACCGGGAAATCTTTTCGCAGAGAGGGAGAATATTTTTGGAAGCGATCATGTCTCTCTTCTGTTCTCTCTCGTGAGGACAGAGAGAAAAGTCTCGCGCGTAATGATTGTATTCTCCGGATAGTACAACGTAGGTAGTCTCAGGAGTGTAGTAGTACAGCCAGCCTGCCTGCCTGATGGCTGCGTAGTTCTTGTCAGGTCTTTTACAAAGTGTAAACTTGACCAGGACCAAATCTTCGTTGCAGGGCAGGCAGTAATAATGGATATCCTTAGCCGTGCTTCCTTTTCCAGAGCAGTACTACCACCGCCTGTTGACCATGGTGTAGAACAAGGTTCCACAATCCACATTCAATGCTTTTGTACAAGCACCTTGGAGTTACTTTGGAGAATCTTCTAATAGTAGGTCTATTTGGTTCACAAATTACAAAACGGAGGAGTTGGAAAAACACAGAAACTTGATAGGATTGCAGTTACAAAATAGAGGATGGAAAAACATATTATGTTTTTTTTGTACGAATAGCCATTTAGATGCAACACAAGGAAAATGTAGGAAACATGTCTTGATCCTACGCTAATGGATGTAAAAAAGAGGTTAGAGTGCATGTTGAAATTCGTATTTAATGAGGTGTAAGAATGCAATTTGTAGGAATTTTAGAGGTGTCATTCCTTTCATCCAAAGAGATTCCTTAGAAAAATTCCTACAAATGGGAATACTCCAAATTTCTTTTGAAAATCCTACAATCCAAAGGCGCCCTTATTCATTTCATAACTTTAAGGGTGTTACTAGTTTTTTTTCTCAATATGTTATCTAAGTTGAAGACCCTCTTATATTTTTTTGGAAAAAAATGCGGTAGGGGAAACCCTACAATTTTTTTTTTGAAATAATAAGAACCTAAATCTGTGTCCATGAGAACTTGAACCTAGGTGGCTAAGTTGTACATCCACTTCTCTAACCAAGTGAGCTAGGCCCACTTCTTGCTTTCTGTATTTTTAGGGTTGCTAACTAATATTTAATGCCCTTTGTCGGTTGGAGTAAAATGTTTCATTTCCTACTGGTTTGAGCATATAGGCGTATGGCTTATGACCGTTGTAATGGCCTCAAGAGGTACCAACATAGTACCAAGACCCATCAAAAACATATTGATACAATATGTTGTTGAAGATATCCCCATATAAATTAAAGCCCTTGGACATTACTGAAGGAGATATGCCCTAGAGGCAATAATAAAGTGGTTATTATTTATATCTTTATGTTTATGATAAATGTTTATATATCATGCTAGAATTGTATTAACCGAAACATTAGTACATGTGTGATATGTAGACAACAAGAAGTCCCTAGTATGCCTCTTAAACTAGCTTGTTGATTAATGGATGATTAGTTTCATAATCATGAACATTGGATGTTATTAATAACAAGGTTATATCATTATATGAATGATGTAATGGACACACCCAATTAAGCGTAGCATAAGATCTCGTCATTAAGTTATTTGCTATAAGCTTTCGATACATAGTTACCTAGTCCTTATGACCATGAGATCATGTAAATCACTTATACCGGAAAGGTACTTTGATTACACCAAACACCACCTGCGTAAATGGGTGGCTATAAAGGTGGGATTAAGTATCCGGAAAGTATGAGTTGAGGCATATGGATCAATAGTGGGATTTGTCCATCCCGATGACGGATAGATATACTCTGGGCCCTCTCGGTGGAATGTCGTCTAATGTCTTGCAAGCATATGAATGAGTTCATAAGAGACCACATACCACGGTACGAGTAAAAGAGTACTTGTCGGAGACGAGGTTGAACAAGGTATAGAGTGATACCGAAGATCAAACCTCGGACAAGTAAAATATCGCGAGACAAAGGGAATTGGTAATGTATGTGAATGGTTCATTCGATCACTAAAGTCATCGTTGAATATGTGGGAGCCATTATGGATCTCCGGATCCCGCTATTGGTTATTGGTCGGAGTGAGTACTCAACCATGTCCGCATAGTTCTCGAACCGTAGGGTGACACACTTAAAGTTGGATGTTGAAATGGTAGTTCTTGAATATGGAATGAAGTTGGAATATTTGTTCGGAGTCCCGGATGTGATCCCGGACATCACGAG
>NC_061511.1:80949522-80968928 GCF_022539505.1 Lolium rigidum
TACATGGTATAGACAACTGAATTCATTTCAAAAGAATTACTGACAACAAGGATTGTCCATGTAGATAATTTGTATGTAGTTAGGACAATGTGAAAAATAGAGGAAGCGAGCTCGTATTGAAATTAGAGTCCTATATAAAATATTTGGTCCTGAATTTTTTTCACTATCTCGGTACTATCCTGACTTTGAAAGATCATGATTTTTTTGGAACAATTTATCTCGACTTACATGCTGAGCATTCTCTAGAAGAAAAAATATTGTGATAATCTAGCAACAGCCGGTAAGTGTTGGCAAGATATGGACTTGGAAGATATTATGCCTACTTTTATAATACCAAGTAATCTTTGGCTACTAATAGAGTAATGGTAAACTCGAAAGTGTTAAGGTCTCTTTGCACAACATGAATCTAGGAACCAAAAAATAACTATAATTCTATGATTAAAGATTAAACAAAACCGGAATTTCAACTCTATGTACCTTCTGATTTCTTTGTTCCATAAAGAATTTTATTTATTCATGTAGGATCCATGCACGGTTTGGTTTTTGTGTAACTGAAAAAGGTAATCTAAATCATTTTGTTTGCATACATACAAATTAATTCTTTCGGTAGTATTGAAATATGGAAACAATAATGGAAGGGAATATAAAACATGCAATTTTTTAATGAAGAATTGAGGCATGCAAAACAAAATCTAGGATTTGATCCTTCTAAATTAGTTGACGTATAAACAATGTTCATGAACATTCCTTTGTGGAGTTATGAAGCACAAACAACATTAGAGTTTAAAGCAAGTTAAATCCGTTTCATCAACAAACAAAAGCTCGATTTCTATCAGAATTCACCCTTCGAACAAGCAAAAAAGGTAAGTGCCTTGCCAAAGAGGGCCTTATTAGAGATACATAACGAGCGAGCGCCATCCAAGTATCCAACCTTGCTGGAGAAAAATCCACGGTTAAAATGCGTTGGAATGACGTTTTCCATTCACGGAGAAGAGAGGTTTTGTGCTACAAGCACTTAGATATTCACCGTAGTGCCAATGCATGGAATACTATATTTCAGAGAAAAATAGAAAGTTGATAAATATACTGTATATCTCAATAGATCCACAAAATTTTCAATCGACTCCCGGGGTGCATACGAAGAAGCAAATGAGGGAAATCTAGCAGCCGAAATTGTCACCCAATTACGAAAAATGTAAAATGAATTTTCAAATAATACTATTCATAACTGAATTCATCTTTTTACCGTGTCTCGATGTGTAATCCAAAGTCAAATTTAAAATTTATCATGTAACTTCTGTTGAAAAACCACAACATTTTAGGGGTACTACTGCTCATTGGTACGTACATGGTACACCCACGTATTTATGATAGGTTGGGCCCACAGACCAGAGTCACCACGACCAGCAGTTGGTAACAAATAGAGGAGCAACACGCGTCGCACGTTCGTGTCTCGGTGAAAGCAAAGCGACGAGAGTGCGTCTTGCCCGTCGTGACTGTGCATCCGACCGTGGAGTGGCCAGATGTGGCGCCACCATGCATTCCAGTCCCATCCCAAACCAAGCGGGGAGATAATGTTGGCACGTTGTCTGTTATCTCATTGTCAACCCCATTACACGGCAGGTTAAGCGAGGTGATGTTTGTGCTTGGGAGGTACATCACGGTTCACGGCAGTTGGCAGCAGGGACGTACGGAGCTGCATGTATAGCAACGGTGTCAGCTGACACCATTGATTTTTCAAAATCCTTCACTAATTTTGTACTAATTACTGTTTGTTGGCAAAGATGACGCCACTGCCATAAATGTTGACCCCAGCAGATAATTTTGTAGCTTCGTCCCTGGTTGGCAGTGCTACTTTTGATTTGGTACCTTCTCACCCGGTCCATGGGTGACTGCCTTGTAAGTGATCTTTCTAGCCTCCATAAATATGAAGCCTCTAACGTTTTTAAGTTCCGACGATTTCAGCCTGAGATTTACCGGTCCAATGCGCTAAAAAAACCAGCAGGGGCTTCGGTTCCGGTTTTTCCGGTTAAACCGCCGGTCCGATCGGTTTTTAAAACTATGCTTGTAAGTGATCTTTCTAGCCTCCATAAATATGAAGCCTCTAACGTTTTTAAGTTCCGACGATTTCAGCCTGAGATTTACCGCTCTGAATAATGTGGTGATTAGTTTGCCTACAGGGCAACCCAATCAGCATACATCATCGAAAAAATAATATAATCAAAGTTTGGAGGGTAAAATCAATGAACATCTTAATAATATAAAAGGAAGAAAAATACATATATATTTCCTCCATCCCAAAGGAAGTATTGCACACATACTACAATGTCTAACTTCGACGGTTAATTTAACTACTCTTTCCGGCTCTAAATACTTGTCACATGTTCATTAAGCATAGACACTGGCCTACGTTTTTTTTTCTAAATATGGGACACACATTTTCTACTGGAGGGAGCAACAAAGTATTAGTTTTTTTTTTCGATAAAGAAGTATTAGTTACATACTAGTAAAAATATATCATTGAATCCGTATCCAAATTAGTTTTTGGACGATATAATTTTTATAACAAATATCTTATGTAGAAATATTAGTTAATTATTTATTCAAGAAAAATCACGAAAAGCAAAGAAAAAACCTAATAGGTGCAGAAGGAGTACGTGGATGAGAAAACTGAAATCACAAAATACCACTTGCAAAATTCCCACGCTTCCTTTTTCGGCAAGAACACATTTTTTTCTTATCAGATGACAGGATAAGGGAAACTAGATGTTGCATAATTCCACAAGTGGGATCTTATCACTCGATCAGGCATGAGACATCTGGGTTCCAAGTGCCGGTCATCTCAGGGCGGAATAAACGTTTTCTCGAGACTTTTTAGTTGGCGATAGGAAGCAGAAAAGTGAAAAAGGCGCACGCTTTTTCAAGTTCAACAAGGAAATTATACTCCGCCTATGACTTTCGATGGAGATCACCACAATTAGTTTTACAGTTGACTCTTTAGATGCATGCACGGTGACATGCTGCCGTGCGTCCTCATGCCGCGTCATAGTTACAGCAATCTCGTGTGTGGAGTCAAGCAACAACAAATGGATTTTCTGTTCGAATGTTTTTGGGGAATTACCGTTCATGGATCGAGCTATCAAGTGTAAGATTCTATCTCCAGGTCATTTTCAACCTTTTCGAACAAAAATATAATAAAAAACTGTAATAGGGCGTGTCTACTTTCTAGTGATTTTCTCTGGTTCTCTTAACGGAATGCAAAGAAACATGCGGCATTTCCATACCGTGAGATGATTGCAACGGACGGCTACTTAATAGGGCGCATAATGGACCCAGTCCCGGTCATGTAGAAAACAGAATCGTTCTCATGTGTGTCATTTCTTTGAATTCCTTGCTGAGAACTAGCTTAGTGCTTAATCAGGTTTCATATGGTCTGATTTGCTTTGCGAATTGCGATTCGTGCACTATAAATTACTCTCAGTTTTAATGAATAAGACTTATATTCTTATTGAAAAGTCAAGCTAATTAAAGCTAACTATTTTTTTCAAAAACTATGAACAAATATGATAGTCCATAGATATCATTTGAACACATGCTTCATGAGGCATCTAATGATATTATATTGTTTTTGTATTTTGCATATTAATGGGTTTTTTAGAAGTTTAATCAAACTTTACATAGTTTGATTTTTTAAAACGATATAACCCTTTGCTGTAGAGGTAGTACATGCTAAATTGCTAGTGAGCTTTTGTAGTTGTGAATACGTTGTAAGTGATGTAGAGGTAGTCTTTACTATTAAATGGGAGTTGGTCGTACGTCATACAACACGTTTGGTGAGGAGATTGAGAACATCTAGACCGTCTAATCTAATCTCACGGCTTTAGCTTTGTTTCACAGCAAATCAGGGCTCACGGCACAATGATGGTATGACGAATAAAGCTCACCAAACTATGGTATGAGAAGATATCTTTCCTGTTCGAGAGCTGGTGCTCCTATCTTAAACTCTCACGTTAATTACGGTACAGTAATTAGGAAGATACCTTTCCTATTCCTGAAAAAATCTCACCCGCCATCATCATCATCCAGAAAAGTTCATCGTGCGCCTCCACGGCTCCACCCGATCCCTATTCTCCTTCTCCCAATTTTCTCTATCTAATCCAATCCTGTAGTCGCTGCCTCTTCCGCGGGGGACACCCGAACCCCTCCACCGCCGGCCATTCCTCCCACGCCTAAGAGCTCATCAGCCGCTTCCTCTCCTCCTGGTGACCATGGAATACCACACGGACGACGGGCACGCCTGACGGCCTGACCCATGCCTGTGCTCTCTCCCGTGTCCCGTCGCGCCACGGCAAGCAGCCGAGGGCAGGGTTGGCGACGGGGCTCCATGTATGGCTATGGTGACCGATAATGACGAAGGGGTGCACGTCAATGGCTGCGGCTGGCGGGAGGGCCTCGTACGGAAGGAGCCCGCCATGGTGCAGGAATGGCGGCGAGGAGGCGCAGATGTTAAACCAACTTTTGGCTGTGACGACTGACGATGAGGCATTCTTGATGAAATTTATGACTCCGATATACAGAGTTATGGAGGAGGTATAGTTGCATGTTTGTATTCAGACAGTTCATTTTCCACCGTATCAAACCTTACTATTGACCCTCCTCTGAAATTCTACAGGAAGCTCGGAGGAACAGGACAATGAAATCTAAACACTCACACTTGGAGGAACTATGATAATCTCAGTGATTACTTTTGGTAAATAGCAGTCAAATATAATTGTTGCGTTTAATATACTTGTGTCATATATTTTGACGAAACCATAGAATTATTCTTGTGTTGCATTCAGAAAAAATGACTCTGTCCAGCTTAGATTTCAGGCAGGGAGAAGTTGCTAAGGAAGTTTGTGTCCGATGATTTAAACAGCCATGGAGCCAACTTCTTGGATTGAAAATATGCTACCTATTGATCACACGATTATGCTCATGGACCAAGATATGGAAAAAATTCATGAGATATCCTACATGGAGAAGTAAGTACTTTTGATATGTATACAACCATGCATGTTTCACTGTTTTGGGATCAATCTCAGAAGATTATCCCTTTTTCTACTAGGGAACTGCACATAGCTCCTTCGTGAGGACTGATCTAGGGCCTGGTCACTGATTTACTGCTGCATATGAAGACCCTCCAGAATCACACAGTTCCATTCACAGATATACCATTCTGCGGAAACATGAAGATATACTCCTCCAAAGAGCCTAGAAAGGGCACAAGAAACTTCTGCTCAAGAAACAAACTTGATATGTCTATTTTGGCTACACCTACCTGCTAGGTTCATTTGCCAGTTTGTACACTATTTGTTTTTTAATATTAAAGTCCAAACACCACAACCTCTTGCTCCTACAACATATCATTTGTAGACATCATGTACTTTGGAGTCAATCTAGCACTTGTATAGCTATATTCATGAGTGCTCACGCCATGGTCTGAATTATGTAGGGAAAGCTGAAGAATGACCGGAAAGTTTCCATCCGAGCTTGTTGTCGGAGTTCAAGTAAGGGACAAGTTCTTAGAATGAGTTACATTAACAGGATAGTTTTGAGCAATTTGAAATATTCGATTGAAGGGATTGTGGCGCTGATGCACATAATGGAGAATGATCTGCTTAAGGCCAGCTCTATAAGAAGGTATGACATGAACTCTCTGATGGCAACAACTTTGTATTGACAAAGACCAAATTACCTTAAAAAGATAACTCTTTGGAGCAAACAAAACTACCATTGCAGTCTACTGATGTTTGTTATTTGTTCTATAAGAAAAATATATAACTTAATACGCCGGAACGTGGCACCTAAAAAAGCTACAAAAGAAAAGCATGTACTTGATACAAAAGAACTTATTATTGCACATATTTAAAATTTTCCATATAATGCTCAATTTACATGTCTAAATTATCTATGTGAAGAATTGGTCCTTAAGACATTTTATAAATTATCTATGTGATGAAATGCTCTTGATTGTAAATGCCCTATTGAGCAAATTTTAAAGTATTTTTAATACAACTGCTTTATAAGTGTAGGAATATCAAAGATTGTAACACTGGTAGAAACAATTAGTATGGACACCATGTTTGTTTCTGTACTCGTTAATAATCCTTGGTTGTGGAATCATTGACTTGATTTTTTCCTGCAAGCATTATATTATTAGTAATTCTTACTGGAGGTTGCCTTCAGATGTCAAACTGTCAGATGGCTTAACCTCGCATATTGTGTTTACTGCCCTTAAAGCAAACTCTGACTACTCTGCAATTTACTGAGGAAAGTTGCATATGATGTCGGTGAAACCAAACAGGACAATAACGAAAACGGGAAGATCTACTACTCCAAAGAGCCTAGAAAGGCCACAAGAAATTTCTGCTCAAGAAATGACATGTCTATTTTGGCTACGTCTACTCTACCATTTACTGAGGCAAGTTGCATATGATGTTGGTGAACCAAACATGAGAATAACTTGTAGTTTATTTGATTGCATTACAGTTCGATAATGTAGAATTTGTTTTTTTTATTAAATGCAATTATCATGTATTTGCACATCATAAATGTTGAACAAAGGGATTATGAGGAAATTGAAGAGAAGCATTAACTTTAACTTGTAGAGAAATGACTTGGTCAAGTCGTTATATTCTATCATTTAAATATTTTTGCTTATCATATACCATACTCCTTTTGTGCTCATAGTTATATTCCTTATCTATTGTTTGTACTCTTAACAATATCTTGATTGTCATATTGTAAAATTTGGTACATGGTTACAGTGATTTTTTCATTTTAGTCATATACTACCTTCGTACCATATATAAGATGTTTTAGTAGGCTATTTTAGCTCACTGAAACATCTTTTATTTTGTAACAAAGGACGTCTAATTATTTTAGAAGGTACTTTTATTTAGTGATTTTCCCATGTACTTAAATGGTTATTGATTATGTTGTAAACTCATGACTTTCCCATTTGATACCTATCCTTTGGTGCTTGCAGCCCGTGTGTGACAGCTTCACTTTCTTCGGCAGGTGCTACATGTCGAAGCTCAACAAAAAGGATTTGCGTTATGGGCAGGTCCTTAGACAAACATACTTGCTTCTCCCATGAACACACAAGTCAGTCGTTGCTGCGCCTTTGACAGTTGCTGCCGTGCCATGGCTTGCAAAATTGGTCATGTTGGTTCTTCCAACTTTGAAACAAACACTTCACGCTTGGATGATGACCTACTTGACGGGGGAAATCTCACGTGTGCAATTGGAGTATGCTACCTGCCCTGGTAAGGGACGTCCACGCACCAAGCCATGAAGAAATTAAGTCTAGCATGACAATTTCTAGCCATGCTAGGCAATTTGTTAATCGTTATTCGGAGCAACTTATGGGTATTTAGCTATAGTTTAAAGACATCTGTGTATGGAAGTGCCTATTAGTGCAAATGTGTTTTCATAATTATTTAGATCAATAATGTGATTTTCTCACGTGAATGTTGCATCATTTATTAGATTATTATAAGATATCCGTGCTCTGCCACCTATATTGACATGTTTGCAAAAATAGGACCGTGGCAACGCACGGGCATTCACCTAGTACATGCTAAATTGCTAGTGAGCTTTTGTAGTTGTGAATACGTTGTAAGTGAAAATTCGCCCTATAACATTAGATTTGGTTTGTGATTTATGCTAGTCATGCTAAGTTGTAACCGTGATTTAATGATATCACCTAACTAAGAACTAAATTAATTTTTATAGCAAATTAATTAAATAATCTAAATTTATTTAGCTTTATCTAGACACGGTTTAGTATTCAAGTATAAATCCACCTAATGCACCTGATGGCGGTAATTATCTCGTATGTGTGGTTTATTCTGAACAAAGTAGGTGACCAATATATAGCGAGCAGACCAGGGGTGGTGTGCAAGTGCATTGTACCACATGCCAGATTTCATTACTTGCCAGTCATATAGCGATTTGTTTTTGCACCAGCGAGCACGTTCGAACTTGGAAGTGGCTCTCGCCTTTCCACGTAAGAAATGCAATGGTTCACTAATGTATGATTGCCCTCACTGTCCTGCGCCCCCTAATTCAGATCGAAAAGAGGACATAACCTGGGAAATCTACTTTAGCTCATAGATGTGGATGTACCCACTATTCAAATCAAAATGTTTAAAAAATTTGAAAAAATATCAGGGTGTACACACAGGCATTCTATGTTCGCATACGAAGTTTGACGAAAAAATATTATTGTCGTGGCCAGTGTAAAAAAACAATTTCCAGTGTCGTGGATGTGACCACGGCAGATGCTACAGGGGGTAGCACTTCGTTGATGCGAGGGGAAGGGAACATCGCCATCTACGGGTCGAGGTGCAAGAGACGCAAGGGTTTTACCCAGGTTCAGCCCCTCCGGAGAGTAAAAGGCCTACGTCCTGCTAGATCTTTATTGCTCAGTGGAGAATTACAATGGGGGGCTCAGTCGGCGGCTACGCCAAGAGCTTACAAGGGGAGATTAGATCTCGAATAAGGTGTCCTCTAGGGTTTAAGCTCGGGGGTTTATATAGGCACCCCCGATCTAGGGTTACATGGAGATAACTCCGAATCGTATCAGTTGCTACTAATCCGGGATCCGCTAACCCTCTTGCAAGTAATCTTCCTATCCAGTCACGTAGATCACCTCCTTGGGGTTACGGCCCAGTCGCCTTAGAGCCCAGTCGCTTGGGCGACTGGCGGTCCGCCTGGGCCTCCGTCTTCACGGCGAGTGGGACTGGCGACCCACCCCCTATGGGCATATCCCCATCAGTAGTCCCCGAGCGCGGTGGTGATGAAGCGTGGATCTAGAGCAAGTCTTGGAAAGGCACAGTGATGGATCAAGGTGAATTGCCACCGGGCTCCCGAAGATAAAGTTGCGAGCTTGGTGCCAGTCTCCAATCGCCAGAGCTTGGTTAGTCAGTCGGCGTATGACAGTCGGCGTCAGCCAGTCGTCGTCTGACAGTCGGCGTTAGCCAATCGTTGTTTTGCCAGTCGGCGCGCATTCACCATAGAGACACGTGGAAGAGCCAACGGCTAGATTTCACGTTGACCGAGGCATGAACCGTTTGCATGTTGTTGACCGTTGGGCCTGACGTGACTGCTAACGGCTAGTTTAACGGCTATTCAGCCGGAGCCGGAGCAAATCTTGACCGTTGATTGCGGGGCGGCGATTCGGGACGAATTAACGAACGGATTTCATCCTTAATCCGGGCGAGTGCGGGCGGTATAAAGGGCTGCCCACGGGATTAGGGTTCACCACTCCTCCGCCCTCTTCTCTCATTTTCTCCTCATCTCATCCTCATTCCAAGCTCCACACGCATCCATGGCGGCGAAAGGCTGGGGCAAGTCGAAGGTCACGCGGGAGTCTCTGCTCCCGTACGTCGCCTCCGGGGTCATCCCGGAGTTCAAGCAAGAGCGGTGGCGAGTTCCGCCGGCGAACGAGGTGGAACCCCTCCCGCGGCCCGGGGAGTTCGTGATCTTCTTGAGCTTCCTCGACCGCGGGTTCGCTCTCCCCACTTCCGATTTCCTCCGGCAGTTGTTAGCCTTTTACAGCATCAAGGTCTCCGACCTCGGGCTGCACAGCGTCCAACAGATTTCGCTGTTCGTGGCGTTGTGCGAGTGCTACCTGGGCTGTCCGCCCTATTTCCCACTGTGGGTATCAATCTTCCACGGGCGGGCGACTCGGGCCAGCAAGAGCAGCGAGGCGCTCATCCCGAACGGCAGAATCACCTTCCGAGTGAAGTCCGGGAAAGCTTCATCGACATGGCGCTCCCCAAGAAGGCGCAGTCGCAGTGGCGCCGCTTCTGGTTTTACGCCAAGGAGTATACTCCCCCCGGCGAGGTCTGCATTCCTCAGTTCAGCCCCGAGCCCAGCACCCCGCGACGCCTCAACGTCCGGTCGCTGCCGCGCGAGCAGGAGGAGGTGGTGAAGGAGATGCGCCAGGCGATCCAGGCGCTGAAGGATAGCGGCCTGACGGCGGTCAATGTGTATAACTGCTGGCTTGGCCGGCGGCTAATCCCCCTGCGGTGCCGAGCTCACCCCATGTGGGAATACCGGGGGCAAAACGACTGCACCCGGTCGACAGCGACTGAGTGGGACGAGAGCGAGTACCGGAAGGCGCTCGCCAAGATCACCACGGCCACCTTTACCTCCTTCGAGGACGGCCTGCAACCCTATTCCGAAGATACCCCGGCGCCTCAGGTAACGCTCCGTACGGTGACTCCGCACGGCTTGGCCGCGTTTCTTCTCTTCTGACTTGTTTCCTTGATTCAAATGTAGCGGCGCGAGAAGATCGCTGACCACCTTCCCCCCCTCGCCGGGAAGGAGCCTCCGGAAATGACCGAAGGTGAAGAAGAAGAGGTCGACGACGAGGAGGAGCGCACCGAGTCGGACTCCGAGGCGCGGGACTTCATCAGACTCCCGCGCGAGTCGAAGAGGGGTGCCGGGTCCTCATCCCAGGGCGCGGTTGAAGAGGAGGCGACCTCTCGCCCGGAGGGCGAGGCGGAGCCTTCCAAGGAAGGGGCCGAGCCGCTGTCGAAGCGACTGCGCCCCACTCTCCTGGAAGGTTCCATGAGGCTTCAGCGCCCCTTGAAGGACGCGATCGATGCGGGAGCTCGGGCCGGTCCAGGCGTAAAAGCAATCCCCACGGTGAGGTAAGTGCTCCTTGTCAAACTTGTTCTCCTTGTGGCGGGATTGGGTGTCGACTCACCTTGTCTCCCTGTAGGTCCAAGAAGAAGACCTTGGCGAAACCGGCCGCGGCTGGGGTGCCGGCCACGAGGGCGGCTGAGGCGAAGAAGAAGGCCGCGGAGAAGAAAGCGGCGCCATCCGACCTTGGGGGCGCGGGGTCGGCTCCGGAAGAGCCCGTCACCGCGAGCCAAGCTGAGAAGGTGGGCGCCAGCCACGCCGAGCCCACCGCCGAAGTCTTTCCTCTACCCAGCATGGTTCGCGGGGGCACGGCGAGCGCAGCGATGGGACCGGACGTCGTTCCACCCGTGGTGGAGGAGGGGTCGGCGGACGTCGGGTCGACCGAGGGGCAGAAGGCGCCCGAGGTCGAAGAGAACATCGTCGAGGAGGGCGGCCTCTCGGAGCCGCTGAAGGAGCGCCGGTCCAAGGCTGCTAGGGACCGAGCCCCGCCCAGTGACGCCGACACGCGGGCGGGCGAAGTGCCGTCGACTGAGGCGGTGATGCAGGCGGGAGAGGCGGCCGAGTCGCGCCATCCACCGCCTTCTACCTTGACCTTCACTGAGCTCCACACGGCGCTTGGTGAAGCACACGTGGTGAGTGTCTGCGAACTCGTAGTCTAGTCACCCCCGGTCCCGAGGGTCGACTTGGTCCGAAAGGGCGAGTCGAGTCTCCTTTGTCCGTCTGGTTTTCTTTTGTTGACCTTGGCATTATTTTTGGATTTTTGCAGGCGGAGGTTAAGCGATTGACCGCGCTCGTGGAGGAGGCGGCGCAAAAGAACCGGAAGTTGATTGCTCGGGCGATGAAGTCATGCCCGCTCGCCTTCCTCTCTCGGTATCACTGGCCCTGACTGAACTTTCGTTCTCACCGTCTTCTTTTTTTTTGTAGCAGAGGCGCAAGCAAAGGCTCTTGCCGAGGCTCGGGAAGGATTCGTCAAGGAATCTTTCTACCGCGAAGCCGAATTCCGGGCGCAGCAGGCCGAAGAGGCCCGGAAAAGGGCGAAAGCGGAGGTGGCGGAATTGACGAAGGTCCTGGAGCAGAAGGGCCGGGAACTGGAAGACGTCATCGCCGAGTACAAGGTAAAGCTGGAGGCCGCGACTGATGCGCGGGACTCCGCGCGTGGGGCTGCCGCGTCTCTGCGGGAGGAGGTTGCGGCCTTGAAGCAGCAGCACGCCAAGGAGTTGGCTGCGGAAAAGGAGGCGTCCGAAGGCATCGTCCTGGCGGTACAGGCCGAGAAGACCAACTTCGAGGCTTTCGTCCGAGAGATGTCGCGGTAGATTCTTGGTAAGTTCCTGTCTTTGCGCTTGCTTGTTTACTTGCCGGGGCTTCGAGTCCCCGAGCGTGGCGACTCGGCTTCGGGGGCCGGTCCCGGGCATGGCGAGAGTCGGTTTCGGGGGCCAGTCCCCGAGCATGGCGAGTCGGTTCCGGGGGCCAGTCCCCGAGCATGGCGAGTCGGCTTCGGGGGCCAGTCCCCGAGCATGGCGAGCCGGCTTCGGGGGCTAGTCCCCGAGCATGGCGAGTCGGCTTCGGGGGCCAGTCCCCGAGCATGTCGAGTCGATGTCGAAAGCGAGTTCTTATTTTCTCTTCCTTGTGTTGGTGGTTGTAGGTACGTGCGACTTCGTGGAGACGGCGACTCCGCGGGAATGCCTGTCGACTGCGACCGCGCGTATCATTGCCTGTGCGGGGGAGATATTGGCTGCGCTCCAGTACCTGAGTCCGCGGGAGGTGATTCCGCGGGACACGCTGATACGTCTCCGACGTATCGATAATTTCTTATGTTCCATGCCACATTATTGATGTTATCTACATGTTTTATGCACACTTTATGTCATATTCGTGCATTTTACGGAACTAACCTATTAACAAGATGCCGAAGTGCCGATTGTTGTTTTACTGCTATTTTTGGTTTCAGAAATCCTAGTAACGAAATATTCTCGGAATTGGACGAAATCAACGCCCGGGGTCCTATTTTGCCACGAAGCTTCCGGAAGTCCGAAGGAGAGACGAAGAGGGGCCACGAGGGGCCACACCCTAGGGCGGCGCGGCCCCGCTTGGCCGCGCGGCCCTGTGGTGTGGGGCCCTCATGCCGCCTCTTGACCTGCCCTTCCGCCTACAAATAGCCTCCGTGACGAAACCCCCGATGCGAGAGCCACGATACGGAAAACCTTCCGGAGACGCCGCCAACGCCGATCCCATCTCGGGGGATCCGGGAGATCGCCTCGGCACCCTGCCGGAGAGGGGATTCATCTCCCGGAGGACTCTACGCCGCCATGGTCGCCTCCGGTGTGATGTGTGAGTAGTCTACCCCTGGACTATGGGTCCATAGCGGTAGCTAGATGGTTGTCTTCTCCCCATTGTGCTATCATTGTCGGATCTTGTGAGCTGCCTAACATGATCAAGATCATCTATCTGTAATTCTATATGTTGCGTTTGTTGGGATCCAATGAATAGAGAATACTTGTTATGTTGATTATCAAAGTTATATCTACGTGTTGTTTATGATCTTGCATGCTTTCCGTTACTAGTAGATGCTCTGGCCAAGTAGATGCTTGTAACTCCAAGAGGGAGTACTTATGCTCGATAGTGGGTTCATGCCTGCATTGACACCAGGACAGGTGACAGAAAGTTCTAAGGTTGTGTTGTGCTTGTTGCCACTAGGGATAAAACATTGATGCTATGTCTAAGGATGTAGTTGTTGATTACATTACGCACCATACTTAATGCAATTGTGCATGTTGCTTTGCAACTTAATGCTTGGAGGGGTTCGGATGATAACTTTGAAGGTGGACTTTTTAGGCATAGATGCATGCTTGGATGGCGGTCTATGTACTTTGTCGTAATGCCCAATTAAATCTCACTATACTCATCATGATATGTATGTGCATTGTCATGCTCTCTTTATTTGTCAATTGCCCAAGCTGTAATTTGTTCACCCAACATGCTTGTTTGTCTTATGGGAGAGACACCTCTAGTGAAGCTGTGGACCCCGGTCCAATTCTCTTTACTTGAAATACAATCTACTTGCAATACTTGTTCTACTTGTTTTCGCAAACAATCATCTTCCACACAATACGGTTAATCCTTTGTTACGGCAAGCCGGTGAGATTGACAACCTCACCTGTTTCGTTGGGGCAAAGTACTTTGGTTGTGTTGTGCGGGTTCCACGTTGGCGCCGGAATCCCTGGTGTTGCGCCGCACTACATCCCGCCGCCATCAACCTTCAACGTGCTTCTTGGCTCCTCCTGGTTCGATAAACCTTGGTTTCTTTACGAGGGAAAACTTGCTGCTGTGCGCATCATACCTTCCTCTTGGGGTTCCCAACGAACGTGTGAGTTACACGCCATCAAGCATATTTTCAGGCGCCGTTGCCGGGGAGATCAAGACACGCTGCAAGGGGAGTCTCCACTTCTCAATCTCTTTACTTTGTTTTTGTCTTGCTTAGTTTTATTTACTACTTTGTTTGCTGCACTAAATCAAAATACAAAAAAAATTAGTTGCTAGTTTTGCTTTATTTATTGTCTTGCACTCTATATTAAAAACACAAAAAAATTAGTTACTTTTGTTACCATGACTAGCTCTGAACCTGTTACTTCTTCGCCTGAAGAATTAGTCTTCACTTTTAAACAAGGGGATGAGGAGAGTTTTAAGGATGCCTGGTCTAGAATTTTTACTTCTTATCGTAAAACTGAACCTCAAATGACTCTAAGTTTGCTCCTTAGTAATTTTTATTTTGGTCTTATGGTTCGTTATAGATATGCTTTGGATACTTTAGTGGGAGGAGATTTCCTTCATTGCAATGGGGATCAAGCTTTTAATGCCATAAAGAAGTTGGTTGCATCACATGATTCAGCTAATAACTTTGATTCAGCCCTAACTAGCATATATAGTAGATTAAACAATCTCGAGATAAGTACATCTCGCTTGGATGATAACTATTGCCACGTTCGTAATCGTCTTGAACAAGTTTTAGTGAACTCTAAACTCTCATTGTGGGATCCTGCTGTTAAAATTGCTATCGGTGATCGAACTCTCCATGCCTACTGTGATATTATGTATGAATTTTGCCTTATGCCTGAAAGTATTTATAAGTCTTTGAAACTTTGGGGAGTTGATGAAGGAGGAGAAGAAATAACTCTCATTGATAACTCTACTATAATTCCTAAAGGAATAGCCGCAGGTGTGCATACAACCATTCTTGGAAGAACAATATCCATTGATTATCTTGTTGTTGAAACAGGAAAACCTACACTCGGAAGATCCCTGCTGAAACTATTGGGAGCAGTCATTGATGTTGGAGAAGGCACTCTGAAATTCACCTCTATACCGGGGGGAAATCATATATTTCCTAAACCAAAGGGAAAGAAAAACAATAAGAAAGGTAAGGGTAAAGCTCAAGGTAAGGTTGACACACCGTCTCTTGATAATACTTGATACACACTTTCTGCGCCTAGCTGAAAGGCGTTAAAGAAAAGCGCTTATGGGAGACAACCCATATTTTTACTTACAGTACTTTGTTTCTATTTTGTGTCTTGGAAGTTTTTTACTACTGTAGCAACCTCTCCTTATCTTAGTTTTGTGTTTTGTTGTGCCAAGTTAAGCCGTTGATAGAAAAGTAAGTACTAGATTTGGATTACTGCGCAGTTCCAGATTTCTTTGCTGTCACGAATCTGGGTCCACCTCCCTGTAGGTAGCTCAGAAAATTAAGCCAATTTACGTGAGTGATCCTCAGATATGTACGCAACTTTCATTCAATTTGGGCATTTTCATTTGAGCAAGTCTGGTGCCATTTTAAAATTCGTCAATACGAACTGTTCTGTTTTGACAGATTCTGCCTTTTATTTCGCATTGCCTCTTTTGATATGTTGGATGAATTTCTTTGATCCACTAATGTCCAGTAGCATTATGCAATGTCCAGAAGTGTTAAGAATGATTGTGTCACCTCTGAATATGTTAATTTTTATTGTGCACTAACCCTCTAATGAGTTGTTTCGAGTTTGGTGTGGAGGAAGTTTTCAAGGATCAAGAGAGGAGTATGATGCAACATGATCAAGGAGAGTGAAAGCTCTAAGCTTGGGGATGCCCCGGTGGTTCACCCCAGCATATATCAAGAAGACTCAAGCGTCTAAGCTTGGGGATGCCCAAGGCATCCCCTTCTTCATCGACAACATTATCGGGTTCCTCCCCTGAAACTATATTTTTATTCCATCACATCTTATGTGCTTTTTCTTGGAGCGTCGGTTTGTTTTTGTTTTTGTTTTGTTTGAATAAAATGGATCCTAGCATTCACTTTATGGGAGAGAGACACGCTCCGCTGTAGCATATGGACAAGTATGTCCTTAGTTTCTACTCATAGTATTCATGGCGAAGTTTCTCCTTCGTTAAATTGTTATATGGTTGGAATTGGAAAATGATACATGTAGTAATTGCTATAAATGTCTTGGGTAATGTGATACTTGGCAATTGTTGTGCTCATGATTAAGCTCTTGCATCATATGCTTTGCACCCATTAATGAAGAAATACATAGAGCATGCTAAAATTTGGTTTGCATATTTGGTTTCTCTAAGGTCTAGATAATTTCTAGTATTGAGTTTGAAAAACAAGGAAGTTGGTGTAGAGTCTTATAATGTTTTCAATATGTCTTTTATGTGAGTTTTGCTGCACCGGTTCATCCTTGTGTTTGTTTCAAATAAGCCTTGCTAGCCTAAACCTTGTATCGAGAGGGAATACTTCTCATGCATCCAAAATACTTGAGCCAACCACTATGCCATTTGTGTCCACCATACCTACCTACTACATGGTATTTTCCGCCATTCCAAAGTAAATTGCTTGAGTGCTACCTTTAAAATTCCATCATTCACCTTTACAATATATAGCTCATGGGACAAATAGCTTAAAAACTATTGTGGTATTGAATATGTAATTATGCACTTTATCTCTTATTAAGTTGCTTGTTGTGCGATAACCATGTTCACTGGGGACGCCATCAACTATTCATTGTTGAATTTCATGTGAGTTGCTATGCATGTTCGTCTTGTCTGAAGTAAGAGCGATCTACCACCTTATGGTTAAGCATGCATATTGTTAGAGAAGAACATTGGGCCGCTAACTAAAGCCATGATCCATGGTGGAAGTTTCAGTTTTGGACTTATATCCTCAATCTCAAATGAGAAAATTATTAATTGTTGTTACATGCTTATGCATAAAAGAGGAGTCCATTATCTGTTGTCTATGTTGTCCCGGTATGGATGTCTAAGTTGAAGAATAATCAATAGCGAGAAATCCAATGCGAGCTTTCTCCTTAGACCTTTGTACAGGCGGCATAGAGGTACCCCTTTGTGACACTTGGTAAAAACAGTGCATTGTGATGATCCGGTAGTCCAAGCTAATTAGGACAAGGTGCGGGCACTATTAGTACACTATGCATGAGGCTTGCAACTTGTAAGATATAATTTACATGATACATATGCTTTATTACTACCGTTGACAAAATTGTTTCATGTTTTCAAAATCAAAGCTCTAGCACAAATATAGCAATCGATGCTTTTCCTCTATGAGGACCATTCTTTTACTTTCAATGTTGAGTCAGTTCACCTATTTCTCTCCACCTCAAGAAGCAAACACTTGTGTGAACTGTGCATTGATTCCTACATACTTGCTTATTGCACTTGTTATATTACTCTATGTTGATAATATCCATGAGATATACATGTTATAAGTTGAAAGCAACCGCTGAAACTTAATCTTCTTTTGTGTTGCTTCAATACCTTTACTTTGAATTATTGCTTTATGAGTTAACTCTTATGCAAGACTTATTGATGCTTGTCTTGAAGTGCTATTCATGAAAAGTCTTTGCTATATGATTCACTTGTTTACTCATGTCATATACATTGTTTTGATCGCTGCATTCACTACATATGCTTTACAAATAGTATGATCAAGATTATGATGGCATGTCACTCCAGAAATTATCACGTGTTATCGTTTTACCTGCTCGGGACGAGCAGAACTAAGCTTGGGGATGCTGATACGTCTCAGACGTATCGATAATTTCTTATGTTCCATGCCACATTATTGATGTTATCTACATGTTTTATGCACACTTTATGTCATATTCGTGCATTTTACGGAACTAACCTATTAACAAGATGCCGAAGTGCCGATTCTTTGTTTTCTGCTGTTTTTGGTTTCAGAAATCCTAGTAACGAAATATTCTCGGAATTGGACGAAATCAACGCCCAGGGTCCTATTTTGCCACGAAGCTTCCAGAAGTCCGAAGGAGAGACGAAGAGGGGCCACGAGGGGGCCACACCCTAGGGCGGCGCGGCCCCCCCCCTTGGCCGCGCGGCCCTGTGGTGTGGGGCCCTCATGCCGCCTCTTGACCTGCCCTTCCGCCTACAAACAGCCTCCGTGACGAAACCCCCAGTACCGAGAGCCACGATACGGAAAACCTTCCAGAGACGCCGCCAACGCCGATCCCATCTCGGGGGATCCAGGAGATCGCCTCCGGCACCTGCCGGAGAGGGGATTCATCTCCCGGAGGACTCTACGCCGCCATGGTCGCCTCCGGTGTGATGTGTGAGTAGTCTACCCCTGGACTATGGGTCCATAGCAGTAGCTAGATGGTTGTCTTCTCCCCATTGTGCTATCATTGTCGGATCTTGTGAGCTGCCTAACATGATCAAGATCATCTATCCGTAATTCTATATGTTGCGTTTGTTGGGATCCGATGAATAGAGAATACTTGTTATGTTGATTATCAAAGTTATATCTACGTGTTGTTTATGATCTTGCATGCTTTCCGTTACTAGTAGATGCTCGGCCAAGTAGATGCTTGTAACTCCAAGAGGGAGTACTTATGCTCGATAGTGGGTTCATGCTCGCATTGACACCGGGACGAGTGACGAGAAAGTTCTAAGGTTGTGTTGTGCTTGTTGCCACTAGGGATAAAACATTGATGCTATATCTAAGGATGTAGTTGTTGATTACATTACGCACCATACTTAATGCAATTGTCTGTTGCTTTGCAACTTAATGCTGGAGGGGTTCGGATGATAACTCTGAAGGTGGACTTTTTAGGCATAGATGCATGTTGGATGGCGGTCTATGTACTTTGTCGTAATGCCCAATTAAATCTCACTATACTCATCATGATATGTATGTGCATTGTCATGCTCTCTTTATTTGTCAATTGCCCAAGCTGTAATTTGTTCACCCAACATGCTTGTTTGTCTTATGGGAG
The DNA here is from genome assembly GCF_022539505.1 of Lolium rigidum. Taxonomy (NCBI): domain Eukaryota; kingdom Viridiplantae; phylum Streptophyta; class Magnoliopsida; order Poales; family Poaceae; genus Lolium; species Lolium rigidum. The sequence continues at coordinate 80,968,497 of NC_061511.1, forward strand.
AGACACCTCTAGTGAGCTGTGGACCCCGGTCCAATTCTCTTTCTTGAAATACAATCTACTTGCAATACTTGTTCTACTGTTTTACGCAAACAATCATCTTCCACACAATACGGTTAATCCTTTGTTACAGCAAGCCGGTGAGATTGACAACCTCACTTTGTTTCGTTGGGGCAAAGTACTTTGGTTGTGTTGTGCGGGTTCCACGTTGGCGCCGGAATCCCTGGTGTTGCGCCGCACTACATCCGCCGCCATCAACCTTCAACGTGCTTCTTGGCTCCTCCTGGTTCGATAAACCTTGGTTTCTTTCTGAGGGAAAACTTGCTGCTGTGCGCATCATACCTTCCTCTTGGGGTTCCCAACGAACGTGTGAGTTACACGCCATCACACGCCGTCCGTCTTCAGGGCCGTGTCCAATATAACGGCCGTTGTTGG
>NC_061511.1:80969028-81232939 GCF_022539505.1 Lolium rigidum
TCGTGGATGTGACCACGGCGGATGCTACGAGGGTAGCACTTCGTTGATGCGAGGGGAAGGGAACATCGCCATCTACGGGTCGAGGTGCAAGAGACGCAAGGGTTTTACCCAGGTTCAGCCCCTCCGGAGAGTAAAAGGCCTACGTCCTGCTAGATCTTTATTGCTCAGTGGAGAATTACAATGGGGGGCTCAGTCGGCGGCTACGCCAAGAGCTTACAAGGGGAGATTAGATCTCGAATAAGGTGTCCTCTAGGGTTTAAGCTCGGGGATTTATATAGGCACCCCCGATCTAGGGTTACATGGAGATAACTCCGAATCGTATCAGTTGCTACTAATCCGGGATCCGCTAACCCTCTTGCAAGTAATCTTCTTATCCAGTCACGTAGATCACCTCCTTGGGGTTACGGCCCAGTCGCCTTAGAGCCCAGTCGCTTGGGCGACTGGCGGTCCGCCTGGGCCTCCGTCTTCACGGCGAGTGGGACTGGCGACCCACCCCCTATGGGCATATCCCCATCATCCAGCATTCCAAAATAGCTTTTAACGAGACATTTTTTTTTGTCTTTTTTACATAGTGCATACAAAATGTTTTTTGCTGCCAAAATTGTGTGAGCTAACATAGAACATGATGATGCACACTTAGGATTTTATTTCGAAAATTTTAAATATTTTTAAATAAATTTAAAATACATTTTTATAATAGGTGCATCTAGATCTATGAGCCAAAACACCATATCCACATAACGTTTGATATCTTCACTACTCTGTAAGCTCAATACTACTATGTGTCGCACTTCGCCATGAACAGATCTACTTCTAGCTGAATTTTTAAAATATTATTATTTTTCTTTATTATCATGAAAATATAGGTTTTTAAATATTTTAAAAATATTATATCGTTGAGCTAACCTAACTAGACTAGTATTTTTCGGGCTAAATGAACCCGACTCGTTTAGATTCCGTGGGGCTCTGATGTGATAGAACACACTCTTTGCCACCTTTTAGATTGCTCTACCCCAATAAATCATCTTTCGGGTTCCTCTACCCCGACAAGACCCTTTCGGGCTTTTCAAACCGATGGTGGAATATCATAAAAAAATCAAAAACATGTATATTTGTGGAATTAAAGAAAAAACAATAATATTTAAACAAAGTTCGGTACTTTTAGAGGGGTGATCCAGAATACGTTTGATTTAAAATGTAGTAGAACCAAAACAGAACATGATATGAAATCACTCCTGGCCTCCTGCAAATCGAAAATGTCCTCTGGTATGCTGAACGTTTAAGAACGCCGAAGAAGAGGTGACACTGACAGAGAGCGGTCTTAGAACTCTGGTTTGACGCATGTGCATGAGATACCAAAGATCATAGCCTTCCAGGGAAGATTGCAAACCCGTATTTCTGGGTTTGCCATACATGGTTCTGCACTCCAACCAGTAAGGAAATCGTTGTCACTGTATATCTAGTTATCTTTTTTTGAGAGAGATCTTAATTTTTTTGTAATAGAACGGTTGTGTTCACCCAGAGGCTAAGACTAGGCTCCCCATTAAAAAACATTTTTAAGAGATCTTTTTTTTATGTGTGGACATATATCACATCTATCAAACAGGATGGACATATTCACCGCTTTAAGCCGGAGCCAGTGGAGCTCCGTTAACGGTATCTAAGATGGGCCAGTCCCATCTATTCTGTCGTTTCTTTTCTCTTTCTGTTTCGTTAGGGGGCTTGCTGCTAAACGGGCTTGTAGGCCGGTCATCTCGCCTAGATTTGAATGGGCCGTCGGCCGGACCCAAATCTTAGATGTAGTTGAATTAACCCATGCGTAGCAGCCGCTAGCTACAGAATGGTTCAAATGTACGATCGAACCGGTAGTCTGTTTTTTTTATTAATTGAAAACGAGGTTCTAAGACTTGATCAATTTTGAAAAAAATCTCATCATGTACATACGGATGTATCCTAGATGCGTGCAAAAAAATGTTAATACGAAACACCGCGTTATTTCAGCGCTAATAGCTCACTATAGCATACCTCGAGAGTCCACGCAAATTTTAGTAATTTTGCTCGCTATGGAGATATTTGCGAAATAGCTTGCTACTCCGCGCTACACTAAGAGCGCTATTTTATTCTAGCCAATTGGCCCAAAGAACCGAGTTTTCCCTCTTAGGAAGAAGAAGTTGCTTCATATTTATCGTGATGGAGTTCAATTTGCTGGCTCCTCTTCTAAATTGGTAAATGACATCAATAATGCAGATGATTCTGAATAAGTATTTTATGATACATTGTTGCCCAGTGGGATATCGATGTTAGACTTCTAGACAGTGGGAGAAAGGCATTTTTGAACTATTACTACTTATATAAAAGATGAAGACCTTTGCACAACCAACAACAATTTGGCTACTGTAGCCACCTACACCTCTGATTTTCCTTTTTTCCATTCAGTTTATTACTTAGCGGTTCATGAGTTTTCCTGTGTCCTCCTGGTTGCCGAGCTGCTTCCCGATTTTTCATCTGCATGTGGGCTCCGCCGTCCACCTCTCCTCCTTCCTTTACTCACCTTCCACCGCTCTTCCTAGTAGCGGGTCGCTATCCACTCCCCCTCCTCCCGACAGCGACTCGTATCCTTCATTTTTACTGAAATCCTTTATTTTTAGGCTATATATGGTATATTTTTCAAGACACTATACCATTTGGAGGAGGCACCGTACTTTAAACATTGGAAAAACACATATTTTGGGCTACACAATTCTTTTGACAACTTTGGCGTTTTGGAAATGTGTATCACATTTCTTTGATTGAAATCTTTCAGATTTCTTGTGTAATCTATAGTATGAGGTATAGTATTGAAATCTAAGCGCTTATATGGCACGTCCATATGAAGTTTTGTTTGAGACTTTTGGAACTTTTAAATGCTGTTTTTGGATTTTTGTAAATAACATGTTCCCTCGTGCAACAACTCCAGCTCACGACCCATAATTTCAATACTGTTTGAAATTAAATATCAGTATACGGTAAACTAAACTTTAAAGAACACATAATTTTAATTTATTTGCATTTTTTGCACATTTTGTTTTTATACACGTGTTATATTTACAAAATCAGTTCCATGCTAGCTTGTAATTAGCCATGCACGGATTGTCATGTGAGGCGACCAAGTTCTTTTGAGTAGCATTGCCACAACACTGCATGTGACACTTTCCCTGAGCTACCACTTGAAGCAACTGAGCATTTTGGGTCACTGTCATGCGTATATCCATGTAAATCACTGTTTGGCATTGCCATTTGCCTTCACGACCGGAGGGGAAAGCCGGCCGCTCGCACATAACCGGAACCAACTCAGAAAGCAACGCCTTCTCCACTGCACTCACCATCAATCCATCACGCATTCAGGCATGATGGCGCATTCATCGACCAAATTAAAGCCAACGCTAACTGCTGCGCGACCCGTCTAGCTCACGAAACCATGGCCGCGGGTATCGAACCAAATTTCAAGAGCTGAGGCGTAAGCGAAACGTCAAACGTGGACATGGCCATCTCGTTTTCGTGCGGCTCATGTTCAGTTAGCAATCGTAGTAGCAATCGACTTAATTCAGTTGCTGGTGTAACCATCTTGGTCCCTGGTTAAGTCTGCATTGATCATCTCCATCCGCCAATTAATCCCAGGAGCACCAAGAACCACGTACAGTACTCCGCCTGCCAAGCAACAACATGAAGGCGAAAGGAACAGGCGCGCGGCAAATTATTACGGAGAAACCGATCGCGAAACCAATCGGCCTTCGTCCCTGGATGCTACTTAGCGCAGACCCCTCCCTTTTTCTCTGCCGCTCGAACAGCTTCTCTTCTCCTCAATCTCTCGTTCCCCTCTCTAGTGCTCAGGAGCTCCATAACCAGGCTCCTCCGCCGCCTAACTGAACTCAAAAAAATGGAACTTGAAAGCGCCGCCAAGCACGAGGAAGACGGCGTACCGCAAGGGGCAAGCGCATGCCGCGCAGATGGTTCTGGTGTTCACAGTCTGCGGTAAGTAATTTCGAGATTTATGAGGTCATATTGGACCAAATCAGAGTATCTTTTCTGAAAGTTCTTTCTGAGTATTTTTTTTATGTCATTCAGCGCATTTTTTTCATCAGAAAAAAGTCACATCGTTCACGAACGTGGTCCAAATATAAGAAGAAATAGAATGAAAAAGCATGCCTGGCCAGTTCATACGCTGCACTTCCTATTACAAAGCTCGACGCAAAAATATTGGCCCACTTCTTTCCGGTTTCTAGAAGGGTCTCTCCTATAAGCTACCCTCCCTCGGTTTTTCGAAAAAAAACCGTCTCCTATTTTTTTTTAAACTTCTAAATTAGTATTGGGAAGACTAATTAAGAGATAAGTTTAGAAGATGTGGTATGAGAAAAGCTGAGAGAGGGTAGGGAGAAGCCATCCTAGAAGTTGAAAAGAAGTCCCCTTAATCTTCCCCATAAATCCTAGGCGCAAGAGCTCACATCATACAGGGTGCTCCTTCTACTATCTTCACATTTCTTAACAACCTTATAGATTGTAGTCCCATTGAGCACGTGGTGCGCTCAACGGGTAGTGAACACTGCCACTGTTAGTTTTTTATGAATTGTTTAGTACTTTGTACGGCTACCAAACTGAGTGACTTATTCATTCCGGAAAAAATAAAAATGGGTAAGCAAGAAATTTTATATTTTTGCATTATATGAACCTTTGACTCTAAAATACATCACCAGTGTGATGCAACGCCACAATTTTTCTCTTTCCAACGTATAAGAAATTATCAGAATTCCACTTTGCTTCCACCCATGAAGGCATGCTTTGATAAGCCCCTCGTCCCACATACCATCAACAATATTTATTAATTTATTAACTTTACATCAACAAACCATCATTTCCCCCTTGGACCCGAAGGTTACGGGCTTACCGTTGGTAGGCACACCCAATAACCTTGCCATTTTTCAATCAAGGAACCATCTCCAATATCCCCACCCTCTTTTGGATCCGAAGATTATTTTGAAGTTGCTTGTTGCAATGGTTCTAGTTCCATTGAATAGTTTGAATGTATGTAAAACATGTGCCGTCGTTTAAGGAGTAAAATGCACTCACAGTCGTAGACGGTCCAATTTAGTTCTCCAACCAAGAAATTGTTCTCTTGGCTCACTAACATTACTCACATGATACAAATAAATTTAATAACCGACCGTGAAAACTGAACTTTCGGGTATTTGTTCACACCCTCGGGCATTAGGTTAAATAGTCGAGGGTTGGACTGTCCCCTTCGGCCAAATGAATATACGGTCAGTTATTACTGATCATATCCGACGGGTTTGATGTGCCCTTCGGCCAATGAACTCTACGGTCGGATATTACTGATCATATCCGACGGGTTTCCAATAACCATCGGTCATAACTAGTACCGTCATTTATTAGAGTAATAGCCGACGGCCCGTCGGTTAATAAAATGCACCGTCGGATATACGGGGATTTCTAGTAGTGAAAAAAAAAATTTCTCACCCGCATTCTTGTAGCATGGTATGTGTCTAATGTGACCAAGAAACCGTGCATAGAAGGTGTGGTCTTTTTTAACCCAAAAAACTCTCCTCTTTCCCAATGCCTAAACACCATCACCCTATCAAAAAACCCCTCCATCTACCACATGTCCGACACACACCTGCCGAGCTCCTGTAGCTGGCACATCATTACGAGAGAGAAGAACCACGGGAGGAATATGCCACCTCCTTGTCTCGACCCAGCCATTGTGTGCTTTGTGGAAGTAAGAGCCCTACGTCAAGGGAGAATAGCGAGGGTTAGTAAATGGGGACATCGAAGTCCACTGGCGGAGCTTAGTGCAAGCCAGGGGGCACCGCCCCCCTCCCCCAAGTTTTGCACAAAACTCTGGAGGATTTTTTTTGGAACAACTTAGAAGGAAAACAAATGGCCTTTTGCCCACCCATTGTTTGCTGTCAAGCTCCACCACTGTTGAGGTCTAAGGCTGAGCCCTCTTACCCACCATACCTTCCCTGAAAGAGCCAAAGGCCACCTATCGTAGCATGCAGTAGCGCCACTTTTGACCTTGCAGAGGAATCACACTCTACTGCGAGAAACATCACAAAGACAAGTATGACATGATGATGGAGGCAAATGAACTTGCTCCTCCATTTTATACATTCGTCTGCATGAGTTGTGCCTCGAGCCAACGTCGGCCCTTGTTAGAAATATGACGTACATGTAATCTTAGAGAAGGTTATAGAATACATGATTTATGAAATATGTGGACGAAGGATTAATTTGAAGTCGCCGCAGGTCGAAATTTATGCGAGGACACATATGAATATAGACTAGGTGACGAGTTAATTTCACAAGTCTTGTGCATTGGAGATGTCGAACCACTAATGCAAAGACATGTTAGAAAACATGATGACAAACCTGATATGAGACATAGCATAAATGCTTTCAGTTATCTCTTACAGTATGTGTGCAATCTCCTACTTCAGTACATGAGATGTGCAATGACCTAATCAGAGGTTACCAAATGCTACTCTATAACTATATAGTTATGAAGGTTGCTTTCTTGTTTGTCATGAAGCATGTTAGGAGACATGATCAATCTAGATGAGATTTGTGATTCTCAATGCGCGTAAGAGTAGGTTATAGTACTAGAAAACTGTACCTTGTGTAGGCTCATCTCGGACAGGTTTTGCTGAAGCCAAGGTCCAATCTCGAGCCACCATATGCTCACCAGCAGCCCGCCCTACGCTCACGTGGGACCCTGCGGCCTTGCCAGGGCAGATAGTCAGATAGATCGTGGTCGTGGGGTTGGTGGCGGCCGAATCGCGAGGGCTGAAAACGGTCAGCGTGCCAGCGTCTGGTGGAGCTACCGCTCGTCCCGGCCGGTCCGGCGGCGACCTGACCGCCGCGGCGCCGCGAACAAACCACATCACACCACAACGCGGTTACGTACCTTTCCGTTCCCATCTTCCGGCTTTTCCTAACGATTTCCCCCCTTTCTCTATACACATTCTGTACTTTCCTTGCTTTCCAGAGAACACCTTTCGACTTTGGACTCAGAAATTAGAAATAGACTAGCGCACATGTTCTCCACAAACCTATCCCTCAAAGAAAAAGGCACGACCAGTGGCGCAAGCATGTTGTCGGATTTCTCCGCTGCTCCATCGTATAGGACCAAAAGCATCTGCAGCGGTCCGATCCATTTATAAAATAAAAAAATACGATCATTTTAATTTGTTTCGATCAGACCGTGAACAGAAGTGGGATTGTATCTACCCCTAATCCGTTTGGGCCGGAGTAAACACATCGACCATACTTTTTTTTATTTTTTGAATAATAAATGTTAAACATAATTTACATTGGGCAAAAAAGGACACTAATAAAAATCAATTAAAACCCTAGCTAAGGTTTGCTGGTGCCGCCTAGGCGTCTACTCATGAAAACTAGCGGCTCACACGAACATGACCATATCGCCGTAGCGCATGAGTGGGTGCTAGATGCTCAAACTGGCAATGACGAGAGGCTACATGGATTGGTAAGTGCGCCTGCTCGTATTAAAGTGGATGGGGGAAAGCCTGTGCCTACAATGTTGGCACATAAGTTCAAGCGGTCATGGCATTGATGCCAATGCAAGGAGTTGTGTCGCTACAAGGTGGGTGTGGGTCAGACGCAGCGGGTTCTCCCGAATGTCCGCACGCATTTTCAACCTAAATTTAGGTCAAGGATTGGTGGTTCGCGCATCCTGATTTGTTTGGCGTTGAGCCGCTAGGTCGGGTATTTCGTCTCCTCCTCTCTGTGTGGATCAAAACGAACAACCTCAGTTCATTTAGGTCGTGCCGCTGAAGATGCTCTAGCATCTGAGATGGTTTGGTAAAGTTACGTAAATCCATTCGTTTTGACAAATTATAGGTTATATAAGTGAGAAACTATGAAACCGTCCAAATATGCCGTATGCGGTTGGTCTTATGGGGTAGACCAGGGGCAGCCAGCCAGGCTGTTGAAAGATCTTGGATTGACCTGGTGAGCATTGATACACTTTCATTTCATTTCGTTTCGCAAAGAGGAAGGATATCGTTGACGGATCAGGATAACGGCCCGGTCAGTGTAAACTGTCGAGCTTTGACCTTGCTTGCTGTCGGCCACGCCCAAGGAATCAAGCATGTGTCATGCGTGTAGCTGAGCTGGCCGTGCGTCAACTACCGCTAGAGGATAGTACTATACGTTCCGTAGCCGACGGTCCTTTTCTGTGACGAGAGGGGTCCATCGAATCGAAACCGGAAGGAAAACGACGGGGCTGTTAACATGCGCTTGCTGCGTTGAGCTTTGCTCAGGTTTGTTTAACACATCAGACTACATTAGTGGAGCGTGTAATACGATTTTAAAACTTCAAATTATTCGCCAAGGACCACTCAGTTGCCTTATGTTAATGTGTTGCCTTATCTTAATGGCTGCTCGCTGTCTCCTGAGCATGCTTAGAGCACGATGCATAAGGCTGGCCATAGTGCTAGTATCATAGGTAGTATCATGCATCCTAGGCCCACAAAAATGATGATGTGTTATCTAATTAAGGAGGAGAGATAGGATTAGAGTAACATAGGTGGATACTGTATCATAGCGCACGTTACGAGAAAAGTAAATGCCAAATAGATCTTGTACATAGATTTACGTTGGGATTCTACAAAACAATAAATTTAGAAGATTATGATACTACTCTATAATACCACCCACTAGAGAGATAGTATCATAGACAAGTATCATATGCATGATACTAGTATATGATACTATGCACTATGACCAGCCTAATTAGAACATCTTACCAAATAGAGCAGACTTAAGCATCTTCACCGACAGCCTCAATAGTGATCCTAATAGCTATTTAGGGATAGCTATTTAGGGACTGGCCTTGTTCTTAAGCTCACACTAGCACGTCCCAAAATATTGTTGGCGTTTTTCCGAGCCTAATAAAACCGTAGGCAACCCGTGTCGGTCCCAACCCACAGGGTGCCGAACGGGTGCGCTGGCACCCCATGCCACATCGGATTTTAGTGGCGGGACCGGCATGCCTTGGATTCTCTAGACCACCGCCGCAGTCCCCTCCTCCGCCGCACTTGCCTCCACACCATAGTGCAACGCCAACACCTACTATACTAGGGTATATTTTAATTTAGTTTCGTTCAGATTTCATTCATACTTTTATCAATAAACCTAAATATGAATGAAATTTTGATGTTTATTTACAAATGTTAGTTCAAATTTTTGGGGGGTTTTTTATTGGAGGTCACCGGTGTGTGCAACCTCTCTCTAATTTGGTAAGTACGTGGCGCTGCCGGTGCACCTGTTGGCGACAATGTGGGACGAGTCGGTGGAGATGCTCTAAGAGCTTTAACTTTGGCAGCCATTGGAAACCCTCGCGGGTCGCTCCCGTGTGAGCGACTCCAGAGGATCCCTTACTTGATCCCAGGTGGTTGCTGTCGTCGTCTCGCGCCGTTTAGCAACTTTTTTCTTTCTTTCTTTCTTTCTTTCTTTCTTTCTTTCTTTCTTTCTTTCTTCGAGCATCATCATTCCGCTAAACCAACATTAGATTTGGTGAATCAAACCTCCTCGCCGGAAATCAAAGATTGATGCCGAAATCTAGTCTGCTCGTCGTGGAATCAAGATGGGGAGGCGGCGGCATCCGCGGGAGCGGTTGGTGCTGAAGTTTCACCCCGCCGACTGTTTCCTGTTTCCAGTACGTCCACTAGATAATTTGGCTGGAAAACTAAATATAAGAGTACTTGGGATGTATTTTGGGGGAGCTGGGTTTTTTTTTCCGGTTTTCCTCTTGACGAGTATTCCTTCTCTCTAAACCTTTTGGACTTTTTTTTCCTTCAAAGAACACATCTGGTCTCAGGACTAGGAAAATAGAAATAGACTGACACATGTTCTCCACATACCTACCTACCTCTGGCAAAAGAAAAGTAGACACAATGTGTGGTGCAAGCATGTTCTCCTAGTTTTCTGCTTCCATCGCCGGAGCCGTAAACATCTCCGCTAGTAAAAACCCACGTAGAGAGTGTTTGGTGAAGTTACGCGAATCCATTAATTCCTTTTGACAAATTGGAGGCGAGAAACCGTCGTGATGTGCCATACCGGCGTGGATTCTCTAACCTGCCTGCAGCAAGGCAGAGGCAGACTTGCTGCTGCTGGATGTCGTCCATTCTTCATCCCATGGCCCTGCTTTCCTTCCCCTGTCTAAACATTAACCAGCCAGGCCAGCCCACATAAGGCCCGTTCGGGAGCAACACTAGCCCAGCTCGGAAGGACATGAGCCCAGCTCGATATAAACAGCAGAATTGCTACAGTATCTGAAAACAGGACAACAAACAGAGAGTATTTACATTAGACTGTATCAATTCATAAATCTTATACAAATGCTCTCTTTTCAAACATATTTCAAGCATTTCACATCTACCAAATGATGCTCGAAATAACCAAAATAATCTCCAGCAAAAGACAATTCTACAACCGCTATATCTACACCAAAAAACATCATTTTGCAGTGTTTTGCACATAATTTCATTTCAGCAGGTGCTGAAACATCATTCCCAAAATATCTTGTGGCTTCAAGCCCTAAAATTGGAACCTAAAGAAGATCTTGAACAGACATGTTATCAATTTCACTAGATCCCTGCAAAGATAGTGGAAAGTTTGGGACATGAGAATAGAAGACTAGATTAGAGAAGTTGATAGGGCAATATTTTTAGTACCATGAGCAAGTATGTGAAGCTAGTGAATGGATTTTCTGCTGGCACTTGAGTTTCTGCTGGCACTTGAGTTTCTCCACCACCATTCCCTTGTTGTTGGACAAATAAAAGAGTCATGTTATTAATCATGTAGTAATAAATAAGAACACTATTTTGCAAGGGTTTTTAACACCATACTTTAGATTTTGCTGGCACTTTCTTTTTGAACTTGCGTATCTTGTCGAGCCAACTTCTCTTTCTCTTTGAACTTTTTGGTTGGACATCTTTTTTCTTTAGGCGTGCAGAATTAAGCAAACTCGCATCTTGTTGGACATTAGGTTGGAAATTAGATGAATCACTCAAAATACTTGTAGATGCACTCATGTTTTCCTCTACTTGCTTAGCAACGCAGTCCAATGCTTTGTCCACCAACAAGCTACAATCTGGATCGCTTGCAGCTTTATATGCAAAATCATGAAATTTGTGAGAAAGAAACTTGTACCGTAGCATAGCATCTAATTTTGGATTTTCAATGATGTTCCTTCCTTTGGTGTCTTGTATAGTTCCATATCTTGCTTCCCTTCACTGGTAGAAAAAGGGGCTTTAGTCCCGATTGGCAACTGGCTTTAATCCCGGTTGCGCAACCGGGACTAATTATGCGAGACTACAGGCTGCCCCCTTTAGTCGCGGTTGCTTACGAACCGCGGCTAAAGGCCCATCCACGTGGGCGGCAGGCGTCCGTCGGGGCGGAGGACCTTTAGTCTTGGTTGGCCAGACCAACCGGGACTAAAGGTCTCAGCAGGTTTAGGGTTTTAACCCCCCTAAATCTGGTTTCTTTTTAATTTGTTGTGTTTCATTTTTTATATATTTTATTTTGTGTTTCATTTTAATTACAAGAAGTTTCAGTACACATATTCTATGCTACTATATACACGTTACACGTTGATGAATATGAATGTACAATTTCAAACAAGTTTAAAATTTCAAACAAGAAGAATTCAAGAGGAATATATAATATTCAATATCGGGTGATCATATACAACTTCAAACAAGTTTCCATATAAAATTTACTGCAACAGAAGTTCTTAGTCCTCGTAATAGTGCTCTCCTTTAGGATCGACGACTTCCCTCATCAAAAATCCTGCTAATTCCTCTTGAATTGGTCGGAAGCGAGCTTCTGGAGTAAGCTTCCTCCGCAAGTCATGCATCCGCAAGTCAATATCCTGAGCCCTCCGCTCAGAGGTGAGTCCCCGGATGAACTCACAAACATAGTATCCACATAGATTGGTCCCCGGTGGCTGAGTATCCATATTAGCTCATCTTTGAATTCACCAGTTATGTCATCTTTGAACCGTTTCCAAACCCTACAGGGCAAAGAAATTAAATGAACAAAGGGAGTTATTAGTTACTTGATATCAGGAAATGAACGAAAGAGACCGGTATAGTGCGCAAATGATTGAAAATAATTACTTTTGCAGCATTAATCTTATGCCGATCCAATGCTTTGTATCCATATTCAGAGAGTACATGACGAGAACTCTGGAGTTGTCAAACTGAATTATTAGTAGAATCCAGTGGAATCTACGAACACGTTACATGCACAGTCATGCATAACAACTCATTGATAACCCACAAGTATAGGGGATCGCAACAGTCTTCGAGGGAAGTAAAACCCAAATTTATTGATTCGACACAAGGGGAGGTAAAGAATACTTATAAGCCTTAACAACTGAGTTGTCAATTCAGCTGCACCTGGAAAAGCACTAGTAACAGGGGTGATGTGAAAGCAGCAGTAATATGAGAGCAGTAGTAACAGTAACACAACAGCAGTAGCAGTAACAAGAGCAAGAAAGAGATCACTACTTTAAAGTCACAATTAAGTAGTGAGTTTGAGATGAACGATCTTGGTGCTGCTAAGAAAATACTAGGTATGAAAATTACAAGAGACAGAAAATCTAGTGTGTTATTTCTTAGTCAGCAAAATTATGTTCAGAAAGTTCTTCATCGTTTTAATATGCATGATGCAAAGTCTGTTAGTACACCTATTGCTCCTCTTGTCAGAATTGCAATGTCCTAGTACTGATGGAGATATTAAGTACATGTCTCTAGTTCCATATTCTAGTGTTGTTGGTTCCTTGATGTATGCCATGGTCTGTTCTCGCCCGGATTTGTCATATGCTATGAGTTTGGTCAGTCGATACATGGTTAATCCTGGTAAAGAACATTGGAAAGTTGTTCAGTGGATTTTAAGGTATCTTCGTGGCACATCCAAAACTTGTTTGAAGTTTGGCAAGACCGGTGAGGGACTCGTAAGCTATGTGGATTCAGATTTTGCTGCCGATCTGGATAAGAGAAGATCCCTCGCAGGCAATGTGTTCACTGTTGGTGGATGTGTTGTGAGTTGGAAGACAACGTTACAATCTGTTGTTTCCCAATCTACGACCGAAGCAGAATATATAGCAATTAATGAAGCTTGCAAAGATTCTGTTTGGTTGAAAGATTTGTATGCTGAGCTTTGTGGAGATGATTCTTGCATTAACTTGTTTTCTGACAGTCAAAGTGCAATATACCTTACTAAAGATCAAATGTTTTATGAGAGGACAAAGCACATTGATATCAAGTACAATTATGTTCGCGACATTGTTGCTCAAGGTAACTCAATAAATACTGCACAAATCATGAACAAATACAAGTAAATTTCCAGTTTGTGAAAAAGTGCAAGTGAAAGAGGGGAGATTTGTGTGTTCTACCTGCAGATCAAAATAATCAGGAAAGATTAGGAGGGTAGCTGGCAAGATCTTCCGTCGATCGACGCTGATTCTCATCGATCGTCTGCTGCAGCGAGAGAGAGCGCCAGGCGAGCCGACCGATGCGTTTCCCCGCCAAAATCTCTTCCATGGCTGCAGTCCCGCGCGCGAAGCCTCTCTGTTTTTCCTCCCTCTGCTTCGAGCCAGGCGTTGCGTGGGCTAAAAACGTGGGCTGGGCTTGGTTGTTTGGCGTTAAAAGACAGGAGGGAAAGCAGGGCCACGAGATGGAGAATGGACGACATCCAACAGCAGCAAGTCTGCCTCTACCTTGCTGCATGCTGGTTAGAGAATCCACGCCGGTGCCATACGGCCATACGGGGTTCCATCATTCCATGGTCCTACGGTGTTCTCTATGGACAGCCCGGCCGTTGAAAGATCGTGGATTGACCGGACGAAGAAAGGGAGGAACTGAGGAAGGTTGTTGACGGATACAAGTAACGGCCCGGTCAGTGTAAACTCGAGCTTGAACTTTATCTATCCGTGTCATGCGTGTAGCTGAATTGTTAGTGTGTCGAGTACTACTAGTACTAGGGACTACTTATGCCTTCTAAATTAATTGACACAACTTCTTCCAGATATAGTATGATACGTTTTTAGTGCACAACGTATCTAAATACGGAGTATATTTGAATCAGTTGATTAAAAAGGGATAATGTGGTACAACCAGGTGCGCCGGTCCTTTTCTGTGAATGGAGGAAAGCGACGGGGCTGCTAACTGTGATCAAATGTGCGCATGATGCATTAGGCTTTGCTTAGATATACTACTATTTTACAATACAGCAGACGGCATGAGTGGTTTGTTTATTGCGATTTTAAATTTTAAAATTGTGCGCGAAGAACCACTCAGTTGCCTTAGGTTAATGGCTGCTTGTTGTCTCCTGACGATGCTTATCGCCACATGGTAGCACCACGCGGCCACGGTCGGCCACATGCACAGCACTCTCCTCTCTTCCCCTTCAGCCATCTTGCACCCCCATCGGCTCCATGGACTCTCTTACAAACGCAACAAGAAAATAACGAAAATGGACATAATACTTTAACGTGGAGAACCCCTCCAACAGAGAGGGGTGAAAACCACGGACACGAATCAGCAAAACTACACTATATCAGAGAGTATTTACAAACACTATGGGTTATCTTATAATCTGATAAATCCTAGCCGACAGCTTACAGGAGGTACATATAGACGGTGACATCGATCCGCACCCCTAGGTATCCCTTCGGCGACAGGTCTCGTTCCGCTCATTAGAAGTTAGCCTACTTTTTAATATGAATTTGGATCAAAACATAATAAACTCCACAACTAATAGCAACTCTAACACATCTCCTAAAAGTGGCTAAATACTTTAAAATTTTGACTTTTAAAGTTTCAGTCAAAAGGTCGTGCACAATAAATCCCAAAAATGATCAAAAGTTTTAATTTTTTTTAAAGGACACCGAGAATCCATGCACGGGAACATGGTATGCGCAGTTTCAGAGTTCATTTTGCCGGTGCCCTTTAAACCGGTCTGTACTTTGCGAGACGAAAGTTTTAGGCTGCATCGGTGCCCATTAAACCGGTCAACGCTTCATGAGAGGGAAGTTCCAGACCGCGCCGGTGTAGTTCTGTTGTAGTACTCGCAAGAATTTCACCGAAATCGACCACCGTGCGAGTAAAAGAAGACGAGGAAAGGTGGGGTTGAACACGAAGCTCACCAGGAAGTCGTAGTTGGGGTCAAAGGAGGCATAGAAGGACCACCAACAACGATGATGATGACCTAGCTTGCTGGCAAGGAAGAAGACCGGAATTCATCCTGTGGAGGAGGAGCTAGGGTCAGCCACAAAGGAGGTAGACGGCGCGGGTGGTCTCAGGGGTAGCAAGGCCGACGTAGGCAGGCCAGGCTCGTTAGGAATGAAGAGAAGGGAAAAAAAAGTAGTATGCCTTGGCGTGGCAGATTTGCATTTGTGGCTCCGTTTACGGGTTTTGTTCATCCGGAGCTCTCGTAACATTGTAAAATCATTTTTTAGCGTCCTTTAACTATGTTTCTAAAACCTAATTTTTACGAGATACTCCCTCCGTTTTGAAATAGTCTACGTTCTAGCTTTTATATTTGTTCTGAAATAATTTAATTCTACCTTTTAGTCAACAACAACATTAAAAACGAAGTGGTTTTGCTCTCTTTATTGGGTGTTGTTTTTTGTTAAAAAAATTATTGGATATTGTTATTTTCATTGTAGGTTAGATTGGTTGTTCACCTATACTAATAAATGCAACACTAATTTATCTCATTTTTTCTAGAACGTAGAGTAAATTAGAATAGAGGGAGTATGTTGAAGTTGCTCTAATATATGCTCATGATTTTTTAAAAAAAAACACAAAAAAATGTATGCTTTTGACCGGCGGGGGGTCCGCCACCTGGTCGGCGGCGAGCACCGGGGGCGCTCCTCCATGGCGTCCCTGTCATTCCATCTCAGTCTGGAAAAGGACGTCGGTCGCGGCATTTGAATCAAAACAAAACCATCCGCGAAGGTGCTGACCGGAAATACTATTCCCGGTGCCCCACGAAGACCATCTTCTCCATTCCGCAGCCGAGAGAGGCTGCTGCTACTATCTTTCTTAATTCCCACGTTCGCTTTCATACCCCCACTTCCAAAGAAAGCTTGTTTAATTCCCCCATTGTCGCGCGGGAAGGAAGGAAGGCTCCTCCCTCTCGCGCGCCGGTCACCATCCCCCGACCTTTCCTCCCTTTCACCCGCCCCGCCCCTTCCATCTCTGCCAGGCGGGCCAGTCCCCGCGGCCGTAAGCGCCGGGGTCGCCCCTATAAATAGGCACCTTGCTCCCTCCCGTCTTCCCCACCACAGCACCGCTGCATTCATCCAGGAGTTACAAAAGGGAAGCAAATAACTCTGCTCGATTCAGTTCCAGCGTTACGTGATCCTTCTTCTTCTTCCATCCGTTCTTGAGATCCCTGGGAGCTAGCAGCCTGAGCGAGAATGGTGGGCGGCGGCGTCTCGGACGTGTACGGCGAGGACAGGGCCACCGAGGAGCAGCTCATCACGCCATGGTCATTCTCCGTCGCCAGGTAAACACTGCTTCTCCAGAACATTCGCCAAAGATAACCTTCTATGGCCGATCCAAGTTCCATGGCGAATCTCCCCCTGTCGAAACAAGTTCACATAGCAGCAAATTGATTGACAGAGTTCGTTTCTATGGAGAAGCTTTCTAGTACTACTCTATATGTGAGCCGTACTGCATATACTAGTGCGAGATCATGCGATCTTGATGCCCTTCTCATGACCTATACGCTTTAATCGGTAGTAACGTGCCCATTATCAATTAGTGCGCATGTATTTTAGGTGCGCTAGAAAGTTTACTTTTCTCCATCTAGGGTAGTAAGTTAGGGTGCGTTTTTACAGCTGCCGTTGAAAGTTCTTGCTCAGTTTGCTCTGTTTCTTGACGTTATCAGTCGCCGTCCACACTGATACGCCGGGGCAGAACATATGCGTCTCGCTTACTGCAGCCTTGATTGACACACCAAACAAACGAAGAACAATTTCAGCAACAAATATCACGACTCTGCAGACACAACATCGCTCACACATTTCCAAATCGAGCAGTGTTTTCTCATCCTCTGGAAACAGAGTACTCTGCTCACGCATTTCCTGTTCAAACACACCACTGACGAGCATTCCCCTTGCGCGCAACAGCGGGCACTCGCTGCTGAGGGACCCCCGGCACAACAAGGGGCTGGCCTTCTCGGAGAAGGAGCGCGACGCGCACTACCTGCGGGGCCTCCTCCCGCCGGCGATCTTCTCCCAGGAACACCAGGAGAAGAAGATCATGCACAACCTACGCCAGTACACCGTGCCGCTACAGCGCTACATCGCCATGATGGACCTCCAGGAGAGGAACGAGAGGCTCTTCTACAAGCTCCTCATCGACAACGTTGAGGAGCTGCTCCCCGTCGTCTACACGCCCGTGGTCGGAGAGGCGTGCCAGAAGTACGGCAGCATCTACCGGCGCCCGCAGGGGCTCTACATCAGCCTCAAGGACAAGTGGGTTCCCCTCCTCTGCCTATTTTGCACTTCTCACGAGAAATGTTAATGACTGCGCGGTCTGACATGATGTGTGTTTTCATCAGGGGCAAGGTCCTTGAGGTGCTCAAGAACTGGCCTGAGAGGAGCATCCAGGTCATCGTCGTCACCGATGGCGAGCGCATTCTGGGGCTCGGAGATCTGGGTTGCCAGGGAATGGGGATTCCTGTTGGCAAGCTGTCCCTCTACACCGCCCTCGGAGGAGTCCGTCCATCTGCTGTAAGTGTTGCTCTGAATGTTCTTCCTTTCTCATACATACTATTCTGAAAAGGACATGAAATTATCAAAACTAGAGGGACTGTTTTGCTGACTGGCTTTTTGTATCATGGTGCTTCTTCAGTGCCTGCCAATCACGATTGATGTCGGCACCAACAACCAGACACTGCTCGATGACGAGTACTACATCGGGCTCAAGCAACGCCGTGCTACTGGCGAGGTAGCCCCCCTACTCTGTAGCGGGTGATATGTCAGACTCTGTTGAGTAATTTGTATCGATGCTGAATTTTGTGTTTGTTTCATTGTTGCCAGGAATACCATGAGCTTCTGCAGGAGTTCATGACTGCTGTCAAGCAGAACTACGGTGAGAAGGTCCTTGTTCAGTTCGAGGACTTTGCCAACCACAATGCTTTCGACCTACTCGCCAAGTACAGCAAGAGCCATCTCGTCTTCAATGACGATATCCAGGTGACTTGATGCCTGATTAACTAATCACTACATGGTGCATCATTTGGTTACTGCTGTCTCTATCTTCAGAGTTTCTTACTGAATACAAAATGACGGAATTGCAGGGCACGGCATCAGTTGTCCTGGCAGGTCTCTTGGCGGCGCTGAAGGTGATCGGCGGAGGCCTCGCAGACCAGACTTACCTCTTCCTTGGTGCTGGAGAGGCCGGCACTGGCATTGCAGAGCTTATTGCTCTTGAGATGTCGAAACATGTAAGAATACAGTCAACAGTGCTGTGCCCCGTTGTTCATGAGATAATTCATGGTGATTATATCATTGATTGATCTTACCTGTGCCCGGACCTTATCAATCGCTTGATTGTGCAGACGGAACTCCCAATCGATGACTGCCGCAAGAAGATCTGGCTGGTGGACTCTAAGGTTGGTTGCTGATATCAGGAACAGCAAACATTGAAATTAGCAGTTTATTTCTGTACACTAAGATTATTGTCTGAATGTGCAGGGACTGCTGGTGGAGTCGAGAAAAGAGTCTCTCCAGCACTTCAAGAAGCCATTCGCTCACGAGCATGAGCCCCTGACGACCCTGCTGGAGGCCGTCCAGTCCATTAAGCCAACCGTGCTGATCGGAACCTCGGGCGTCGGGAAGACCTTCACCCAGGAGGTGGTCGAAGCCATGGCCTCCTTCAACGAGGTAACAGACTTACACATTGGCCATGCATTTGTCACTCAGGCTGTGGTTTTTTTCCCTTCGGTTTCGTGATGAACTGAAATTGTGAATGCAGAAACCTGTCATCTTCTCGCTGTCGAACCCGACGTCGCACTCGGAGTGCACGGCGGAGGAGGCCTACACCTGGACCAAGGGCACGGCGGTGTTCGCGTCCGGGAGCCCCTTCGACCCCGTGGAGTACGAGGGAAAGACGTACGTGCCCGGGCAGTCGAACAACGCCTACGTGTTCCCGGGGTTCGGCCTCGGAGTCGTCATCTCCGGCGCCATCCGCGTCCACGACGACATGCTCCTCGCCGCGTCGGAGGCGCTGGCGGAGCAGGTGAGCCAGGAGAACTTCGACAAGGGCCTCATCTTCCCGCCCTTCACCAACATCCGCAAGATCTCCGCCGAGATCGCCGCCAGGGTCGCCGCCAAGGCGTACGACCTCGGCCTGGCCAGCAGGCTGCCGCGGCCGGACGACCTGGTCAAGTACGCCGAGAGCTGCATGTACACCCCGCTCTACCGCAGCTACCGGTAAGACGGAGTTTTACAATGCTGCAGGGACCGGGTCCGCCAATAAAAACCAATCAAATCCCGGCTCAAAGCTTCAGTGGCGATGCTAAAAGGATACTACGTATAGAGCTGTTTTGTGTACCCGTATTTGCGCCTATGTATACTCTTTGTACTGATGTTTTACTTTAAGTTACTGTATTGTGATGTTTACGGGAGCCAGCACGCACCTGTCTATCTATGTGGAGGTGCTTGTCGTCGTCGATTCTTTTGTCAGATATATTGATTAAGCGAGTGTAACATTAGTAATGGTTTTATAATGAGCGTTCTTCCTATTCGTACGGAACTTGGATCAATGTAAGGTTAGTGGTGGTTGAATCGACATTGCATAGGGCACTTCTCCACCACCTCAGAAGATGACCAATCCAAACTCACTTGAGCGATTTTCTTGAAGGTTAGGAAGTATCCAATCTGAAGATTGCGAGCAATGGAAAATGCTAGCCAGGCTTGATCCCGGACGGCCTTCTCATTGACATCCTTCAACTTGATATCCCTCTTGAGGGTGATCTTCCTCGAGGACGTCCCCAAATAGGCCTAAAGGCGTCTGGGAGGGGAAAGTATCCCTAACCTAGGTTTTATCAACATATTGCAAAAGTGGGTAGGGGATACCAATTCATGGAAATGGCCGACATTGGGCGGCCTGCCTCTAGTGTTTGTTTTTGAAGTTGCCTTCTCCACCAGCCTTCACAAGGACACCAAGCTATAGAAACTAAAAACTGGAACAGTTTAGCAACGCAAGAGATGAACACAAATGAACAATAGTGCAAAATAATAAAAATGCACATCCAATATGCTTGTACAAAACTTGTGGTCCAATCACACCATCCCTATGATAAAAATGTGTCACATTTGAAACATTGGCTCATGAAAAACAATGGAAAAGAGAATGAATATCAATAAAGAAAGTTACTCATGCAAATAATCACACACAATGCAAAGAGATGATTCTACCTTACTAAGAAATATGCACACATAATGTGCTTGTACATATCACAAGGTTCAATAGGACCATCCCTTCCACAAAAACGTGCTACATATTAGTCCTTGGCATAGGCAACAAAACAGTGGAAATCGTAATTGGGGGGTCTCAAAGGAACAAAGCACGTACAAATCAATGAGGTGATACGAAATTAGCAAGTGAAAGAGCATGGAGCCCCATGTGTGGTTTTTTGCAATTGACGACAATTTCTATGGACTAATATTTGCATTGAGTCATACTTGAAGGGTTTATCCATATACATGAAGTGGAGACCAAGGTTATATTCAAGGTGTGATCCAATGAATGATCATTTGAGAGTTGAGCCTATCAAAAGCATGTCTTGAAGAATATATGTTGTGTGAGCATTCACAGTTAATTTCAAGACAACGTCATTACGAAGAAGGAAAATATGATTTGAAGTTGATCGAGTTGAAGCGCAAGTTCAAGATAAGAATTTAGAAGAGATCATATGCATGAATCTTGCCATCTAGTTGGTGAAAATGGTTTTTCTTGAGAAGAGGCTCTACCATAGTGGAATAGGGGGTGACGTCTTGATGAAGACATCCCTACTACACTACTACCTCCGTCATTGCAAGATGAAGATGAAGCTGCTGTGAAGCTCATGTGCAATGAAGTTAGGATTGGACCTATTACAAGGGCTCGTGCGAAGCTACTAAACAACATGTGAACTTGTTCCTAAACAATACTTTGATTGATGAGAACTTATACTGCCTAAGCCTGTTACTTATGTATGATCAGGTATGAAAAGAGAGCAAGCATCGCACGAGGAGGAGAGGAGCAGCTGGACGTGAAGATGGATGTGAAGTTGGACATGGAGCTGGACATGAAGACATCCCATGGACGCGCGAGGGAGGAGCGGGAGGCATGCGCGAGAGAGGAAGCCAAAGTCCAGGCCAGCCCAGCATCCGGTCAGACCGGCCGCCACGCCGGCGCGCCCGGTCCCTGGCCCGGTCCAACCGGGCGGCACGACGGATCCGCCCCGGCGCCAACCGGACGCTGCGCTTATGCCAACCGGGAGCTATACTGCAAGACACGACACGTCCCCGGTCGCCACCCGGCGCCAGGCCCGGTTTGAACCGGACTGGCCTGGTCCCAGGCCCAGTCGACCGGTCCCCAGGCCGACCGAGTCCGAGTCTGTCTCGACTAGATCCCGATCTGGGTCGGTTATTTTTGTATCTTTTCGACCCCTGGTCGTCCTGAACGCCTATATAAGTGCCCAGGACGCCCCCATAATAGCTTTAGACCACGTTTAAGATAATCCCTAGTTCATAGTTGATTGCTTTGCAACTCTATTGAATCCCTACACCATATTGTCTTGATTTGGTGTAACTCTGAAAGTCTTGTGTGATCTGTTGTCCCATTGGGAATTAGAAGGTTGCAACTTACCGCTTCGTGGTCGGCGGCTACGTGCGCAAGTCTGTGGAGTTGTGAATATCTTGCAGGATTGAGAGATGTTGCATTGGCGACATG
This sequence comes from Lolium rigidum, assembly GCF_022539505.1. Lineage (NCBI taxonomy): Eukaryota > Viridiplantae > Streptophyta > Magnoliopsida > Poales > Poaceae > Lolium > Lolium rigidum. The sequence goes on from NC_061511.1 coordinate 80,991,066, forward strand.
GACCAATCGAGAGATCTCATTGCGTCATACAAGTTATCTTCCACTTCATCATCAAGTTATCTCCGCTGTGTTCATCCCATGATCATCATCACCACCATTGCTTACTGAGACGATCGGGCCACCCCTTATCATCTTGGTATCAGATTTCAGTGTTTCCTCGGTAAGCCATCCACAATCCACCCCATAGTTGAGTTGTGAGTGTTTCCTATCCAGAAGAAGCCAAAAATATTAGGGTTAGGGTTTGCCATAGCCTTAGATTGCACTAATTTCGAGTTTTAGTTGCTTTTCTTAGTTGTTTTTGCGTATCTTTTTCTTCCATCTAGTATTGTTAGGGTTTGTGTTTCCGCTTTCATCTAGAGTCATTTTTTTGTTGCTCCGAGTCCACATAGCATACAGTGTGTTTGTCCAAACCATAGCCACAGCCTTTCGATATAAGTGACTAGGAACTTCTCCAGAAGAGACTAGTTTTACCGCTCGACAGGCTGCTCATTAGGGTTTTGGTGCTTTGCATTATCTGTTGGCCGTGTTATCAAGGAGTTGAGTCATAAAATAAAAATAAAAAATTGAAAATAAGCAAAAAGAGCTACATAGTTGCATGTTATACAAAAGAAAATCCAAAAAGAACAGTGAAGTGCTAGTAGAATCAAGTGAAGGCCTAAGTTTTTCTTTAACTGCACCCGTAGTTGAGCAATCTTGTGCCTGTTCCGTTGAGCTTTGCTAGCGTCTCTCGAGTGCATTGCAACCTTTCTTCCATATAGTTGCATTGCCACATTTATCGTCTTGTGTGAGTATCATTGATTGTCTACGGTCAGCGCTAGAGCTTGTTATTGGTGCAAATAGGTAGCCCACCTACAACCCCACATATACCCTGCTTTGTCGTGTGATTGTTCTTATACCCTTGATATTCGCTTCGCTACATCCGTGCACTAGTCATCACTACAAGTGGTAAGCAATACTAATTCACTTTGGAGCGGTAAGATTTCCTTTTCTTATCAGTTTTGAGTGAGTTGTGAGAGTATCACCATATATATTTGTTTTAGTGCACTAATCTACTAACCATATCTTCTAATGATGAGAAAATTGTTAACCAGAAAAACAAGGATGATGTTGATGTGATGACATGGAGGGAGTATGAAGCTCTTCGTAATGAGATGCGACGTGAATTCCGCGTTCAGGACGAAGAACTAAAGGAGACCATTGACGGGGTTTCCAAAAAGCTTGATACTACTAATGCGACCGTCAATGCTATGCAAGATCAAATGACGGATATTCAGCGCAATATTCAAGCTTTGACACTCGCTGTTGATAATTTGACCCAACAACAACAACACCATGAGGATGAAGATGCTGAGCTTCAAGATGAAGCACCTGGTGTTGGTCGTGGTGCTGGGCGTGGTAACCGCGGTCATGGATTTGTTGAACTCGGACGCCAAGGTCGTGGGTTTGAGGAAGAAGACGGATTGGGTAAGCCAAAGTTCTCGATAACCAAATTTGAAGGAGGTGCTGATGTTGAAGAATACCTCACTTGGGAGCTGAAGATTGAGAAGTTATGGCGCTTACATACTTATACTGAAGATAGGAAGGTCAAGCTTGCTTCCTCAGAATTTGATGGTTATGCATTGCGTTGGTGGGATGGAGTGACACGCACTCGTCAAGAAGATCGCGAGCTGCCAGTTCGTACACGGCGAGAGATGAAGGAACTTATGCAAGCTCGTTTCGTGCCCACTAATTATTTGCGATCTATATATGATAAGTTGACCCTATTGAGACAAGGTGTGAAGACTGTTGATACTTATTTCATGGAGATGGAGATGATTATGCAGCGTGGCCGTGTCCGTGAATCACTTGAGATGAAAATGAATCGTTTTCTACATGGTTTGAAGTTTGATATCAAAGGTATTGTTCGTCATCACAGTTACACCACTATGAATGAGTTGCTACATCACGCAAGAGAAGCTGAATCATATTTGGCTGAAGAAGCACAAGTTAAAGGTCGTGCTACGGGAGCTGGGCGCTACACGCCTAGGGCGCCTCCATCCACGGCGCCGGCGCCATCCTCGCGTCCTGCACCTTATTCTACTTCGTCTAGTAAGCCGGTCTCCATTGTGTCCAACACAAAGAAGCCCGAACCTGCTGCAAGTACGAGTGGTTCTAGCATGTCTACTGCGCGCAACCGTGATATGAATGGTGGCAAGGATCACTTCAAGAGAGATTTTCCTAACTGCAAGGTCATGATTATCAATGAGGACAATGAGTATGAGACTGGAGATGATGTTGATCCATATGCTCCAGAAGATGATGATTATGATAGTGATGGTGTAGATGTTTATCCGTCTGAAGCTCGCACTATTATTGTGTCTTAGCGTGCTCTTAATGTGTTGCCGAGTGCATCTACTCAGCGCTGCAATTTGTTCCAAACAAAGGCTTTAGTTGGTCCTGGCAAGGCTTGCAAGGTCATTATTGATGGCGGGAGTTGCCGCAATTTAGCAAGCAAGGAGTTGTGCACCAAGCTGAAGTTGAAGTATCTACCGCACTCGCATCCATACTATATTTAGTGGTTGAGCGACAATGGTGAGATGAAGGTAAACCACATGGTGCGTGTTGAGTTTGAGATTGGACCGTATAAGGATTCCATTGATTTTGATGTGGTTCCTATGACAGTGTGTCACCTACTATTGGGTCGGCCATGGCTCTATGACCGTTCTGTGAAACACAATGGTCGTGCCAATACATATCACTTTGAGTTCAAGGGCAAGAAAATCAACTTACAGCCTATGACACCACAGCAAATTGTCAATGAATCTCGTCAGAAAGTTGAAGTAAACTTGGAGGATGCACCTATAGATAGGCGAGAGAATTGTAATGCCATGAGTGATATAACGAAAAGTGAGAGAGTGAATTCCTTAGTGCTTTTAGTCCCCAAAGAGGACATGAGAGAATTTAGTGAGGATCCTACAGCCATGCCTCTTGTGCTCATGTACAAGGGTGAGGTTTTGCTTTCTAACGACATGACCCCTATTTCTCTTGGTGTTTCTAATGTTTTCCAGGAATTTAGCGATGTGTTTCCGGAGGAGGTGCCCGCAGGATTGCCACCATTGCGTGGTATTGAGCATCAGATAGACTTGATCCCTGGCGCCTCGCTGCCCAATAGGGTGCCATATAGAACGAACCCCGAAGAGACGAAAGAGATACAGAAGCAAGTACAAGCGCTACTCGACAAAGGTTATATCTGCATAAGCCTTAGTCCTTGTGATGTTCCTGTTATTCTAGTTCCTAAGAAAGTGTAGGATAACGTTGCATAGAAAACAAAAAATTTCCTACCGCGAACACGCAATCCAAGCCAAGATGCAATCTAGAAGACGGTAGCAACGAGGGGGTATCGAGTCTCACCCTTGAAGAGATTCCAAATCCTACAAGATGAGGCTCTTGTTGCTGCGGTAGACGTTCACTTGCCGCTTGCAAAAGCGCGTAGAAGATCTTGATCACGATCGGTTCCGGCTCCATTGAAGGAGATATACCCTAGAGGCAATAATAAAGTGGTTATTATTTATATCTTTATGTTTATGATAAATGTTTATATATCATGCTATAATTGTATTAACCGAAACATTAGTACATGTGTGATATGTAGACAAACAAGAAGTCCCTAGTATGCCTCTTAAACTAGCTTGTTGATTAATGGATGATTAGTTTCATAATCATGAACATTGGATGTTATTAATAACAAGGTTATGTCATTGTGTGAATGATATAATGGACACACCCAATTAAGCGTAGCATAAGATCTCGTCATTAAGTTATTTGCTATAAGCTTTCGATACATAGTTACCTAGTCCTTATGACCATGAGATCATGTAAATCACTTATACCGGAAAGGTACTTTGATTACATCAAACGCCACTGCGTAAATGGGTGGTTATAAAGGTGGGATTAAGTATCCGGAAAGTATGAGTTGAGGAATATGGATCAACAGTGGGATTTGTCCATCCCGATGACGGATAGATATACTCTGGGCCCTCTCGGTGGAATGTCGTCTAATGTCTTGCAAGCATATGAATAAGTTCATAAGAGACCACATACCACGGTACGAGTAAAGAGTACTTGTCGGAGACGAGGTTGAACAAGGTATAGAGTGATACCGAAGATCAAACCTCGGACAAGTAAAATATCGCGTGACAAAGGGAATTGGTATCGTATGTGAATGGTTCATTCGATCACTAAAGTCATCGTTGAATATGTGGGAGCCATTATGGATCTCCAGGATCCCGCTATTGGTTATTGGTCGGAGTGAGTACTCAACCATGTCCGCATAGTTCACGAACCGTAGGGTGACACACTTAAAGTTGGATGTTGAAATGGTAGTACTTGAATATGGAATGGAGTTCGAATATTTGTTCGGAGTCCCGGATGAGATCCCGGACATCACGAGGAGTTCCGGAATGGTCCGGAGAATAAGATTCATATATAGGATGTCATTTTATGTGAATAAAATGTCGCGGAAGGTTCTATGGAAGGTTCTAGAAGGTTCTAGAAAAGTCCGGAAGAAACCACCAAGGAAGGTGGAGTCCACATGGGACTCCACCTCCATGGCCGGCCAGCCCTAGATGGGGTGGAGTCCCAAGTGGACTCCACCATAGGGGGCCGGCCACCCCCACATGGGAGGTGGAAATCCCACCTTTGGGTGGGAGTCCTAGTTGGGCTAGGTTTCCCCTCCTATGGAAGGTTTTTGGTTCGGGTCTTATTCGAAGACTTGGAGACCAACTCTTGGGGTTCCACCTATATAATGAGGGCCAAGGGGAGGGGGCCGGCCACCCCAAGCACCACAAGGTGGCCGCACCACTAGATGGCCGGCGCCCCCCTCCCAAACCCTAGCCGCCCCCTCTCTCCTCTATAGTTCCCGCACGCTTAGCGAAGCTCCGCCGGACTTCTCCACCACCACCGACACCACGCCGTCGTGCTCGTCGGATTCAAGAGGAGCTACTACTTCCGCTGCCCGCTGGAACGGGGAGGTGGACGTCGTCTTCATCAACAACCGAACGTGTGACCGAGTACGGAGGTGCTGCCCGTTCGTGGTGCCGGAACCGATCGTGATCAAGATCTTCTACGCGCTTTTGCAAGCGGCAAGTGAACGTCTACCGCAGCAACAAGAGCCTCATCTTGTAGGCTTTGGAATCTCTTCAAGGGTGAGACTCGATACCCCCTCGTTGCTACCGTCTTCTAGATTGCATCTTGGCTTGGATTGCGTGTTCGCGGTAGGAAAATTTTTGTTTTCTATGCAACGTTATCCTACAGTGGTATCAGAGCCGTGTCTATGCATAGATGGTTGCACGAGTAGAACACAATGGTTTTGTGGGCGTTGATGCTCTTGTTAATTTTAGTTGAGTACTTTGCATCTTTATGGCATAGTGGGATGAAGCGGCTCGGACTAACTTTACATGACCGCGTTCATGAGACTTGTTCCTCGTTCGACATGCAACTTGTATTGCATAAGAGGCTTTGCGGGTGTCTGTCTCTCCTACTATAGTAAAGATTCAATTTACTTTTCTATTGACAACATTAGTATCAACGTTGTGGTTCATGTTCGTAGGTAGATTAGATCTATATCGAAAACCCTAAACCACGTAAAATATGCAAACCAAATTAGAGAGCGTCTAACTTGTTTTTGCAGGGTTTGGTGATGTGATATGGCCATAATATGATGATGAATATGTATGAGATGATCATTATTGTATTGTGGCAACCGGCAGGAGCCTTATGGTTGTCTTTAAATTTCATGTTGAGTAGTATTTCAAAGTAGTTGTAATAGTTGCTACATGAGGTGAACAACCATGAAGACGGCGTCATGAACCTTGACGCTACGCCGACGATGATGGAGATAATGCTCGTTGATGATGGAGATCATATCCGTGCTTTGGAGATGAAGATCGAAGGCGCAAAGACTAAAGGGCCATATCATATCACATATGAATTGCATGTGATGTTAATCCTTTATGCATCTTATTTTGCTTAGATCGCGACGGTAGCATTATAAGATGATCCCTCACATTAATATCAAGATAATAAAGTGTTCTTCCCTCGTATGCACCGTTGCATTGTTCGACGTTTTGAAGCATCTCGTGATGATCGGGTGTGATAAACTCGACATACAGTGGGTGTAAGCCATGTTGCACACGCGGAATACTTGGGTTTGCTTGACGAGCCTAGCATGTACGGACATGGCCTCGGGACAATGGAAACCGAAAGGTTGAACACGAGTCATATGGATGATATGATCAACATGTTGATGTTCACCATTGAAACTACATCATCTCACGTGATGATCGGTTTTGGTGTAGTGGATTTGGATCGTGTACCACTTTACAACTATGAGGGATGTTGTATTAAGTGGGAGTTCATTAGTAATTAGATTAAAACATGAACTAATTATCATAAACATAGTCTGAGTAGTATTTTGAATTAATTTTGTAGTATTGGCATCCGTTTACTACTATGCGCTAGTCTTATAATTGAGATAGAAATACTGTTAAAATCTGACTAGAAACTTTACGGATTAGTACCGTATTGTTAATGAATCAAGAAATGATTAAGTCCTATTGCAAACATTTAGTGAAACTCACTTTGTTGATTCGGAGAGCTATGGTTTCAATTAGTACCTAAAGTTATCTTGTCTCCGTGAAACTTGAAGTTCAAATCTGTTTGAAAAGTAAGGAGCTGAAAATTTAGTTTTCAGAAATAATCAAGGTACGAGATATATGTGATATCTAAGACCTTATTGCAAGATGATAGAATATAAATTTGGTGAGACTACATAAACTCATAAGTTTTATGGGAATGTACGAAGGTTGAAGACGCAAGGCGTCCCAATCCTCCAACTATTGGGGCACTAACAATATTCGCATATCCATGAAGTGATTGTCCTTAGTATGCACCGTTGCTAAGACTCGTCGTTTCGAAGCATCACGTGATGATCGGGTGTTATAGATTCTACGTGTGCTTCCAACGGGTACAAGCCAGTTTTGCATATGCGAATACTAAGGTTTAAACTTTATGAGCCTAGCATGTACAGACATGGTCTCGTAAAGTTATCATGAATTGATGGATAAAATTATGAGTGAAATTGTTCATCGTATTACAAATTTACTAATAGTGAAATCTGAAACACTTGTCATATGATGATCAACTTCAAAGTAAGAACCTCAAGGTTATTGGTATTTGACCAACAAACCTAGAAGTTATTGATGTTGAAATGTTTTTCTGAATAATGAGGAAAGCTAAAAGAGAAACTGCAAAAGATATTTTGGCAAAAGAAAAGAAAGACTAGAAAGTCTAGCTCAGGTGTATATAAATGATATACATGTTATGGTTGTATTCCTAGTTAAGTCACACAATGAAATTCTTGGGTATTAATACCATATTGGTTGGTATGAAGTGTCATACAAAACAACGCAATACAAGAATACAATGGCCTAAGTGACTGACAAGGAATATGATAGGAATGCACGTCTGGAACAAAATAAAGTGTTATTATGTTCGTCGTTGGTATTCTATCTACCCCTTAGAATTTATAATAAAGAACTTAATAATTGTTATTTTGCTCTGGTCAAATGAAAACAATGAGTTGTTCAAATTATGACATTACTCCATGTATGATGGATAAGTTATTATAAATCTTAATGGTGAAACACACATACATAACACTGACGCTAAAAATGCCATAAGGCAAATGATTTGAATTCCACTTATTTGTGGAACCGCAATTTAGGTCATGTTAGAAAGGATCGCATGAAGGAACTCCATGCAAATGGATTTTTGGAGTCATTCGATTTTTTGAATCGTTTGGCACTTGCAAAATCTTTTCTAAAAAGTAATGACTAAAATACCGTTCATAGGCCGAAGAGTTGAACGGGCAACTAACTTAGTGAAAACATACATAATGATATATGTGGTTCATCGGGCATAGTTGTGTGCGGAAGATTCTTCTACTTCATGAAAACTTTCAAACAATGAATTGAGTATATATGTGGATATATTCAATAAGGAAAAGTTTGAAACATTTGAATAGGATTCAAATAAATCTCAGCATGAAGTGGAAATCATCGTAATAGAAATCAAATATCTATGATTGGATCATGATGGAAATATTTGAATTACAAGTTTTAGCGAACATCTAAGAGAGTTGTGAAATTGTTCTACAACTTACGTTTCTTGGAGTATCATAGTGATGATGAAGTATCCAAGAGATATATCCAAACTTTGTTGGATCAATGATGAGATAAAATATTGATGCCATTATATTTTTGTGGATTATGCTTTAGTGACTACCGCTTTTACACTGAATAGAGCATCATCATGATCCGTTGAAATGACACCATACAAGTTATGGCATGGGTATAAACCCTAATAGTCAACCAAAATCGGATGAATGTCTTTGTTGGTTATCCCGGAGATTTAATTGGGAATTCTTCCCACGAGACAAAAACAAAAGTGTTTGTCAATGTTTCTTATTTCCGAGAAATTGTTTCGAGTGAAGTATTTGAGTGGGAGGACAATATACTTTGATAAGGTTTATGAACCCGAGCATAATGATCAGAGTAGCGCAGCATCGGAATTGGTTTCGGAAGCGGCCACGACGATCATGGCTCTCATGACTACAAAGTGTTTTTAGCCATGGAGATCGAAGTACATATTGAACCTTGTAGGTATGGTTTACTTTGTGATCAAATAAATGATTTATGGACAAAGGATTGATTTTGATCAATGATAAACCAACTACAAAACAAAGAAGTTATGATGGGCCATGACTCCATTAAAATGGCCATGCGCCATGAAATCCAAGATAGATGAATACTTTATGAAAGTAAATGGATCTATGAAATTGATAGACTTGGATGAAATATCCTTGAAGAAAGCTTGACTTATCGAAAAATTGTTTACGACAAAGTTCAAAGAGTTGAATACGATAAGATTAGATCTTCCGTAGCAATGCTTATAGTCTATATGGATTATTCTAGTAATCACTACATATTTCTTTTATGAGATATGCTAGTAGGATGGCAAAATACACTACTTAATGAAGTATGTATACAAGATACAACCAAGAGTTTTGCTGGTCCGAGGAATACTAGATAGGTATACAAGCTTCAATTGGATGAAGTAAGTATCACGGAGTTGGAATCTTCACCAGATGAAATAGTCAAAGAGTTTTTGATTTCATCAGAGACGATGAAGAAACTTGCATTTGCTAGAAATTAAGTGGGAGCGCTAAGATACATTTATAATACTTTATGTAGGTGACATATAGTTGGTTATAAATGATGTAATTATATACTTGATTAAAAAGGTTTCATTGAGAATTAACTTCAATGAAAGGATATGGATCGAAACAAATTTAGTGTCAAGATCTATGAAGATAGATTGAAACACATAAATAAGTTTAAGTCAAAGTACATATGATGGATATTGAAGTAGTTCAATATAGAAATATTAAGAAAATATTCTTGTTATGTCAAGGTTTAACAAGACTTGAGTGTATCTGACACTCAATGAGTAAAAACACATGAGTGATTATAGATCACGAATAATATGTACACAATCAGATATCATGTGCTATAAAGTGTTATGAGCATATACCAGAATGATTCATATGATGATCATTGGACGACAGTAAGAATATCCTTGAGTACTTTAGAAGAACTAAGGATATATATATATATTTTTGTATGAAGAAATGACAAACAAATCATCGTAAGGTGTTACACCGATATTGGTTTTGTCACATATAAAATATAATTTCAATCTCAAATTAGACTAAGTGTTGTTTAAAAGGTAGCACAATGAGCTAGAAGTTGTCTATGCTAGATTTAGAAGAGTTCTAAATATTGTGATGGATTCTACAAAAGAAGGCGAGTATGTCATTATTTTGACAATGACAAAGGATGTTAAGTCAAGAGGTTCTTTGAGAACTTGGTGTAGTTCCGACGAGTCGAACTTTGAAGCTATATTGTGTGTGACAATATTAGTGACATATTTCAGACAACGGAATTAAGGTTCCACCAGAAGATCAAACATATTTAAATGCCAACTCATTTGGAAATGAGTGATGCGTTGAGACGCAAATGAATTACAAAATACATACGTTTCTGAGCGTGTCAGATCCGATGACTAAAAACCTCTCCCGTAAGCAATACATGATAAAGCACCAGAAGGCCAAGGTGTTATATCTTTACAAATGTAAACTAGATTATTGACTCTAGTGCAAGTGGGAGACTCGAAGGAGATATACCCTAGAGGCAATAATAAAGTGGTTATTATTTATATCTTTATGTTTATGATAAATGTTTATATATCATGCTATAATTGTATTAACCGAAACATTAGTACATGTGTGATATGTAGACAAACAAGAAGTCCCTAGTATGCCTCTTAAACTAGCTTGTTGATTAATGGATGATTAGTTTCATAATCATGAACATTGGATGTTATTAATAACAAGGTTATGTCATTGTGTGAATGATATAATGGACACACCCAATTAAGCGTAGCATAAGATCTCGTCATTAAGTTATTTGCTATAAGCTTTCGATACATAGTTACCTAGTCCTTATGACCATGAGATCATGTAAATCACTTATACCGGAAAGGTACTTTGATTACATCAAACGCCACTGCGTAAATGGGTGGTTATAAAGGTGGGATTAAGTATCCGGAAAGTATGAGTTGAGGAATATGGATCAACAGTGGGATTTGTCCATCCCGATGACGGATAGATATACTCTAGGCCCTCTCGGTGGAATGTCGTCTAATGTCTTGCAAGCATATGAATAAGTTCATAAGAGACCACATACCACGGTACGAGTAAAGAGTACTTGTCAGGAGACGAGGTTGAACAAGGTATAGAGTGATACCGAAGATCAAACCTCGGACAAGTAAAATATCGCGTGACAAAGGGAATTGGTATCGTATGTGAATGGTTCATTCGATCACTAAAGTCATCGTTGAATATGTGGGAGCCATTATGGATCTCCAGATCCCGCTATTGGTTATTGGTCGGAGTGAGTACTCAACCATGTCCGCATAGTTCACGAACCGTAGGGTGACACACTTAAAGTTGGATGTTGAAATGGTAGTACTTGAATATGGAATGGAGTTCGAATATTTGTTCGGAGTCCGGATGAGATCCCGGACATCACGAGGAGTTCCGGAATGGTCCGGAGAATAAGATTCATATATAGGATGTCATTTTATGTGAATAAAATGTCGCGGAAGGTTCTATGGAAGGTTCTAGAAGGTTCTAGAAAAGTCCGGAAGAAACCACCAGGAAGGTGGAGTCCACATGGGACTCCACCTCCATGGCCGGCCAGCCCTAGATGGGGTGGAGTCCCAAGTGGACTCCACCATAGGGGCCGGCCACCCCCCACATGGGAGGTGGAAATCCCACCTTTGGGTGGGAGTCCTAGTTGGGCTAGGTTTCCCTCCTATGGAAGGTTTTTGGTTCGGGTCTTATTCGAAGACTTGGAGACCAACTCTTGGGGTTCCACCTATATAATGAGGGCCAAGGGGAGGGGCCGGCCACCCCAAGCACCACAAGGTGGCCGCACCACTAGATGGCCGGCGCCCCCTCCCAAACCCTAGCCGCCCCCTCTCTCCTCTATAGTTCCCGCACGCTTAGCGAAGCTCCGCCGGACTTCTCCACCACCACCGACACCACGCCGTCGTGCTCGTCGGATTCAAGAGGAGCTACTACTTCCGCTGCCCGCTGGAACGGGGAGGTGGACGTCGTCTTCATCAACAACCGAACGTGTGACCGAGTACGGAGGTGCTGCCCGTTCGTGGTGCCGGAACCGATCGTGATCAAGATCTTCTACGCGCTTTTGCAAGCGGCAAGTGAACGTCTACCGCAGCAACAAGAGCCTCATCTTGTAGGCTTTGGAATCTCTTCAAGGGTGAGACTCGATACCCCCTCGTTGCTACCGTCTTCTAGATTGCATCTTGGCTTGGATTGCGTGTTCGCGGTAGGAAAATTTTTGTTTTCTATGCAACGTTATCCTACAGCCACGAACGGGCAGCACCTCCGTACTCGGTCACACGTTCGGTTGTTGATGAAGACGACGTCCACCTCCCCGTTCCAGCGGGCAGCGAAAGTAGTAGCTCCTCTTGAATCCGACAGCACGACGGCGTGGTGTCGGTGGTGGTGGAGAAGTCCGGCGGAGCTTCGCTAAGCGTGCGGGACGTGGTGGAGGAGAGAGGCCGCTAGGGTTTGGGGAGAGGGGGCGCCGGCCACTAAGGGGTGCGGCCACCTTGGTGGTTCTTGGGTGGCCGGCCCCTCCCCTTGGCCCCTCATTATATAGGTGGAACCCCAAGTGTTGGTCTCCAAGTCTTCGAATAAGACCCGAACCAAAAACCTTCCATATGGTGGGGAAACCTACCCAAGCTAGGACTCCCACCAAGGTGGGAGTTCCACCTCCCATATGGGGTGGCCGGCCCCCAAAGGGGAGTCCACTTGGGACTCCTCCCCACTAGGGTTGGCCGGCCATGGAGGTGGAGTCCCATGTGGACTCCACCTTCCTTGGTGGTTTCTTCCGGACTTTTCTAGAACCTTCCATAGAACCTTCCGCGACATTTTAATTCACATAAAATGACATCCTATATATGAATCTTATTCTCCGGACCATTCCGAACTCCTCGTGATGTCCGGGATCTCATCCGGGACTCCGAACAAATATTCGAACTCCATTCCATATTCAAGTACTACCATTTCAACATCCAACTTTAAGTGTGTCACCCTACGGTTCGTGAACTATGCGGACATGGTTGAGTACTCACTCCGACCAATAACCAATAGCGGGATCTGGAGATCCATAATGGCTCCCACATATTCAACGATGACTTTAATGATCGAATGAACCATTCACATACAATACCAATTCCCTTTGTCTCGCGATATTTTACTTGCCGAGGTTTGATCTTCGGTATCACACTATACCTTGTTCAACCTCATCTCCTGACAAGTACTCTTTACTCGTACCGTGGTATGTGGTCTCTTATGAACTTATTCATATGCTTGCAAGACATTAGACGACATTCCACCGAGAGGGCCCAGAGTATATCTATCCGTCATCGGGATGGACAAATCCCACTGTTGATCCATATGCCTCAACTCATACTTTCCGGATACTTAATCCCACCTTTATAGCCACCCATTTATGCAGTGGTGTTTGATGTAATCAAAGTACCTTTCCGGTATAAGTGATTTATATGATCTCATGGTCGAAAGGACTAGGTAACTATGTATCGAAAGCTTATAGCAAATAACTTAATGACGAGATCTTATGCTACGCTTAAATGGGTGTGTCCATTACATCATTCATACAATGATATAACCTTGTTATTAATAACATCCACTGTTCATGATTATGAAACTAATCATCCATTAATCAACAAGCTAGTTAAGAGGCATACTAGGGACTCTTTGTTGTTTACATATCACACATGTATCAATGTTTCGGTTAATACAATTATAGCATGGTATATAAACATTTATCATAAACATAAAGATATATAATAACCACTTTTATTATTGCCTCTTGGGCATATCTCCAACAGAAAGATGGTACATGGCGCATGTGTGTAGATTGTAGAGTGATAAACAACATTACTATTCGATATCGTCATCCTATTCCCCGTTTAGAGGATTATGCTAGATGAATTGAGTGGTGCTGCTGTTTTCTCTAAAATTGATTTGCGTAGTGGTTATCATCAAATTAGGATGAAAGAAGGGGATGAATGGAAAACAGCCTTTAAAACAAAATTTGGTTTATATGAGTGGTTAGTAATGCCTTTTGGTTTAACTAATGCACGTAGCACTTTCATGAGACTGATGAACCATGTTTTGCGTGATTTTATTGGCAAGTTTGTGGTTGTGTATTTTGATGACATATTAATCTACAGCCATAATGAATCTGATCATACTATACATATTCGACATGTTTTGCAAGTGTTGCGTGATAGTAAACTCTATGATAATCTTGAGAAGTGCACATTTTGCAAAGATAAGGTCATATTTCTGGGTTATGTTGTCTCTAAGCATGGAGTGGAAGTAGATGTGTCTAAAATTGAAGCAATTCAAAATTGGCCTACTCCCATGAATGTGAGTCACGTAAGAAGTTTTCATGGTCTAGCTGGGTTTTATCGACGTTTTGTGCCTAATTTTAGTACTATTGATGCACCTTTGAATGAATTGAATAAAAAGGGTGTTGCTTTTGAGTCGGGCGTCGCTCAAGATCATGCTTTTGATGAACTGAAACGATTGTTAACTTCTGCACCGTTGTTTGCACTTCCTGATTTCAATAAGCAATTTGAGATTGAATGTGATGCTAGTTGTATTGAAATTGGTGGTGTGTTGATGCAAGAAGGTCACCCAATTGCATATTTTTCGGAGAAACTTTCTGGTGCTAAGTTGAACTATCTTATATATGAGAAAGAATTGTATGCTTTAATTAGAGTTCTTGAGGTTTGGCAACATTATTTGTGGCAAAAAGAATTTATTATACATTCTGATCATGAAGCTTTGAAATATCTGAAAGCCCAATCTACTTTGCATAGGCTTCTTGCTAAGTGGGTTGAGTTCATTGAGTCTTTTCCATTCATTATTAAGCATAAGAAGGGAAAAGATAATATTGTTGCTGATGCTCTATCTAGGAAAACTATGCTATTAACTCATCTTGATGTTAAAATTCCTGGATTAGAAGTACTATGTGATTTGTATGTTACTGATCATGATTTTCCTGAACCATATCACTTGTGTGCTATTGGTAAAGCATGGGAGAAATATCACATACATGAGGGGTTCTTGTTTAGAGCTAACAAACTATGTGTTCCAGAATCATCTATGCGTTTGCTCTTATTGCAGGAATCACATGCTGGAGGTTTGATGGGTCACTTTGGGCGTGAGAAGATGCTACTCATGCTCGCTGATCACTTCTATTGGCCAAAGATGAGGCGGGATGTGGACAAGTATGTGAAGAGGTGCATTACTTGCAGCAAGTCCAAGTCCAAGTTGAAGCCTCACGGTTTGTATACTCCTTTACCGGCACCTACTACACTATGGGAGGATATAAGTATGGATTTTGTGTTGGGTTTGCCGCGCACTAAAAGAGGCCATGATTATATATTTGTGGTAGTGCATAGATTTTCCAAGATGTCACACTTTCTTGCCTGCCACAAGAGCGATGATGTGTCGCATATTGCTAACCTGTTTTTCAGGAAGATTGTACGACTACATGGAGCCCCGAAGACTATTGTTTCTGATCGTGACGTGAAGTTTATGAGCTATTTCTGGAAGACACTTTGGGGAAAGCTGGGGACAAAGCTACTTTTCAGTACTACTTGTCATCCCCAAACTGATGGTCAAACTGAGGTGGTGAATCGAACCTTGTCACAACTGTTGAGATCCATGATCAAGAAGAATCTGAAGGAGTGGGAAGAGTGTTTGCCGCATGTGGAGTTCGCTCACAACAGGGCGGTATATTCTACCACGGAGTTGTGTCCCTTTGAGGTGGTGTATGGTTTCAAACCCATTACTCCACTTGACTTGTTGCCTTTGCCCATACATGAGAGAGTCAATATGGAGGCATCAAAGAGGGCGGATTTTGTACGGAAGATACATGTGAAGACTAAAGAGTTGATAGAAAAGAAAGGCAAGAGCAATGCTGCACTGGTGAACAAGAAGCGCAAGGAGATGTTGTTCAAGCCTGGTGATATGGTCTGGGTACATTTTCGCAAGGATAGGTTCCCGAAGCTACGGAAGTCCAAGTTGCTTCCTCGTGGTGCTGGTCCTTACAAATTACTTGCCAAAATCAATGATAATGCATACTCGATAGATCTTCCACTTGATGAGTTTGGTGTCATAAATTCTTTCAATGTGGCTGATTTTACACCATATGACGGAGACCTTAGAGCGTCGAGGTCGACGCCTTTTGAAGGGGGGGGGGAGATGATGAGGACATCCCTACTACACTGCTACCTCCGTCATTGTAAGATGAAGATGAAGCTATTGTGAAGCTCAAGTCCAATGAAGTTAGGATTGGACCTATTACAAGGGCTCGTGCGAAGCTACTTAAACAACAGGTGAACTTGTTCCTAAACGATACTTTGATTGATGAGAACTTTATACTGCCTAAGTCCTGTTACTTATGTATGATCAGGTATGAAGAGGGAGCAAGCATCGCACGAGGAGGAGAGGAGCAGCTGGACGTGAAGATGGACGTGAAGCTGGACATGGAGCTGGACATGAAGACATCCCATGGACGCGCGAGGGAGGAGAGGGAGGCATGCGCGAGAGAGGAAGCCAAAGTCCAGGCCAGCCCAGCATCCGGTCAGACCGGCCGCCACGCCGGCGCGCCCGGACCCTGGCCTGGTCCAATCGGGCGGCACGCCGGATCCGCCCCGGTGCCAACCGGACGCTGCGCTTATGCCAACGGGGAGCTATACTGCAAGACACAACACGTCCCCGGTCGCCACCCGGCGCTAGGCCCGGTTTGAACCGGACTGGCCCGGTCCCAGGCCCGGTCGACCGGCCCCCAGGCCGGCCGAGTCCGAGTCTGTCTCGACCAGATCCCGATCTGGGTCGGTTATTTTTGTATCTTTTCGACCCCTGGTCATCCTGAACGCCTATATAAGTGCCCAGGACGCCCCCATAATAGCTTTAGACAACGTTTAAGATAAACCCTAGTTCATAGTTGATTGCTTTGCAACTCTATTGAATCCCTACACCATATTTCCTTGATTTGGTGTAACTCTGAAAGTCTTGTGTGATCTGTTGTTCCATTGGGATTTAGAAGGTTGCAACTTACCGCTTCGTGGTCGACGGCTACGTGCGCAAGTGTGTGGAGTTGCGAATATCTTGCAGGGTTGAGAGCTGTTGCATTGGCGACAGGGACCAATCGAGAGATCTCGTTGCGTCATACAAGTTATCTTCCACTTCATCATCAAGTTATCTTTGCTGTGTTCATACCGTGATCATCATCACCACCATTGCTTACTAAGAAGATCTGGCCACCCCTTATCACGTCTGCAAGTGCACATGACGTGTGTAGCTAGTTGATCCGTTGCAAACGTATCTATAAATTTTGATGCTCCATGCTTGTTTTACACCAATTTCTATATGCTTTGTTTACACTTCGTGGCACTTCGTGGCACTTTTATGCATTTTTTGGAACTAACCTATTAACAAAATGGCAGTGCCAGTTCATGTTTTGTGTAGTTTTTGTATTTCAGAAAAATTGTACATGAAATATTCTCGGAATTGGACGAAACAATAGCCGAAGTTCCTATTTTACTGTAACGAAGATGGAGTCCAGAGGAGATACGGAGACGAGCCAAGAGGAGGCCACACCATGCCTAGGCGCGGGCCACCCCCTGGCCGCGCCTAGGGGTGGTGTGGGCCCCTCGACCTCACCCTTCCGACTATAAATTCACCGGAGGTCTCTACATCGCCATGTCCAGCCCCGAAGTGATGTGTGAGTAGTTCATCTCTGGACTACGAGTCCATAGCAGTAGCTAGATGGTTGTCTTCTCCACATTATGCTTCATGTTTAGATCTTGTGAGCTGCCTATCATGATCAAGATCATCTTTATGTAATGCTACATGTTGTGTGTGTTGGGATCCGATGAATATTGAATACTATGGTTGAGATTGATTATATACTTGTCATATGTTATTTGTGATCTTGCATGCTCTCCGTTGCTAGTAGATGCTCTGGCCAAGTATGTGCTTGTGACTCCAAGGGGGAGTATTTATGCTCAATAGTGGGTTCATGCCTCTAGTAATCTGGGAGAGTGACAATAACTTCTAAGGTTGTAGATGTGATGTTGCTACTAGGGAGAAAACAACAATGCTTTATCCAAGGATAATTCTATTGTTTACTTTACACACTTTAATTAATGCAATAATCTGTTGCTTGCCACTTAATACTGAAAGGGGTGCGGGTGCTAACCGGAAGGTGGATTATTAGTCATAGATGCAGTTGAATTACGGTCTATGTATCTTTTTGTAATGCCAAATGAATCTCATAGTAATCATCTTGTCATGTATGGTCTTTATTCTGTCAATTACCCAGCTGTAATTTGTTCACCCAGCATGTTATGTATCTTTATGGAGAGACATCTCTAGTGAACTGTGGACCCCGGTCCTTTCTTTTACACTGATAAAACCATCTACTGCAAATATATGTTCTGTTTACTTACTGCAAGCACTGTTCTCTTTATTTCATTGCAAACAAACATCTCTTTCCACACTATACGTTTAATTCTTTGTTTTCAGCAAAACCGGCGAGATTGACAACCTCCCTATAAGTTGTTGCAAAGTATTTTGGTTGTGTTGTGTGTAGGTTCCACGTTGTTGCTGACACCGGTAGTGCGCCCTGCCAAAGTCAGCTAGCAACACCTTCAGAAGTGATTTCTTTCTCCTACTGATCGATTAAATCTTGGTTTCTTACTAAGGTAAAACTTGCTACTGTGCTTATTGTACCTTCCTCTTGTGGTCCCCTAACGGTGTGCTTTGCACAACATCACTAGTTCCGAAATAAGAATATCAAACAATGGTGGAGCTATTTGGTAAATGTTTTTATGCCTCTTGTTACGTTCACTTAGATGTACCTGCAAGTTATTATTGATCCAAAGCAAAGTGTGTGATGAAAGCGGTTGTGAGCATTGAGTTGTGAACAAAGCAATAGTAAATAAAGCGAGTAGAGGAATAAACAAAGTGAGCGATGTAAATTAATTGGAACTGCAATAGGGTAAAATAGTTCTCGTAGATTTGCGTATTCATAATTAAAACATGATTAGGAATATATGATATATTTTGCAGTATGTGTGTACATGCGGAGTTCGACATAAAGGTGCACTTAATTGTGCCAATATGCACCCCGCATTACCACCACTAATCCTCCTATAGAAAGTGGTTGGAGTGAACTAGTAATCAAGGGTCTCTGCATTGTTATGGATATCCACTCTTGGATCCCCGTGATCCCTACATAGTTGACAGAGGCGGCGGATGTTTTCACATAATAACGCCCGCGTACTACCAACAACATACGACGGCGATTTTCTCCAATGTCCCCAAGCGGTCGATATTCACACAACACCATTGAAGAAGATCACCACACATATAATACAAATGAAGACGAAATAATCTTTAATTATGTTCTCCCCAAGAACAAATGCAACTACTCGCGCATGGATGCAATCAACATCATCATAATCGTATGAATGGAGTATGAATGATCAAACAAGTACACGTGCAAATCCACAGTATGGTATGGAATTACAACAAGATGGATGAGGATGGTGATGGTGAAGATGGTGATGATGAAGATCTATGCCAAGGCCTCCAAGATCCAAGTAGCGATCGCGGTGGATTCCCTCTGCGAGCCCCCCCCCCCTCCAAATAAATTATGGATGTGAGGTTCCATGGTGATGTGGTGTCTCTATATATCCAATCTCTCATCTGATTGCACGGGGCCGGTGAAAGTATTTGACGATATGAAGACAGCGAGACCTTCTAGGATCATCACTTATGGGTGGGTATGACCATACTAGAGGTTGTTAAAACCCTTGTGATCATCCCTTCGTGAATTTTCTCTTTGGCTTGACTCCCAGCGCATGGGTAAATGTTTGGAAGGTATTCGTTGCTTCCAATAATCATGTTTGTGCCCAAAAATGGTATTTCTAATTAATTTGTCTACCAACGTTTTTATTCTTGGGATCTTAATGGAACACGCATAATAGGTGCGTGTGAGCATGGTAAAATGCCGAAATCCTAACAATAATGCAAAAGAACATAAGGAAAAGCACTATGCATAATGCACGCACCACGTAGCAACTCAAAAGATCTTAACCAAGCAAGTGCAATCAAGAAATGCGTTTCAACTTGAGGATGTTAAGATCTTCGTCATCTAGCTTAAGTGGAATGTGCAAGGCAAACGTCTATCCTTGATAGGTTTCTCTTTTATCGGTCTCATATTGTTGTTGAGAGACTGGGTGAAAGGACACATATGTCGCCTATAGGGAGTGAATAGGCGGTTTAAAACTTTTACGGGTGTGCTTAACAAATGTGGAATAAAACTAGAATTTAGTCTCTCAAATATCAAACCTATATCAACTAGGGTTCACCTGTGTGCACCAACAACTTATGCTAAGAAAGACAAGCAACTATGTGATAGCAAGTAAAGTGCTTAAGTAAAGGGCTCAGATATAGGAATAACCTAGGGGACGCGAAGATGATGATGTATCCTTAAGTTCACTTCCCAAAAATAAGCTAGTCTTCGTTAAAGTGATGCGGAAGCACAAGGTCCTTCCAAGCGCCACAGCTGCTCACTGTTATCTTCTCGCGCACTTGCACAATGCAAGATGACACGATCCACTAGGGAGACCCTTGAGGGTGGTAACCGAACCCATACAAGCTTGGTGAAATCTCCAATTAAGTTGTGGAGCTTGCTCCATGCTTGTACGGGTTTGGAACAACCCTCAAGGAGCCATAGTGGATCGATGACTTTATTTTGGTGAGAAGGCTTGACTAGAATATAGTGAGCCATTGTGATATTTGGGGAGCATTCCGTCTCCACACTGCTTCAACGGAGAGTAGCACCTGCAAGGGTGTGAAACTTCAGGATACACGGTCGTGTCCGCATGCCTCTGTTATTTATATACTCAAGCTTTTTTACTTATGAAATATACTTTTTGATAGCCTCAATGCTTGAATTTATTATCTTGCTATCACATACTCCCTTTGTCTTATTTACTTCATGTTATGAGTTTAGTTAAAGTCAAACTTTGTCATGTTTGACCAAAAATATGGAAAAATATATAAACAACCATCTAACAAAGGCATTTAATATAAAAATATATTTTATGAGAATTATAATACTATAAATTTTACATTATGCATGCTCATATTTTTTTCTAAGTATTTGGTCAAACTTTACAAAGATTGACTTTGACTAAACCTAAAACGCAAATTAATGTTTAAAGGAGGGATTAATTGCTTATCTTGTTTAGTATAAATTATTGGTGCCCGTAATTGAGCCTAGTATATATAGATTTGTGGTTGAAAAATTAAATGCTAGGTTTATTCTCATTTGCTTAACACAATATCGCAGAAGTGTTAAAGGGCCTATTCGCCCCTCCTCTAGATGCCATATGTGTCCTTTCACCAAGGATCATGAAGAACCAATCTGGTTGTATACACAACACTAGGTAATACTGTTGACTGCCAAAACCCACCGGCGGGCAGCGGCCTTGTCAACACTGTAGAGCCGGGGGGAGCCTAGAGCTGCGGCTGGCTGAGACCCCTCCGAGCGACGGCCCGCAATGCTCTTCTGGTCACACGCGGCGTTGCGGAGTGCAAGGGCGTGCCACCTGACCTATACCTGGTCGGGAAGGTGATGAGATTGCCTCGCTTAGTTTCCTGCAGGGCATACATGTAAACGTTAAATACGAGCCTCGATCGGCTCTCGGGTTATCCCGTGAATCGGCTCAAAGAGCCGATCCACCCATGATCCGTACGGGGTGTACGAATACTTGGTGGTCCTGCTTGATCAAGATGAAGCTAATGAGATCTACGACGATTTACGGTTTTCACCACATAATCGGATCATCCTACTCCAGGTTGGGCCAGATGGCCACGCACGGTGCTCGTAAACCGATCCTAAACAAGGCCAAAAACCAACATGAAGTTGATCCTAGGAACATCCCGTTTAGGACTTGCGAACGCCACCCTACGTGCCACAGGATCCTCCCCCTTTGTAAGGCCAAACTATTGCGAGATATTAAACTAATCCTTGTAGAACAAGGAGCAATCGTAACGGACCGAGATCTACTAAATAATGATCAAGCGGGTGCCGCCCCACACCCGAGATAGGCGTGAGGACGGCTAGATATGCAAGGGTTGCACTACGTAAGCATGCTTAAACGAAGAACAATGCTAACCCTAACACATCTAATGATAACTACGTTGCTCGCCATCAAAAGCGCTTCAGTACGAGCAACGCATGAACAACGTGGGGCTTGTGCTGCCTAGATCGCAAGATGCGATCTAGGCAGCATGTCGCTACTCGATAGAAACCCTCGAGACGAAGGAGTTGGCGATGCGCCGAGATTGGTTTGTTTTTGGGGTTGAACGTGAGTTGTTGTTTATTCCATAAACCCTAGATACATATTTATAGTCCAGGGGACTCTCTAATTTAGGCGTGCACCAAACCGTGCACGGGTCAAACTCTATCTTTCTAAACTAAGATGCGATCTACTATGTTACGTATACACGGGCAATTAGCCCAAACTTGGTATGCAAGGCCGATTCATGTATTTCTTCCATGTATACTCTTCAAGTCCATCCTGATCGCGGCCCACCTCTGATCCGGTCAAATTCTGGTGATAACACATGCCCCCCTGGTTTTGGAAATGACATTTCCAAAATCATTATGCTTTTCCTTCGTCGGGTCATGTCGCGCGGAGCGAAACTGCCGATTGTTAGGCTGGATCGACGCCCAATGAGCCGATAGCAACGCATTGGTCTCTCATAATCTGTCCTTCATCTTCTTCGACCGATGACTCGAGACCTGGTGACACTCCTTTGCAAAATTCACCATCCTCGAAGAAGGTTGCTACACGAGACCAGCCGATGATACTCCAATTGGCTTCTAGAAACGGAACATTTACCGAGTCGGTTGCCCCCGAGTCCCGAGTCAAGGCGAAACAGAGACGAGGATACACAAATTAGCCGAATGGACCTGGGCTTGATCATGTCCGAGGGCACTATCATGCGAGCCGGCCAATTTGAACGAAATCGGCTCTCTAGAGGAGAGGACCTTCGGGGTGAGCTACCCCCGAGTTTCTTCAGTCCAAATGTCATGACTACATATTCAAACAAGCCCATTGAACTCTGGTACTCGAATGCAGTCTTGTGTATATCTTCTGGATATTGTCAACATAAAGTAATATAACAAGTGCAATATGCAAGTATGTAGGAATCAATGCACGATTAACACAAGTGTTTGCTTTTTAGATAGAAGGAAATGGGTAAACTGACTCAACAATAAAAGTAGAAGAAAGGCCCTTCGCAGAGGGAAGCATGGATTGCTATATTTGTGCTAGAGCATTTATTTTAAAAAACATGAAACAATTTTGTCAACGGTAGTAATAAAGCATATGAGTTATGAAAGTTATATCTTACAAGTTGCAAGCCTCATGCATAGTATACTAATAGTGCCCGCACCTTGTCCTAATTAGCTTGGACTACCGGATCTTTGCAATGCACATGTTTTAACCAAGCGTCACAATGGGGTACCTCCATGCCGCCTGTACAAAGGTCTAAGGAGAAAGCTCGCATTTTGGATTTCTCGCTTTTGATTATTCTCAACTTAGACATCCATACCGGGACAACATGGACAACGAGATAATGGACTCCTCTTTAATGCATAAGCATGTGGCAACAATTATTATTCTCATATGAGATTGAGGATATATGTCCAAAACTGAAACTTCCACCATGATTCATGGCTTTAGTTAGCGGCCCAATGTTCTTCTCTAACAAATGCATGCTCCAACCATTAAGGTGGTAGATCTCTCTTACTTCAGACAAGACGGACATGCATAGCAACTCACATGATATTCAACAAGGAATAGCTGATGGCGTCCCCCGAAACATGGTTATCGCACAACAAGCAACTTAATAAGAGATAAAGTGCATAAGTACATATTCAATACCACAATAGTTTTTAAGCTATTTGTCCCATGAGCTATATATTGCAAAGGTGAATGATGGAATTTTAAAGGTAGCACTCAAGCAATTTACTTTGGAATGGCGGATAAATACCATGTAGTAGGTAGGTATGGTGGACACAAATGGCATAGTGGTTGGCTCAAGGATTTTGGATGCATGAGAATTATTCCCTCTCGATACAAGGTTTAGGCTAGCAAGGTGTTTTAAAGCAAACACAAGTATGAACCGGTACAGCAAAACTCACATAAAAGACATATTGAAAGCATTATAAGACTCTATACCGTTTTCATTGTTGTACCTTTATCATCATATCGAAGCCGATCGCTTGAAACGGCCTCCTCTTTGTCCTTGCCATGGCGGTAAACAGAATGAGCTACCATGTAGTTAACTTCCTGGTGCAGAGCTCTGGTCCGTTCTTCTGAAGGGGTGGACAGATCTACTTGGTCGAGGGCACCCTCGGCTGTAAAGCCGTTCCACCTGACGCCATGAGAACGGGTCTTCGAGAAAGAGCCGATTAGATCGGCTTCAAAGAGAGCCTTGAGCTCATCGTACTTCTTCTTGTGCTCATCAGGCAGCTCTGCGTACGTGACTGGGTCGCCGACCATCTCAGGCTGTAGATGTCGACATGGTTGCTGAAGAGTGTCTTCCGCCATCTCAGATGTAGATGGCGATGCGGTGGATGTCGAAGATCGTCCCACCGGGCGTGCCAGAATGTGTTGACTGCCAAAACCCACCGGCGGGCAGCGGCCTTGTCAACACTGTAGAGCCGGGGGGAGCCTAGAGCTGCGGCTGGCTGAGACCCCTCCGAGCGACGGCCCGCAATGCTCTTCTGGTCACACGCGGCGTTGCGAAGTGCAAGGGCGTGCCACCTGACCTATACCTGGTCAGGAAGGTGATGAGATTGCCTCGCTTAGTTTCCTGCAGGGCATACATGTAAACGTTAAATACGAGCCTCGATCGGCTCTCGGGTTATCCTGTGAATCGGCTCAAAGAGCCGATCCACCCATGATCCGTACGGGGTGTACGAATACTTGGTGGTCCTGCTTGATCAAGATGAAGCTAATGAGATCTACGACGATTTAGGGTTTTCACCACATAATCGGATCATCCTACTCCGAGGTTGGGCCGGATGGCCACGCACGGTGCTCGTAAACCGATCCTAAACAAGGCCAAAAAACCAACATGAAGTTGATCCTAGGAACATCCCGTTTAGGACTTGCGAACGCCACCCTACGTGCCACAGGATCCTCCCCCTTTGTAAGGCCAAACTATTGCAGATATTAAACTAATCCTTGTAGAACAAGGAGCAATCGTAACGGACCGGATCTACTAAATAATGATCAAGCGGGGTGCCGCCCCCACACCTGAGATAGGCGTGAGGACGGCTAGATATGCAAGGGTTGCACTACGTAAGCATGCTTAAACGAAGAACAATGCTAACCCTAACACATCTAATGATAACTACGTTGCTCGCCATCAAAAGCGCTTCGGTACGAGCAACGCATGAACAACGTGGGGCTTGTGCTTGCCTAGATCGCAAGATGCGATCTAGGCGAGCATGTCGCTACCGATAGAAACCCTCGAGACGAAGGAGTTGGCGATGCGCCGAGATTGGTTTGTTTTTGGGGTTGAACGTGAGTTGTTGTTTATTCCATAAACCCTAGATACATATTTATAGTCCAGGGGACTCTCTAATTTAGGCGTGCACCAAACCGTGCACGGGTCAAACTCTATCTTTCTAAACTAAGATGCGATCTACTATGTTACAGATACACGGGCAATTAGCCCAAACTTGGTATGCAAGGCCGATTCATGTATTTCTTCCATGTATACTCTTCAAGTCCATCCTGATCGCGGCCCACCTCTGATCCGGTCAAATTCTGGTGATAACAAATACAAGATCCCATCAACATAGATAGTGCCACATTATAATCATGTGCCACAAGAACAAGGTATATAACAAAACTCCTCCAACAATTACACAAACTCAAGAGATGATCCCTCTGTACTAGGATTATGCACAACACCTTTGCTTTATGCACAACACTATCTAGGTACTAAATGACATCCCTAGAACTTAATTGTGGCACATATAACCATTGGCATTGACGAAAAGTACAGTGCTAGTGCCTCATATAAGAAATGTGTGTGTGTGGAAAGACCAATTTTATTGACATGCAACCAAATTGGGGCTTTTGCACACACAAAGACAAATCAAGCATATTAATCATCGGCCTTACCAAGAATTTAACCCTAAATATTAAATTGCCCCAAAATTTGACATAGATATAACCGTAAGCAATGAAATCGATATATCCCAAGATAGTCATGAGCTACCAAATCAGCCGAACAGAGTGCAAGCCAACAATACACTTAAGAAAAGACAATACGCAAGCAAGATAGACCAAACCGGAACAGTAAAATTAAAACTACCATCGAGGTACAAATCTTCACTACTGCATGTCATCCCTAACCCCTATATATTAAGTTATTAACCATGGGCAGACCTAGAACAAAAAAACCAGGTGTCATTGTATCAGACGCACATACTTTTCTATGCCGATTTAGGGGTGTCCCACAGTTTAAATGCTTAAATCTAGCAAAGAAAGCAATTTTGTCCCGTTGTCCTGTGATTCCTGGTTGCATAACTCGGGTCCGCCCCTGATATTAACCTCCATGATGCAGATTTACCGTATTATATGGTTGGTAAGGGTGGAAGTAGGTATTGCCACCATTGCCTAGTAGATGAAGTGGTTGCTTGCAGCGATAGAGACTGTGGAGATATAGTTGCAAACACGTCTGAACGGTCGGAGTCGAGCCAGCGATGAGAAAATCAGTGGTACGGCTAATGGTCGTGGTGGCATAGAGAATTTGTTGGCACTAGGAGAACCACCGAGGAGAAGGGAGAGGAGGGTGAGGGTAGAGAGTGACGGGGGAGACTGAACGATGAGGAGATTTATGACGCGTGTTCCGAAAGGAACACGGCGTCTCCCTCTCGTTTATCACGTGTGCAGTCTACGTGTTCCTTTGCGCTTTGCCGGTCCCAACTCCACGAAAACTATCACTATCGATTCAATAGTTTCTTTTTTAAAAAGGGCGCTTTATTACTCAATAGAAACATTACACACAATCGTAAAGATCGAGTTATTACAAACCAACTAAGGAAGAAAATTCTCAACAAAAAGTTCAACAACGTAAAAAAACACGACTAAGACGAAGGAGAGCAAATCCGTAGATCGCGCTGCCATCCATGTTGGGAAAAATCCCTCGCAGTATCCTCCAACTGTGTAGACACCGTAAAGAGGTTTCGATGCTCGACACGCTATAGAGGCGACCACAAACGGAGCGTAGTTATGCATTGACATATAACATGTAAAAGAGAAGAACATTTATTATAAAAAATATTGTCATTTCTATGTAGCCACAACGACTAAATAACGGCAATCACTCACCCCTAATAAGTAACTTAAACCTAGGATCCAGACCATTGAGCCAGTTGCCAGAAATATTCGCAATACTACGAGTGGATATGTAGATCCTATTTTGATGGCTGGCCATATAGATCTAGCAAATAAATATTGGAAGAAAAGATGTTTTGTCGTCCCATCCTGATGCAAAAAACACATTTTTTGCTTCCTTCCCAATTGTGCTTTACAAGGTTATCTTTGGTGAGGATCACCCCACGACGGAGATACCACGCAAAAATCTTAGTTAGGGATCTTTATCTTCCAAATTTTCAAATTATTATCAACCGGTATATCTGGTTGACCTAAAGCATTCTACATAGATGCCACTTAGAAAGGTTCCAACTGAAAATATCGAACCCCTGCACCAACTGCACGGAATCCATACGGCGTAACAAGTCATCGCATGATGCTTGTCTTGGTCCAATGGAGCTTCGTCGGAAAGACACATTCGGTTACAGGGGCGTATCCAGTGGGGTGCCATGGCACCCCCTCCCAAAGTATAAGAGCATCTCCAGTCGCGTCCCCCAAAGGGTTTTGGGGCGCGCCGGACAAAAAAAGGTTCCCAATCGCGTCCCCCAAACACGTTTTTTGTCCGGCGCGGCCCGATACGGTGTTGGCGCCCTGAGGCCGTCCCCGCCCCACAGGGGATGCTCCGGGCACACCGGACACAATGAAAAACGAGACGGGGAGTGGCGGGGCCGACGCGTCAGCGACACATTCAAGTTTGGACCTAACCGTCGCCTACCTCGCGGTGGAAGTTATTCGCGCGCAGTGACACACGACGCGTCGCAGCTTTGCCTTAATGGGACGGTGGGGCAGGCGAGACGTCTCGTCGGTGCTGCGCAGCCTCAACGCGTCACCGGCGTTCGCACGCCACCGCGCGTTCCCGCGCTTTCTTCCCGCCGTTTCTCGCCTCTTCCCGCGCTTTCTTCTCGACGCCGCAGTCTATAAAAGGCCCTCCCGGCTCAATGGCAGCCACCACAGCCACTGGCACCCCTTTCTCCGCCACAAGCCCTCGTCTCCTCCACCACCACTGCGCAATGATGCCACCGCCGTCTCCTCCTCCTCCACCACCAAATTCGTAGTTCGATATCTCCGCCGCCGCCCAGGAAGAGCGGCGGCGGCACGAGGCGGAGATTTGGCGTGAAGGGAGGCTGCAGCGGCGGGAGGCACTCGAGCAGCGGGCCCATCAGCAGCGTGAGGCGACGGCGGCAGCAGCGGGAGAGCCCGCAGCTGACGAGAACGCGGCGTGGGAGGAGGAGGCGCTGGCGGACACCATTGCATCGTTCGACGCCGCCACGGCAGAAGAGGCGCGGTGGTGCCGGACGGAGGAGATTGGCCAGCGGTGGGCTGATGAGCGCCGTCATCAGCGCGAGGAGCGGGAGGCACAGTACCGTTAATGGCGGGAGGCGATCGAGCGCCGGCGGCGGGAGTCGATAGAGCGGTCGCTGCAGCTGGCGGCAGAGGAGCGTCAGCAGCGGGAGGCGGCGCTGGCGGCAACGGAGGCGGCCAGGGGGAGGCGGGCGGATGCGTTGGCGGCGGAGGCCGTTGCGTTGGCGGCGCGCCTAGAGGCGCGAATGGAGGAGGAGGGGGAGGAGACAGAGGCCGAGGCGGGGGAGAAGGAGACGGAGGCCGAGGCGGCGGAGGAGGAGACGGAGCAGGAGGGCGACGACATCGAGTGGTCTGACGATGATGGGTCGCACCCGGACGAGACGGCCGATCAGCAACGCGTGCTCGGCGAGTCCTTCGAGTCGGAGAAGAAGCTCCAGGACGCCGCCCGTGCCCGCGAAGAGGCGCAGATTTACCGCGCAGTCGAGCTCTCCGTCCAGACGGCACAGCAGGGGAGGGCAGGCGACGACGCGCTGCTAGAGCAGCGGCGTCGTGTCACCGCCCTACGCATGGAGAGGCGGCGCGCGCAGCAGGAGCTGCGGCGGAGGGCAGACGACGACGGGGCAGGACCGTCGAACGCACCGCCGAGCGGTCAGTAGGCTAGGATATAGATGAAATCTAGCCGTTTTCATTCCAACTTTGTAATATATAATCAAATTTGAATGAAAACCTTTATTTTCGTTCATTTGGGGACGGTGTTTGGGGGACGCGACTGGGGACAGACGTCCCCAAACGCGGCACGAACAAAACACGTCTCCCAAACGCTCGATCCGGTGCCGTTTGAGGGACGGTTTGGGGAACGCGACTGGAAATGCTCTAAAACTTATTTTAGCTAGTATTATTTAGACTAATAGTGACTAAATACAAAGCATAAAATGGATTCTTTTTAACTTGGCACCGGCCCCTACTAATTTTGTTCTAGATTCGCCACTGTCGGTGGGGATATTTCCAGCATCTTAGCGGGTGTATCACTATGTGTCGCACAGTCCTAACCTAAGGTGCTTTTACGCGCAAAAAAAAACTAAGGTGCTTTAAACGGCGCTGGCACCCGAAGCTCGTGCGGGAACCCAATCAACCAAAAATTATGACCCGAGGGCCTTGGTCTGGCTTCATACGGCTACCAATCAGGCCCTCATTTGAATGCTTTTGTTTTTGCAAGAGAAGTTTTTTGTATTGTGCTTGAGCTTTACAGAGTGTCTACCATGTTACAGAGTTACATGCATCGAGCGAAAACGACAAACCAGTTGTCAAGTCTATGGCTTAAGCTTTACTTCAGCCAAAGCAAGAGAGCCACGTACCTAGTGACTAATCAATAAGTTGTTTAATTAATTGATTAGACAGTACTACTACCCCTGTATCCCGGCACAATCACAAGCAAATCACTCACTCACTCACTCTCGCTCACAGCAGTCACCGCAAACCCCGTCAGTAGACCTCCCGCACGGTACGTGTAGAGCATGAAGAGCAAGGCTGCGAGGGCGGCAAGCGCGGCGTGCATGCCGCGGCTGACGAGGGGCAGCTGCCGCGCATCCACGGCGCAGCCGGCCGCGTCGGTGTCGCTGCTGGAGCGCATCCGCGACGTCGTGCTCCGGCTCATCATGCTCACCGCCGTGTCCAAGTCCTCGGTGCAGCGTAGTCGCAGCAGCAGCAGGACCTCCTCGCCACGCGCTGATGGTGCTGCCGTGGCCGTGACGTGCCGCCGGGACGACTCGATCAGGAACGAGGCCGTCGAGGAGTGCATCGAGTTCCTGAAACGGTCGTCGGCGGAGGGCGACGCGATGAAGCTGTCCAATGTCACGGCTGCGGATGCGGTCGCCACGGCGAATTGCGTGGCTCCGACGCGCCTGACCAGCGTCGTCGTCGCCGTGGCGGGGAGTCCAGAAGAACACGCTGCGGTTGCTGCAGGCGTCGCGGAGACCGCCGTGACGGGGAGTGCAGAACACGCTGCGGTTGTTGCAGGCGTCGCGGGGACTGCGAGCTTGGCCTCGGCAGCTGCTATCTGATCTAGCGAACCAATTTTTTTCTTCTTCTTTTTTTTTTTTTTGCGAGATGCGAACCAAATCTAGGACAGGAGAAAGTTGCTCATTTTGTGTAGTGATTATTTCTTGTTCCATGGATCTTATGTGTGAATTATAATGATTATGTTTTGGTTACAAAATGCGTCGCTTACCGAGATAAGCGGGTCAGTGGAGTGGTTGTCAGTTTAACGTACGAGTCACCCTTTTCGCTTTAATTTGTTTTTGATATGAGGTTGGGGTTCATTTGAGCTGGAAAGATGGGAGCAAAGGGACGGTGATTCCAGTTAAACAAACGCATCCTGACGGTGCAAAGAAATCGATGTTGCCCCCTTGTCTTGTAGTGCTGCTCGTAGTATGAAGTTGTCGGGAATATTCAAGTTTAACACTATCTTGTGCCACTGAATGCGTGCTAGATAGATAGACGAGAATATTCAAGTTTAGAACTGTCGTTATGCCCGTGATCGTGGGCTGAATGGTGATAAACTATTTCAGTCGAGGGAGTAGTTTCAGACTCTCTGATCTCAGAGATTGTTTTCTGTCCTCGTGTTACACGCAGTGGACGAATGAGGGAACCACCGGCCGGCGGTGTTCGATGGAAGCGCCGGCGGGGGTTCGTGTACTCAACGCCGCCAAGCTCTCGAAAACTACGTAGGGCGGTCGGCGGGCTCAGGACAGGACTGCGTACGCTGACCGGAACGAGGAGGATCTCGTCGGCGATATGGTCGGTCTGGAGTCCGCAGCACCGGGCACGTGCTCCTCCTCCCAGGATTGGAGTGCCGCCGCTTGTCCGGTCCACCGCGGCCATGGTCCACTGGTAGAAAAACGCTCATCTATATCGGTTTCAGAGGGGAATTCGTACCGGTTGCTCAACCGGTATAAATTATCCGGCACTAAAGGCACCCCCTTTCGTACCGGTTGCTTACGAACCGGTATAAAAGGGTCCTCCACGTGGGTCACCAGGAGAGCTCAGGGCCAAGGAGCTTTGGTACCGGTTGGTAATACGAACCGGTACCAAAGGTTCCCACCCGCGGCAGGGAATTTGCCCGAATCTCTGCCGCGGCAGAGAATTGAAGTTTTAGGGTTTTGGAGGGGTTTAGGGATATCGCGGTTTGTTTCATATCGCGTCGATGCACCAGAAACGCCTTTGGGTTTAGGTAGTACATGAAGATCAAGATGATGCATAGCAAGTTGGTGCATACAATATAACACACATGTAATTGCATAAGATCGCAAATTAAGAAGCACTATGCATGAAGATCGATCTTCATGCATAGTGGTACTCTCCGAGGCGTACTCTATATATGTCTATTACATGTAGCATAGTGGTACTCTTCGATTCAACTATATATGTAACATGTACATCTTCATTCATAGTGGAACTCTGCGAATGGTGGTATGACGTCCCGAAGGAAGAATCCCGCCAATTCCTCGCCTATTGCTATGAAGCGGTCATCGATTGAGAGCTTGTTCCGCTTTCTTGACAACTATAAAAGAATAAGATACAAATGAATACATGAGCTATGTGTGTGTGTGTGTGTATATATATATATTCAAACCACAATGAAACAACTATTACTGAAACTCAGCACAACTTATGATAAGAAAACAAATTTGTGAATACTGTTTTCATACCTCTTTATTTCTTTCATTATTCATTCTCTCGCTGACAATTCTGTGGATGTACTCGCAAACGTAGAATCCACAGAGATCAGTCCCTTGTGGTTGTTGCGGGCATTTCTTTACAAGAATATAATTCAATCAAACAATAGTCAAGTATGATAATTAAAGGTGTGTGGACCTAGGTAGTACTACTTACTTTCGCCTTCCATCGCAGCTTCGGTGGCCATTCATGGGACTTATCTTCCTTGATGAAAGTTTCCCACACGCTGCCCGACAAAAGAAAATGCATAAAAGAGTTATCAATTAGTTCATAGCAGGAATTAACGAAACAAACAGATAAGAATTAAAATTACCTTTTGAGCATTAAATAACAAGACAAATATAGTTCCGATTTTTTGCTTAGTGAGTCAAAGACTTCAACTTCTCCGATTTGCATATTGATGACGAGAAGAATAAAGTGAAACCTACGCACGTTTAAATATGTAGTGTCATATATATAAGTCATTAGTTAAAATTTTGACATACGGTGAGCAAAATATAATGTGTTATAAGACGAGTAAGACTCACTCGAAGTTGTAAGGCCAAATTATTAGCCTTTTGTCATGTTGTCGCTTCAAAAACCTTAGCAAAATCTCCGGTGTATCCTTGTTATAGACGGGATCTTCTATGGTTTTAACATGCATTGTGTGCGGGTCAATGAACCCAATGTCCGTGATTTCGTCCCTTTTGCATTCGAGCATCTTCGATCTGCATAATATAGCGCACAAAGGATTATAATCTGCAGACAAATGAACGAGCTGAGCTAAAGACTTCTCAAATTAAATAAATCACTTACATACAATAGGAACTGATGATAGATTTGTCGAGAGCCCGGAGATTGTATAACTGGAAAAGCTCGTTGAAGTCAACGTTCACACAATATTCACGGAAGTAGTGCTCTTCACTAACTCGCACCATGATAGTCTCGATCCCTTCCTTTGAGGCATTAAGGTACCACGAATGCAAGTTACGCATACATGTTGGTAGCTTCCTGAGATTCTGGACCAAATCTTTCCCTTGAACAAATTGATATGCTCGTTCAGCGAAGGCGTAATCGGTTGTGTCTTGTCGAGAACTTTCAACGGGCTTCCCGTCAAACACCTTGAGAGGGGCAACCGATTGAACGGGTTGTTGTCCGAGCTGGTAGACTTGGTGTATCCCTTTTATCTCCCTAATACCCGATTGAACGGGTTTTGTCGCCTCGATCATCTTGTCATACGACCTTTCAATAGAACGCCTATAGTCAGATGGCGGCGATGGTACAGGGTCATATAGATTCTCAACGGTACGCACAACTTTCACCGGATCTAGTGTCTTCTCGAAAGGTATCTCTGGCACTTTCGGTGCAAAAAAAAATTTCACCTCGGCCTGAACGGCTTCCTGGTTTTCCTCGGGAGTTTTTTCCCAAGGTAACTTCTCAATGGGCGGCGGTGCTTTCTCCTTTCTAGCTTTCTTCCTAGGCGGCGTACCGTTCCGCTTAACGGACGCGGTCTTACGCGGAGGATCTCGAGGTGGTGGACTCACACCGGGGTCCCTCTCGGGTAGGTGTGGACTTTGCTGCTCACGAGGACCGCCACCGGGACTGCCACCGGGAGGAGTCGATGGCATTTGCTGCTCATGTGTAGGAGTCGGTGGCCTTTGCAAAAGGACGACGTACTTCTTCGGCCATAGGGCGAAACCGTGCTTGACATCGGCTAGTGTCCTCTCATCTTCACCTCTAGGAATATCAAGCTCCACTGTTTCAAAACCCGGAACAACTTCATCCACCCCGACACGAACACAGCCAGGTGGAATGGGCATATGATGGTGCATTGCTCCATCTTCACTTGGGTACACATAGCCGACCGCCACCTTAACGGACGCGGTCCTGAATAACATATGTAGCTCGCAATATGTCTTCTCCGTGACATAATCCACGGGGTAGCTTCCTCCACACCCGTCAAGATGCGAGGAACCGACACCTGCTTCTTCGCTGAGATGGGGCAGCATCGCCATGTGGATCCTGTAGAAACAGCGGCTGATCAGGTGCCCTCTGATTTCTCTCAAGAGCCTCCACCCTAGTTAACAATTCCGTTACAATGTCGGCGTCCTTCTTCTTCTTTCGCGAACGGCTTCTATAAGTGTCAGCGCTGTCCGGCCACGCTTCCTTCATGGTGAGACCTGGGCGAGCTCGTACCCGTCCAACGTGTTCGGGGTTCCCCAGAGCGAGTGTCAGCTCGTCATTCTCTCGATCGGGAATGTACTCTCCCTTTCTGACCTTTTTAATTGCATCTACAAGCTTCGGTACAATTGACTCAATTTTTTCCTTCCATTTTCCCTTCGCAACGATCAGCCCTGTCTTTGGGTCCAACCCTGCCCCATTAGCGAACAACCAGAACTTGGACCGTTCGGGCCAGTCCCATGTCTGTGGAGTGATTCCATCATTCATCAGTTTATTCTCAAACGCTGTCCACTTCGGAATGGCACTCTTGTAGCCACCTGACCCCAAATGATGCGGAAGTTTCTTCTTTGAAGCATTTTCGGTATTTTCGATTGCTTATACTCCTTAAATGCGGGCCAGTGAGCTTTTATCTTCACTAGATTATCATCGAATACTGGATCTTCATTCTTATATTTGTCCCATAAATTTTTCTTCCAGGTCTGGAATTGTATGGTCATCTTCTTCAATGTCCATTCCTTGACTTTTTTCTTCTAGCCTTCCGTCATGTCTTCCGGTAGGCTGAACTTTGTCAGTAGCGTGTCCCAAAGAAAAATTTTCATCGTCTCATTGACATAACTAGCACCACTCTCCGCGTTCTTCGGCTTATGCCACTCTTGAATGCTGATCGGTACATGGTCCCTAACAAGAACTCCGGCTTGACTTGTAAATTTGCGGCAAAACTCTTTGGGATGCTCTGGTTCACCATTAGCCTTGAATGTCGTGAGGGCTAACCTGCCCTCGCACTTTAGCACCCGCGTCGGGCCTCGTTTTGATCTAACAGACTTGCTCGATGATCCAGAAGGCTAAAAGAAAAAATTATTAGTTAATAAGTGCAATACAAATAAATGAATGCATCTAGGGATGAACATATAGACTAATTGATACATAGATATACACCTCTCCGGAGTTTGTGATGGACACTTCGTTGTCTTTTCTAACTTGTTCAGACTCAAGTCCCTCGCCGAAATCATTCAGAAAGTCTTGGAACTCGTTGTCATCTCCATCGGGTTCCGGACCACGGGCACTCTCATAGATCAATTTCTGCACCGCTTCTTCCCCTCCTCATCTCGGATGAAGGTGCCGTCCTCCATACCTCAATGTCACTGCAAAATTAAGAAAGCAATTGTATTTCATTCATCCAATGAGTCATTTAGCTAGCAATTCATTATTTGAAATACATAAGTTGTGACAAGTTAATAGCATAATCATGTGAAATACAAACACATATGCCCTCCTTTTGAAATGAATATGCCAAACAAAAACACAAGCAAGCATTTGTTGAAAGCTATAAACAGTAACAACGATACAGAGCCCCCCATCCAAGTAGGGCGGTGGCATCGGCGGCGGTGGCATCGGCACATTTCAATAGCATTTCTAGGGAGGTGGCCTCGGCCGCGGGCTCGGCGTCGGCGTGGCCGTCATGGCCGTGGCGGCGGACCTTGAGAGCGCAGCACGACTACCGCGACGCGCTCTCCAAGTGCATCCTCTTCTTCGAGGGGCAGCGGTCGGGGCGGCTTCCGGCGTCGCAGCGTGCGGCGTGGCGTGGCATGGCGGGCGTCGACCTCGAGGGCAGCTACTACGACGCCGGCGACAACGTCAAGTTCGGCTTCCCCATGGCGTTCACCACCACCATGCTGGCCTGGAGCGTCCTCGAGTTCGGCGAAGACATGCCCCGCGAGGAGCGCCGGCACGCCGCCGAAGCCGTGCGCTGGGGCACCGACTACCTCCTCAAGACCATCGCCCACCCCGGCGTCATCTTCATGCAGGCAAGCACCCACATTGCACATTTGCACCATCGTCGCACCTCCATGCCATGCCACGGCTCGGGGGGGGGCATTTCGTCGAACAAGTTAGGGGCCGGCCGGGGAGCGGGGGCGTGTGCAAGGCGGTGGCCGGGAAGCGGGCGTCTGCGAGGCGGACGGCGGCGTCGGCGAGGTGGTCTCGCGGCGGCGCGCGCGCAGCATGGAGAGCGGCGGCGGCGCAGCTAGTTGCCGGAGGAGGAGGGGGAGAGGGGCGCGCTCACCTTGGCCGGGTTGCCGACGCGCGGAGGAGGGGGAGAGGGGCGCGCTCACCTTGGCCGGGTTGCCGACGCGCGGAGGAGGGGAGAGCGGCTGGCGACGGCGTGGGCGACGGCGACGGCGGGTCGGCTCTGCGCGTCGGCGACGGCGGCGAAGATGGCGACGGCGTGGGAGCACGCGTGGGCGACGGCGACGGCGTGGGCGCGGCGGTCTCTGCGCGTCTGTGGAGGATTTGGGGGGATTTGGCGGTGCGGCTAAGTCAAAAGGAGAGGAAAACCCCTTTGGTACCGGTTGGTACCACCAACCGGTACGAAAGACCTTTCGTACCGGTTGGTGGTACCAACCGGTACCAAAGAGTTTTTTTTTTGTTTTCTTTTTTCTTTTGCTGTTTCTTTTCTATTTCTTTTTTCTTTTCTGTTTCTTCTTTCTTTTCTGTTTCTTTTTTCTTTTCTTTTGTGTTTCCTTTCTTTTCTTTTTATTTTCTATTTCTTTTCTTTTCTATTTGTTTTCTATTTCTTTTTCAATTTCCGTTTGTTTTCTTTTCTATTTCTTTTCTATATCCTTTTTTATATTTCTTTTCTATTTATTTTTTCTTTTCTGTTTGTTCTTTCTTTTCTGTTTCTTTTTCTTTTCTTTTGTGTTTCTTTTCTTTTCTTTTTATTTTCTATTTGTTTTCTATTTCTTTTTTCCTTTTCCGTTTGTTTTCTTTTCTATTTCTTTTCTATAACCTTTTTTCTATTTCTTTTCTATATAATTTCTAATTCTTTTTCTTTTTTTCTATATATTTTCTATTTCTATTCTTTACTCCCGCCACGACGCCGTCCGCGCGGGAAACTTTCCCGCCACGTACGACGTCGCGCGGGAAACTTTCCCGCCACGACGCCGCACGGGAGAAAAAATGCGGGAAAGAAAAGGCGGGAATAAAATTTTATAAAAGTACATAGCTAAACTGAAAATTAAGATACAGTGCCAGATTTGACTGTTGGAGTCATTCAGTCATACTCGTGCCTAGCCCTATAGTAGTCGCCACTGTAGTCGTCGTAGTCGCCGTCATCATCGTCGCTGGCATCGGGGTCGCGGTAGTCGAACCTCGGCGGGAGAGCACGCGTGGGCTGGGACTGAGGGTAGCGCAGGTGGGGGCCACGGTAGGCCATGACGCCCGGAGAGTCCGGCCGCGCCACCACGGCCGACGGCCGGCCTCGTTGAAGTTCGAAGGAGGCGGGCCGCCCGATACGTCCAAATTGCATCACTATTTTATATCATAATTTGCTTGTTATTCATTGATATATTTCATATTGGGACACAATACTTATGTTATTTCATCTATTTTGCATGTTTCATGATTATTTGGAGATCAAGCACTGGAGCCAGGATTCTGCTGGAAAAAGCACCGTCAGAATGCAATATTTCGGAAGATCAACTGTGGAAGGGAGTTTTACCAAAAATCTTATTTTCCCAGATGACGAGGGGAGCCAGAAGGAGGGGCCAGGAGGACCCAGGGTGGGCCCACACCCTAGGGCGGCGCGGCCCATGCCCTGGCCGCGCCGCCATGTGGTCTGGGGGGCCCACGACCCCTTTCGCCTCCTTTTCTTCGCGAAACCCTTCGTCCCGAAGACCTAAGCCACAGAGGAATCCTCACGAAGGGTTACGGCCGCCTCGCGGGGCGGAGAACACCGAGAGAGAAAAGAGCTCTCCGGCGGGCAGGAATCCGCCGGGGAAATTCCCTCCGGGAGGGGGAAATCGACACCATCGTCACCGCCATCGAGCTGGACATCATCTCCATCACCATCATCATCATCTTCACCATCATCACCGCTATCTCCTCCGCAGCACCTCGTCACCGCCGTAGCAATTTGGGTTTGATCTTGATTGTTTGATAGAGGAAACTCTCCCGGTATCTATTCACACTTGTTGTTGATGCTATTGAGTGAAACCATTGAACCAAGTTTATGTTCAGATTGTTATTCATCATCATATCACCTCTGATCATGTTCCATATGATGTCTCGTGAGTAGTTCGTTTAGTTCTTGAGGACATGGGTGAAGTCTAATTGTTAGTAGTGAACTATGGTTGAGTAATATTCAATGTTATGATATTTAAGTTGTGGTGTTATTCTTCTAGTGGTGTCATGTGAACGTCGACTACATGACACTTCACCATTTATGGGCCTAGGGGGATGCATCTTGTATTCGTTTGCTAATTGCGGGGTTGCCGGAGTGACGAAACCTAAACCCCCGTTGGTATATCGATGCGAGGAGGGATCGCAGGATCTCGCAGTTTAAGGCTGTGGTTAGATTTATCTTAATTACTTTCTTGTAGTTGCGAATGCTTGCAAGGGGTATAATCACAAGTATGTATTAGTCCTAGGAAGGGCGGTACATTAGCATAGGTTCACCCACACAACACTTATCAAAACAATGAAGATTAATCAGTCGTATGTAGCGAAAGCACTAGACTAAAATCCCGTGTGTCCTCGAGAACGTTTGGTCATTATAAGTAAACAAACCGGCTTGTCCTTTGTGCTAAAAAGGATTGGGCCACTTGCTGCAATTATTTCTCTCGCATTTTACTTACTCGTACTTTATTCATCCGTTACATCAAAACCCCCTGAATACTTGTCTGTGAGCATTTACGGTGAAACCTTCATCGAAACTGCTTGTCAACACCTTCTGCTCCTCGTTGGGATCGACATTCTTACTTATCGAAGATACTACGATACACCCCCTATACTTGTGGGTCATCAAGACTATTTTCTCGGCGCCGTTGCCGGGAGTGAAGCGCTATTGGTAAGTGGAATTGGTAAGGAAAACCTTTACTTGTTTGTGCTGATTTTATTTCCGCCTCGCTGCTATAAGTCATTATGGAGAGATCTTCTCTTCAATTTCTATTTGGGAAATCTACTACTACTGCAACGGTAGTGGATGAGGCGCAGGTGAGGAAGTAATACCATATAAAATACCTACGAAAATTATTGAACATGTTATGGATAACCGCTATGAAGGGGATGGAACTGTCCATCCCGGTGATCATTTACTTGTTTTTGCATGAATTATGCGGGTTATTCAAATGTGCAGGTATTGCTATGAATGAAGTTAGGAAGAAGCTATTCTCTATATCGTCTGTCCGGCAAAGCGGCGCATTGGTATAAATTGTCTGAAGAATGGTGATTCTCTTGATTGGGAGGACATTGTGCCTTTATTCTATTCCAAATTTTATCCTCCAAGTGAAATTCACAAAGATCGGAACCGCATATATAATTTCTGGCCTCATGATGGAGAGAGTATTGCCCAAGCTTGGGGGAGATTGAAGTCTTTAATGCTCAAATGCCCCATTCATGAGCTTCCTGGTAACATTATTATTGATAATTTCTATGCAAGACTTTCTTTTCAAGACAAGACCTTGCTGGATACTTCTTGTTCTGGATCATTTACACGCAACAAAGAAGAGTTTAAAAGGGACCTTCTTGATCGGATCCAAGAAAATACTGAAGGATGGGAGAACGACAAAGATAGAGAATCAGGTATAATTTATGATTATAAATGCATTGAAGCTTTTATGGATACTGATACATTTCATAATATTAGTGCTACATATGGCCTTGATTCTCAAGTTGCTGCAAACCTTTATAAAGCTTTTGCCTCTCATTATGAATTGCCTAAGAAGAATTTTGATAAGTATCATGAACCGTATAAAGATAAAATTGATTCATCTATTAATAAGTGTGTTGTAGTTGAAACTCGCGATCGCGTTATTCCTGAAGCTTATATTGAAAAAACTCCTTTTCCTGCTAAAATGAAAGAGTACTCTGTTATAAATAGTGCGGTTCATAAAAGTGAGAAGAAACCTAGGGAACCTGAGGAACAAATAAAAGTTGAACCTGCTATTGCCATAGTTAAAGATCTTGTGACTGAAAATGTTGAGGATGGTCATATTATTTTCTGTGAAGATGCTTCTAATATTGTTTCACATCCTAATAAACCCAAACAAGCTAGTGTTCCTATGCTATCTCGTTAAAATTGGTGATCATTGCTATTATGGTTTATGTGATATTGGTGCAAGTGTTAGTGCTATACCTTATGAGCTATATACGGAGATTATGCACGAAATTGATTCTTGTGAACTTGAAGAAATTGATGTGGTTATTCAGCTGGCTAATAGAGAAACTATTTCACCAATTGGTATTGTTCGAGATGTGGAAGTTCTATGTGGTAAGATTAAATATCCTGCTGACTTTTTAGTACTTGGTTCTGCTGCTAGTGACTATTGTCCTATCATTTTTGGTAGACCTTTTCTAAATACTTGTGGAGCTATTATAGATTGCAAGAAAGAGAAAATTTTGACCAAATTTGCTGGTGAATCTTATGAGTTTAACTTCTCTAAATTTACTAAAACTCCTTATAAAGCTGATTTGCCTAGTAATGATTTTAAAATGGAGCGAGTGTGCATCTATTGTTCTTGTTCCTAACAATCCTTTGCAGCAACATTTGGAGGATAGCGAGAGTGAAGTTTTTAGGAAAGAAAGAGAGGAGCTTGAGGAGATTTTTCTTCGCCAACCTATTCTCAAGCATGATTTACCGGTGGAAGACTTGGGTACAACACCGCCACCAAAGGAAGATCCTGTTTTTGATTTAAAGCCTTTACCTGAT
This sequence comes from Lolium rigidum, assembly GCF_022539505.1. Lineage (NCBI taxonomy): Eukaryota > Viridiplantae > Streptophyta > Magnoliopsida > Poales > Poaceae > Lolium > Lolium rigidum. The sequence goes on from NC_061511.1 coordinate 81,032,239, forward strand.
AATCTTAAATATGCTCATATTGATGATAAGAAAATATATCCTGTTATTATTAGTTCTAAGCTTACAGAGTTTGAAGAAGAAAGATTATTGCAAATATTGAAGAAGCATCGAAGCGCTATTGGCTATACTCTTGATGACTTGAAGGGGATTTCTCCCTCTATTTGCCAACATGCCATTAATATGGAAGATGATGCGAAGCTTCGTTGTTGAACCTCAGCGTCGTCTAATTCCTAAGATGAAGGAAGTGGTAAGGAATGAGGTATTACGACTTCTTGAAGCTGGTATTATATATCCTATTGCTGATAGTAGATGGGTTAGTCCTGTACATTGCGTTCCCAAGAAAGGAGGTATGACTGTTGTGCCTAATGATAATGATGAGCTCATTCCTCAAAGAGTAGTTGTAGGGTATAGAATGTGCATTGATTTTCGAAAAGTTAATAAAGTTACTAAGAAAGATCATTACCCTTTACCATTTATTGATCAAATGCTAGAAAGATTGTCTAAAAATACTCATTTTTGCTTTCTTGATGGTTATTCCGGGTTTTCACAAATTGCTTGTTAAAGCTAAAGATCAAGAGAAAACCACTTTTACTTGTCCCTATGGAACTTATGCTTATAGGCGTATGCCTTTTGGTTTATGTAATGCTCCTGCTACTTTTCAAAGATGCATGTCTTCTATTTTTCATGGCTTTTGTGAGAGTATTGTGGAAGTATTCATGGATGATTTTTCTGTCTATGGGAATTCATTTGATAGTTGCTTGCGAAATCTTGATAAAGTTTTGCGAGAGATGTGAAGAAACTAACCTTGTTCTTAATTGGGAGAAATGCCACTTTATGGTTAATGAAGGAATTGTATTGGGACATAAAATTTCTGAGAGAGGTATTGAAGTTGATAGAGCTAAAGTTGAAGCTATTGAGAAGATGCCCTATCCAAGGGATGTTAAAGGTATTCGTAGTGTTCTTGGTCATGCTGGGTTTTATAGGAGGTTTATTAAAGATTTCTCCAAGATTTCAAAGCCTCTTACTAATCTTCTTCAAAAAGATGTACCTTTTGTTTTTGATGATGATTGTAAGGAAGCTTTTGAAACTCTAAAGAAAGCCTTAACAACTCGCTCCTATAGTTGAACCTCCTGATTGGAATTTACCATTTGAAATTATGTGTGATGCTAGTGATTTTCTTTGTAGGCGCTGTTCTTGGACAGCGAGTAGATAAAAAATTAAATGTTATTCATTATGCTAACAAGACTCTTGATGCTGCTCAAAGAAATTATGCTACTACTGAAAAAGAATTGTTAGTCTGTAGTCTTTGCTTGTGATAAATTTAGATCTTATATTGTTGATTCAAAAGTTACAATTCATACCGATCATGCTGCAATTAGATACCTTATGACAAAGAAAGATGCTAAGCCGAGGCTTATTAGATGGGTACTTCTTTTGCAAGAATTTGATTTACATATTGTAGATAGGAAAGGTGCTGATAATCCTGTTGCTTGATAATTTGTCTAGATTGGAAAATATTGCTTATGATCCCGATCCTGTTAATGATAGTTTTCCAAATGAACAATTGGCTGTAATAAAGGTGAGCTCGTGAGACGAGTCCTTGGTATGCTGATTATGCTAACTTTATTGTTTCCAAGTACTTGCCTCCAACCTTTTCAGCTCACGCCAGAGGAGGAAATTCTTTTATGACTTGAGGCATTATTTCTGGGATGACCCACACTTATATAAAGGAGTGGATGGTATTATGCGAAGGTGTGTTCCCGAATATGAACAACAAGAGATATTGAGTAAATGTCATGGCAGTGCTTATGGAGGACATCACGCCGGAGATAGAACCGCGCAAAAGGTTCTACAATCAGGTTTTTATTGGCCAACTCTCTTCAAAGATGCAAGGAAGTTTATTTTATCTTGTGATGAATGCCAAAGGGTTGGTAATATCTCCGGACGCAATGAAATGCCTATGAATTATACTCTTGTTATTGAACCGTTTGATTGTTGGGGATTTGACTTCATGGGACCTTTTCCCTCTTCAAAAGGTAACACTCATATACTTGTTGCTGTTGATTATGTTACTAAATGGGTGGAAGCCATACCTACAAAAAGTGCTGATGGTGAGACCTCTTTAAAAATGCTTTTAGATATTATTTTTCCTAGATTTGGAGTACCTAGATATATTATGACTGATGGAGGTTCTCATTTTATTCATGGAGGTTTTAGAAAAACTCTTGCTAAGTATGGTATTAATCATAGAATTGCTTACGCTTATCACCCTCAAAGTAGCGGTCAAGTAGAATTATCAAATAGAGAAATTAAATCTATTTTGGGAAAGACTGTTAATAAATCTAGAAAGAATTGGGCTAGTAAATTGAAAGACGCACTATGGGCTTATAGAACTGCTTATAAAAAACCCATGGGAATGTCACCTTATAAAATGGTTTACGGAAAAGCTTGTCATTTACCTTTAGAACTAGAACACAAAGCTTATCGGGCTGTTAGAGAATTAAATAAAGATCCTAAACTTGTCGGTGATAAGAGGTTGTTACAATTAAGTTCTCTAGATGAATGGAGAAGTGAAGCTTATGAAAATGCTAAACTCTTTAAAGAAAAAGTTAAAAAATGGCATGATAGAAGGATCATCAAAAGGGAGTTTAATATTGGGGATAAAGTCCTATTGTATCGGTCCCGCCTCAGATTCTTTGCAGGGAAATTACTCTCAAAATGGGAAGGACCATATGTTGTCGAGGAGGTGTATCGCTCAGGAGCAATCAAGATTAGCTCTCTCCAAGGCAATGCCACGCAAGTGGTGAATGGACAAAGACTCAAGCATTATATCTCAGGTGATTCTTATAATGTTGATGTTGATATTATTCGAGTGGAAACACCGGAGGCTTTCATCAAGGGACAAATTGACGATCCGCGAGAACTCAACTTTGAATAGGTAACGATGCTTGGTAATGAAAAGTTCGCGATTTACTTTCCGAACCTTATTTTTGCTGTTTTTGGAAAATAAGAAAAATTACGAGTTCGAAACGGAGTGGAAAAGACGCACGAGGGGGCGAAACCACAGGCCGGCGCGGCCTGGCCTGGGCCCGCGCCGCCCTGTGGTCTGGCCGCCTCGTCGCCCCTTTCCGACTCTGGTTCGATCCGGTACTTTCCGTTTGTTCTGAAAATTTTTATTATAAAATCCCCGGACCCCCGGAGGTCCGTATATCGTTTTCTCGACGTGTTTTGTTTCGAGCTGTTTACGCCAGGATGCTGTTTTCGGTTTAGAGGCACCATGGTCTCCAAGAACAAGGGCAAGGAGCTTCCGGATGAAGATAATCAGGATCGTGAGTGGAAACAAGAGGACAAGAGCGTCAAGGAAGAAGCAAAGGAGGATGAAGAGGAAGTCGAAGAAGTTCCGCAAGAGCATCCACGCACCACCATTGCAAGCGTCGAAGTGGTGACAAACTCGCTCAATGCCAAGAAGAGCGCACGGATTAGGACCGGAGGAGGACTTCCCCGCCATTACCTAGCTCCAAGGACATCTTCTTCAGGCATTCACCATCCTTTCCACAATCTAATCTACAATAATCAAATTGAAAGGACTCCCAAGGCAGCACTTGCCTAGCAATTGGGATATAGATCGTTCTAACAATGCGGGAAAGACGGAGCCCGAAGGCTGAAGGTTGGGGAAATAACTCCAAGAGTTGGGACTCGTCGTCGGACGGACTTCTTAACCGCGTCGAGCACAATTCGGAGATGATTCGCAACCTCATATACGGGATTGATGAGCTTCAGGAGCTTATTGAGAAGCTTGTCGGGAATTCATCACCACCATCACCAAAGGAGTAATCCATCATCGGTATTGGCATCCCCTTGGTTTGTTCCAAGCTTGGGGGAGTGCCGCGGTATCACATTATCATTACCTTTTACTTTTTACTATCAAGTAGTGTCATATCATGAGTAGGGAAGTTATCGTATGAGATGGGTTGCGGTGTGGAGTATCTCTCCTTTAGTTTGTCTATGTATCCCTTGGTGTGAGTTATCGTTATGGAATATTAATGAGAAGTCTTATCATTTACATATTGCACACCTTATTTTAGTTTGCAATTTCTACTATATGATTGATCTTGATTTTAGTATTGGTACCACTTTGGGAGTATTGAGTAAATCTATTTGGTTTTGGCAAACTTAGCATTGGTCAATAGCAACAACACTTTGAGTTTTAGATGAATAGAGGAAGTACATGTAGAAGATATTATTATCTTTCTTATCGGTTCTTAGCTTAGTATTCTAAAGTTAAAACTGCTTGTGTTTACAAGTAAGATGCATGATTGTTTCTATCACATGTATATTTGTTTGTTTCACCTCAACTCTTATGCTTGCTAATTAACCTTGCTAGCCGAAGACACATGTCGAGAGGGAATACTTCTCGTGCATCCAAACCTGAACCCAAACCTATGCCATTTGTGTCCACCATACCTACCTACTACATGGTATTGTACTGCCATTCCAAGTAAATACTTCATGTGCTACCTTTAAACAATTCAAAACTTATTACTTCTTATTTGTGTCAATGTTTTATAGCTCATGAGGAAGTATGTGGTGTTTTATCTTTCAGTCTTGTTGGGCAGCCTCCACTTAAGGACTAGTGGCTTCATCCACTTATCCTATAATTTTGCAATAAGAGCTGGCAACGGGGTTCCCAGCCCCAATTAATTAACTTTCATTAATAATTCTCTTCACATGTTTTGCCCTGATTCATCAGTAAGCAACTTAATTTTGCAATAGACACTCCTCCATGGTATGAGATTGTTGGAAGGCACCCGAGGACTCGGTTAGCCATGGCTTGTGTAAGCAAAGGTTGGGGGAGTGTCATCCTTAAAAATAAACTAAAGTACATGTGTAAACAAAAGAGAAGAGGGATGATCTACCTTGCTTGGTAGAGATAACGTCCTTCATGGGAGCCGCTCTTTGGAGGTCCGTTTGGCAAGGGGGTTAGAGTACCCGCTACCGGTCGTTGACAACAACAAACACCTCTCAAAACTTTACTTTTATTCTCTTTATATGATTTCAAAGCTGAAAAAGCTCTAGCACATGATTTAATCTCTGCTTCCCTCTGCGAAGGGCCTGTCTTTTACTTTATGTTGAGTCAGTAAACCTATTTCCCTCCATCTCAAGCAAGCATTTGAGTTGTTGTGATCAAACTATTATATTGTGATTTGCTTCATCATGTTTTTACTCTTTCTTGTTTAGTACAAGTTTTACCTTGAATGAATATAACTTTGAGAGTCATCAATGATAAATATGATTGAGTATGCAAGTTTACCATAAGTTTTTAATATAAGAGCGCTGCTCAATAGATGAATATAATTTGTTAAATGTTCTCTGACCAAGAACAAAGTTTGCCATCACCAATTATGATTCCTTATGCACCTTTATTTGTGATTACCTTATACTTGTTTCAAGTTGAATTATATGAGGAAGTTGTTTACTATAATGTCTTGTGTGAATGAATATGATGCTTCTTGTCCGTATTTTATTTATCGACTCTTCACTCCATAAACATGTGGACCTGTCTACAGAGTTCAGTTTCGCTTGGGGACAAGCGAAGTCTAAGCTTAGGGGGAGTTGATACGTCCAAATTGCATCACTATTTTATATCATAATTTGCTTGTTATTCATTGATATATTTCATATTGGGACACAATACTTATGTTATTTCATCTATTTTGCATGTTTCATGATTATTTGGAGATCAAGCACCGGAGCCGGGATTCCGCTGGAAAAAGCACCGTCGAGAATGCAATATTTCGGAAGATCAAGCTTGTGGAAGGGAGTTTTACCAAAAATCTTATTTTCCCGGATGACGAGGGGAGCCGGAAGGAGGGGCCGGGAGGACCCGGGGTGGGCCCACACCCTAGGGCGGCGCGGCCCATGCCACGGCCGCGCCGCCATGTGGTGCAGGGGGCCCACGACCCCTTTCGCCTCCTTTTCTTCGCGAAACCCTTCGTCCCGAAGACCTAAGCCACGAGAGGAATCCTCACGAAGGGTTACGGCCCGCCTCGCGGGGCGGAGAACACCGGAGAGAAAAGAGCTCTCCGGCGGGCGGGAATCCGCCGGGAAATTCCCTCCGGGAGGGGAAATCGACGCCATCGTCACCGCCATCGAGCTGGACATCATCTCCATCACCATCATCATCATCTTCACCATCATCACCGCCATCTCCTCCGCAGCACCTCGTCACCGCCGTAGCAATTTGGGTTTGATCTTGATTGTTTGATAGGGGAAACTCTCCCGGTATCTATTCACACTTGTTGTTGATGCTATTGAGTGAAACCATTGAACCAAGTTTATGTTCAGATTGTTATTCATCATCATATCACCTCTGATCATGTTCCATATGATGTCTCGTGAGTAGTTCGTTTAGTTCTTGAGGACATGGGTGAAGTCTAATTGTTAGTAGTGAACTATGGTTGAGTAATATTCAATGTTATGATATTTAAGTTGTGGTGTTATTCTTCTAGTGGTGTCATGTGAACGTCGACTACATGACACTTCACCATTTATGGGCCTAGGGGGATGCATCTTGTATTCGTTTGCTAATTGCGGGGTTGCCGGAGTGACAGAAACCTAAACCCCCGTTGGTATATCGATGCGGGAGGGATCGCGGGATCTCGGAGTTTAAGGTCTGTGGTTAGATTTATCTTAATTACTTTCTTGTAGTTGCGGATGCTTGCAAGGGGTATAATCACAAGTATGTATTAGTCCTAGGAAGGGCGGTACATTAGCATAGGTTCACCCACACAACACTTATCAAAACAATGAAGATTAATCAGCCGTATGTAGCGAAAGCACTAGACTAAAATCCCGTGTGTCCTCGAGAACGTTTGGTCATTATAAGTAAACAAACCGGCTTGTCCTTTGTGCTAAAAAGGATTGGGCCACTTGCTGCAATTATTTCTCTCGCATTTTACTTACTCGTACTTTATTCATCTGTTACATCAAAACCCCTCTGAATACTTGTCTGTGAGCATTTACAGTGAAACCTTCATCGAAACTGCTTGTCAACACCTTCTGCTCCTCGTTGGGATCGACATTCTTACTTATCGAAGATACTACGATACACCCCCTATACTTGTGGGTCATCACCGCCCTCCTCCTGCCTGGCAAGCGCCCTCTCACGCCGATTGATGAAGAAGCTTTCCCAAGTCGGGTTGTAGTCCGGATGCCACTGGGGATTCCTCCGCTGCTCTGGCGTGAGCTCGAAGTAGTAGTGGTTCGTGATGGCCATCTCGCGCGCCACACCTAGAGGGACTGGAGGGACCGGTACGCCTCCGACGCTTAGCAACCAGCCGGTCGGGATGCGGTAGCCCGGCGGGCGGGGGTAGTTCGAGCGCAAAGCGCCTCCGCCTCCCGGGGGTTAGAGATACGATGGAAGCCATGGGAGAGAATGATGAGGTTTGCAGATATGAGTCTAGATGTGATATGTAAATGGAGGCCAAGCCTACATATATATAGTGAAAAAATGGCGGGAAGACAGAGGCGGGAACCGGTGGAAAGCGCGGGAAGAAAATAGGCGGGAAGACAGAGGCAAACCTTTAGTACCGGTTGGTGGGTGCAACCGGTACTAAAGCTGTCGGCAGGATAAGGACGCTCTGCTCGATGAGATAAAGTATGTAGCGCACGACGCCCTGTCGGTGGGATAAGTGTTGGAGATATTCCCAAGAGGCAATAATAAAAGTGGTTATTATATATCTTTATGTTTATGATAAATGTTTATATACCATACTATAATTGTATTAACCGAAACATTGATACATGTGTGATATGTAAACAACAAAGAGTCCCTAGTATGCCTCTTAACTAGCTTTTTGATTAATGGATGATTAGTTTCATAATCATGAACATTGGATGTTATTAATAACAAGGTTATATCATTGTATGAATGATGTAATGGACACACCCAATTAAGCGTAGCATAAGATCTCGTCATTAAGTTATTTGCTATAAGCTTTCGATACATAGTTACCTAGTCCTTATGACCATGAGATCATATAAATCACTTATACCGGAAAGGTACTTTGATTACATCAAACACCATTGCGTAAATGGGTGGCTATAAAGGTGGGATTAAGTATCCGGAAAGTATGAGTTGAGGCATATGGATCAACAGTGGGATTTGTCCATCCCGATGACGGATAGATATACTCTGGGCCCTCTCGGTGGAATGTCGTCTAATTTCTTGCAAGCGTATGAATAAGTTCATAAGAGACCACATACCACGGTACGAGTAAAGAGTACTTGTCAGGAAACGAGGTTGAACAAGGTATAGAGTGATACCGAAGATCAAACCTCGGACAAGTAAACTATCGCGAGACAAAGGGAATTGGTATTGTATGTGAATGGTTCATTCGATCACTAAAGTCATCGTTGAATATGTGGGAGCCATTATGGATCTCCAGATCCCGCTATTGGTTATTGGTCGGAGTGAGTACTCAACCATGTCCGCATAGTTTACGAACCGTAGGGTGACACACTTAAAGTTGGATGTTGAAATGGTAGTACTTGAATATGGAATGGAGTTCGAATATTTGTTCGGAGTCCCGGATGAGATCCCGGACATCACGAGGAGTTCCGGAATGGTCCGGAGAATAAGATTCATATATAGGATGTCATTTTATGTGAATTAAAATGTCGCGGAAGGTTCTATGGAAGGTTCTAGAAGGTTCTAGAAAAGTCCGGAAGAAACCACCAAGGAAGGTGGAGTCCACATGGGACTCCACCTCCATGGCCGGCCAACCCTAGTGGGGGAGGAGTCCCAAGTGGACTCCCCCTAGGGGGCCGGCCACCCCCCATATGGGAGGTGGAACTCCCACCTTTGGTGGGAGTCCTAGCTTGGCTAGGTTTCCCTCTCTTATGGAAGGTTTTTGGTTCGGGTCTTATTAGAAGACTTGGACACCAACTCTTGGGGATCCACCTATATAATGAGGGGCCAAGGGAGGGGGCCGGCCACCCCAAGACCACAACCTGGCCGCCCCCTTGAGTGGCCGGCCACCCCCTCCCAAACCCTAGCCGCCCCCTCTCCTCCATAGCTCCCGCGTGCTTTAGCGAAGCTCCGCCGGAGTTCTCCACCGCCACCGACACCACGCCGTCGTGCTTGTCGGATTCAAGAAGGAGCTACTACTTCCGCTGCCCGCTGGAACGGGAGGTGGACGTCGTCTTCATCAACAACCGAACGTGTGACCGAGTACGGAGGTGCTGCCCGTTCGTGGCGCCGGAACCGATCGTGATCAAGATCTTCTACGCGCTTTTGCAAGCGGCAAGTGAATGTCTACCGCAGCAACAAGAGCCTCATCTTGTAGGCTTTGGAATCTCTTCAAGGGTGAGACTCGATACCCCCTCGTTGCTACCGTCTTCTAGATTGCATCTTGGCTTGGATTGCGTGTTCGCGATAGGAAAATTTTTGTTTTCTATGCAACGTTATCCTACAGTGGTATCAGAGCCGTGTCTATGCATAGATGGTTGCACGAGTAGAACACAATGGTTTTTTGGGCGTTGATGCTCTTGTTATCTTTAGTTTGAGTACTTTGCATCTTTGTGGCATGGTGGGATGAAGCGGCTCGGACTAACTTTACATGACCGTGTTCATGAGACTTGTTCCTCGTTCGACATGCAACTTGTATTGCATAAGAGGCTTTGCGGGTGTCTGTCTCTCCTACTATAGTGAATATTCAATTTACTCTTCTATTGACAACACTAGTATCACCGTTGTGGTTCATGTTCGTAGGTAGATTAGATCTTACTCGAAAACCCTAAACCACGTAAAATATGCAAACCAAATTAGAGACGTCTAACTTGTTTTTGCGGGGTTTGGTGATGTGATATGGCCATAATGTGATGATGAATATGTATGAGATGATCATTATTGTATTGTGGCAACCGGCGGGAGCCTTATGGTTGTCTTTAAATTTCATGTTGAGTAGTATTTCAAGGTAGTTGTAATAGTTGCTACATGGAGGACAATCATGAAGACGGCGCCATTGACCTTGACGCTACGCACGACGATGATGGAGATCATGCCCGAAGATGATGGAGATCATGTCCGTGCTTTGGAGATGAAGATCAAAGGCGCAAAGACAAAAGGGCCATATCATATCACATATGAAGCTGCATGTGATGTTAATCCTTTTATGCATCTTATTTTGCTTAGATCGCGACGGTAGCATTATAAGATGATCCCTCACTAAAATCTCAAGATAATAAAGTGTTCATCCTTAGTAGCACCGTTGCCAAGACTTGTCGTTTCGAAGCATCTCGTGATGATCGGGTGTGATAGAATCAACAAGTGCATACAACGGGTGCAAGCCAGTTTTGCACATGCGGATACTAAGGTGGCCTTGACGAGCCTAGCATGTACAGACATGGTCTCGGAACACGTGATACCGAAAGGTAGAGCATGAATCATATAATTGATATGATGAACACTTTGAGTGTTCGCAATTGAAATTACACCTTGTCTCGTGATGATCGGACTATGGTGTGGTGGATTTGGTTCGTGTGATCACTAAGACAATGCGAGGAATATTTTTTTGAGTGGGAGTTCACCTAGATTTTTAATTATGTTGAATTAAAATTTGAACTCAATTTGTCATAAACTTAGTCTAAACTATTGCAAATATATGTTGAAGAGATGGCGTCCCCAATCAATTTTAACCAGTTCCTAGAGAAAGAAAAGCTTAAGAGCAACGGTAGCAACTTCACCGACTGGTTCCGTCATGTGAGGATCTTCCTCTCGGCGGAAATCCGCAAGATGTGCTTGATGCACCGCTAGGTGACCCTCCTGCAGAACCGAAACCGATGAAGTAAAAGCTGTTTACGAGACTCGGAAAACTCGGTACTCTCAAGTTCGAGTGTGCCATCCTGTGCGATCCGGAATCCGATCTTCAAAAACGTTTTGAGCACCACGATCCTCATGAGTTGATGAATGAGCTGAAAGCTATTTTTGAGACTCATGCGGCCGTGGAATGCTATGAAGCACCGAAACATTTCTTCAGCTGTATGATGGAAGAAGGCAGCTCCATTAGTGAGCACGTGCTCGCCATGACCGGGCATGCGAAGAAACTCAGTGACTTGGGAATAGTGATTCCTAACAGGTCAGGGATTAATCGTGTCCTTCAATCACTGCCACCAAGTTACAAGAACTTTGTGATGAACTACAATATGCAGAACATGAACAAGGAGTTACTCGAACTCTTTGGCATGCTAAAAGCTGCTTGAGATTGAGATCAAGAAAGAGCACCAAGTGTTGATGGTCAACAAGACCACCGGTTTCAAGAAACGAGGGCAAGTCTAAGGGAAAATTCAAGAAGGGTGGCAAGAAAAGCTGCTACACCTCCTATGAAACCTAAGAACGGCCCTAAGCCCGATGCTTGAGTGCTATTACTGCAAGGAGAAGGGACATCTGGAAGCGTAATTGCTCCAAGTATTTGGCGGATACGAAGAGCGGCCTTGTCAAGAAGAAGAAAGAAGGTATATCTGATATACTTGTTATAGATGTTTATCTCATCGGTTCTCGTTCTAGTACACGGGTATTTGATACTTGGTTCGGTTGCTCATATTTGTAACTCGAAACAGGAACTAAAGAATAAACGAAGACTACTGAAAGATGAAGTGACGATGCGCGTTGGAAATGGATCCAAAGTCGATGTGATCGCTGTCGGCACACTTCCTCTACATCTACCTTCGGGATTAGTTTTAAGCCTAAATAATTGTTATTTTGTACCCGCGTTGAGCATGAACATTATATCTGGATCTTGTTTAATGCAAGACGGTTATTCATTCAAGTCTGAGAATAATGGTTGTTCTATTTTTATGAATAATATCTTTTATGGTCGAGCACACGAAAAGAATGGCTTATTTACGTTAGATCTCGGTAGTAGTGATACGCATATACATAACATTGATGCTAAGCGAATTAAATTGAATGATAATTCTACTTATATGTGGCATTGTCGTCTTGGTCATATTGGAGTGAAGCGCATGAAGAAACTCCATACCGATGGATTACTTGAATCACTTGACTTTGAGTCACTTGATAGATGCGAAGCATGTCTAATGGGAAAAATGACTAAGACTCCATTTTACGGTATGATGGAGCGAGCTACGACTTATTGGAAATCATACATACCGATGTGTGCGGACCAATGAGTGTAGCATCGCGCGGTGGTTATCGTTATGTTCTAACCTTCACAGATGATCTGAGTAGATATGGGTATATCTATTTCATGAAACATAAATCCGAAACTTTTGAGAAGTTTAAGGAATTCCAAAGTGAAGTACAAAATCAACGTAACAAGAAGATTAAATTTCTACGATCTGATCGCGGAGGTGAATATCTGAGTTATGAGTTTGGCATGCATTTAAAGAAATGCGGAATACTTTCACAATTGACACCGCCGGGAACACCACAACGAAACGGTGTGTCCGAACGTCGTAATCGAACTCTCTTAGATATGGTTCGTTCTATGATGTCTCTTACTGATTTGCCGTTATCATTTTGGAGTTATGCATTAGAGACAGCCGCATTCACTTTAAATAGAGCACCATCAAAATCCGTAGAAACGACACCGTATGAATTATGGTTTAACAAGAAACCTAAGCTGTCGTTCCTTAAAGTTTGGGGTTGCGAAGCCTATGTAAAAAAGTTACAACCGGACAAGCTAGAACCCAAAGCGGAGAAATGCATCTTCATAGGATACCCTAAGGAAACTATAGGGTACACTTTCTATCACCGATCCGAAGGCAAAATCTTTGTTGCTAAGAACGGAACCTTTCTTGAGAAAGAATTTCTCACTAAAGAAGTGACTGGAAGAAAAGTAGAACTCGATGAGATTAATGAATCTATACTCGTTGATCGAGTAGCGCGATACCGGAAGTTGTACTGTACCGCCTACACCGGCAACGAGAGGAAGCTAATGATAATGATCATGAAACTTCGAACGAGGAAACTACGAACCTCGCGGATCGACAAGGGAACGTGCCACTCTGATTGGTCTGATCCTTGTCTAAATGTCATGATTGTGGATACCAATGATGAGGACCCTGCGACGTATGAAGAAGCGATGATGAGCCCAGATTCCAACAAATGGCAAGAAGCCATGAAATCTGAAATGGGATCCATGTATGATAACAAAGTATGGACTTTGGTAGACTTACTTGATAGCCGAAAGGCTGTCGAGAATAAATGGATCTTCAAAAGAAAAACAGATGCTGATGGTAATATTACTGTCTATAAAGCTCGACTTGTCGCAAAGGGTTTCCGACAAATTCAAGGAGTTGACTACGATGAGACTTTCTCACCCGTAGCGAAGCTAAAATCTGTGAGGATTTTGTTAGCAATAGCTGCATTTTTCGATTATGAGATTTGGCGAGATGGATGTCAAAACGGCGTTCCTTAATGGAGACATTGAGGAAGAGTTGTATATGGTACAACCCAAAGGTTTTGTCGATCCTAAAAATGCTGACAAAGTATGCAAACTTCGGCGTTCAATCTATGGATCGAAGCAAGCATCAAGAAGTTGGAACCGACGCTTTGATAAGGTGATCAAAGACTTCGGGTTTATACGGTGTCATGGAGAGGCCTGTATTTACAAGAAAGTGAGTGGGAGCTCTGTAGCATTCCCGATATTATATGTAGATGACATATTATTGATTGGGAATGATATAGAACTATTAAGCGAGTGTAAAAGGTTATTTGAATAACAGTTTTTCAATGAAAGACCTTGGTGAAGCATCGTATATATTAGGCATCAAGATTTATAGAGATAGATCAAGACGCCTAATAGGGCTATCACAGAGTACATACCTGGACAAGATTCTAAAGAAGTTTAGAATGGACGAAAGTAAGAAAGGGTTTTTACCTATGTTACCGAGGCAAGGTCTTGAGTAAGACTCAAGGACCGGCTACGGCGGAAGAAAGAGAAAGGATGAGTCGGATCCCCTATGCTTCGGCGATGAGGCTCTATTATGTATGCCATGCTATGTACAAGACCGGATATAGCACATGCTGTTAGTTTGACTAGCGAGATATCAAAGTGATCCGGGAATGGAGCCTTTGGACAGCTGATCAAGAATATCCTGAAACACTTGAAAAGAACTAAGGATATGTTTCTTTGTTATGGAGGTGACCAAGAGCTCGTTGTAACAAGTTACACCGATGCAAGTTGGAACACTGATCCTGATGACTCTAAGTCACAGTCTGGGTACGTGTTTATATTGAATGGTGCTTGCGATGAAGCTGGGCAAGCTCGAAGCGGTGCACGGTGGCGAAGTCTTCAACGAGAATCGGAGTACATAGCGGCTTCGGAGGCTTCATCGAAGCGGTATGGATGAAGAGGTTCATTGTAGAGCTCGGTGTGGTTCCTAGTGCATTGGACCCACTAGTCATATACTTGTGACAACATGGGTGCCATCGCCAATGCACAAGAACCAAGGTCACACAAGAGGCTGAAGCATATCAAGCTGCGTTACCACTCGATTCGCGAGTACATCGAAGATGGAGAAGTAAAGATTTGCAAAGTACACGCTGATCTGAATGTAGCAGATCCGTTGACTAAAGCTCTCCCTAGGGCAAAGCATGACCAACACCAGAATGCCATGGGTGTTAGGTTCCTTACAATGTAATCTAGATTATTGACTCTAGTGCAAGTGGGAGAGCTGTTGGAGATATGCCCAAGAGGCAATAATAAAAGTGGTTATTATATATCTTTATGTTTATGATAAATGTTTATATACCATGCTATAATTGTATTAACCGAAACATTGATACATGTGTGATATGTAAACAACAAAGAGTCCCTAGTATGCCTCTTAACTAGCTTGTTGATTAATGGATGATTAGTTTCATAATCATGAACATTGGATGTTATTAATAACAAGGTTATATCATTGTATGAATGATGTAATGGACACACCCAATTAAGCGTAGCATAAGATCTCGATCATTAAGTTATTTGCTATAAGCTTTCGATACATAGTTACCTAGTCCTTATGACCATGAGATCATATAAATCACTTATACCGGAAAGGTACTTTGATTACATCAAACACCACTTGCGTAAATGGGTGGCTATAAAGGTGGGATTAAGTATCCGGAAAGTATGAGTTGAGGCATATGGATCAACGGTGGGATTTGTCCATCCCGATGACGGATAGATATACTCTGGGCCCTCTCGGTGGAATGTCGTCTAATGTCTTGCAAGCATATGAATAAGTTCATAAGAGACCACATACCACGGTACGAGTAAAGAGTACTTGTCGGGAAACGAGGTTGAACAAGGTATAGAGTGATACCAGAAGATCAAACCTCGGACAAGTAAAATATCGCGAGACAAAGGGAATTGGTATTGTATGTGAATGGTTCATTCGATCACTAAAGTCATCGTTGAATATGTGGGAGCCATTATGGATCTCCGGATCCCGCTATTGGTTATTGGTCGGAGTGAGTACTCAACCATGTCCGCATAGTTTACGAACCGTAGGGTGACACACTTAAAGTTGGATGTTGAAATGGTAGTACTTGAATATGGAATGGAGTTCGAATATTTGTTCGGAGTCCCGGATGAGATCCGGACATCACGAGGAGTTCGGAATGGTCGGGAGAATAAGATTCATATATAGGATGTCATTTTATGTGAATTAAAATGTCGCGGAAGGTTCTATGGAAGGTTCTAGAAGGTTCTAGAAAAGTCCGGAAGAAACCACCAAGGAAGGTGGAGTCCACATGGGACTCCACCTCCATGGCCGGCCAACCCTAGTGGGGGAGGAGTCCCAAGTGGACTCCCCTTAGGGGGCCGGCCACCCCCATATGGGAGGTGGAACTCCCACCTTTGGTGGGAGTCCTAGCTTGGCTAGGTTTCCCTCTCTTATGGAAGGTTTTTGGTTCGGGTCTTATTCGAAGACTTGGACACCAACTCTTGGGGATCCACCTATATAATGAGGGGCCAAGGGAGGGGGCCGGCCACCCCAAGACCACAACCCGGCCGCCCCCTTGAGTGGCCGGCCACCCCCTCCCAAACCCTAGCCGCCCCCTCTCCTCCATAGCTCCCGCGTGCTTTAGCGAAGCTCCGCCGGAGTTCTCCACCGCCACCGACACCACGCCGTCGTCTTTGTCGGATTCAAGAGGAGCTACTACTTCCGCTGCCCGGCCGGAACGGGAGGTGGACGCCGTCTTCATCAACAACCGAACGTGTGACCGAGTACGGAGGTGCTGCCCGTTCGTGGCGCCGGAACCGATCGTGATCAAGATCTTCTACGCGCTTTTGCAAGCGGCAAGTGAACGTCTACCGCAGCAACAAGAGCCTCATCTTGTAGGCTTTGTAATCTCTTCAAGGGTGAGACTCGATACCCCCTCGTTGTTACCGTCTTCTAGATTGCATCTTGGCTTGGATTGCGTGTTCGCGGTAGGAAATTTTTTGTTTTCTATGCAACGTTATCCTACAATAAGGACGCGTGGGTAACCTCTAGTACCGGTTGGTGGGTGCAACCGGTACTAAAGCTGTCGGCAGGATAATGACGCCCTGCTCGATGAGCTAAAGTATGTAGCGCACGACGCCCTGTCGGTGGGATAAGGACGCGTGGGTAACCTTTAGTACCGGTTGGTGGGTGCAACCGGTACTAAAGCTGTCGAGAGGATAAGGACGCCCTGCTCGATGAGATAAAGTATGTAGCGCACGACGCCCTTTCGGAGGAAGAAGAAGACAAAGTAGAAGCGGCGCCGTGCCTATAAAAGGAGCATCGATACGCCATGGGAAGCAGCTCAACAAGCCAACATGGATGGAGAGTTGCATCACCATGGATGGAGGAAAGGGTTGGGAAATCTCCCGTGGCGGAACTTCTCGAATATGCCCTTGGTGCACATGCCCTATATATGGCATATTCGGAAGTTCCACCTCGGAAAAATTTCCCTGCAAGCCCGTGAAAGCTACTTAACTAGTAAAACAAGCCAACCATCTCCATTGTTAATATCTTACATACGGTAACATCATTACACAAAAGTGATTTCCATATTGAGATACACAAGTTATGATCCCTATATGTAGCTAGCTAGTCTTCTGAGTTTTCTTCGTCTGTTTCCCTTTCTTCTTACTTTGCGACGCAACCATGGACAATCTTCATTGTTTAAGATGATGCTTGGGTCAATTTTTACCTTGAAGGGTGGAATATCGTCAAACTTATTATAATCTTCGACATGTCCGTCTTGTCCTCTACTCCCACGATGTGTCTTTTTCCTAAAAGAACTATGTGCCGCTTTGGCTCATCGTATGATGTGTCCTCTTGCCTTTCTTTTCTTTTTTCGGTTTGCTAGACATATCCTTCACATAAAAAACACTGAGCACTTCACTCGGCTAGGACGAATGGTTCGGTGTCGTACCCTAGATTCTTGAAATCCACTGTAGTCATTCCGTACTTGCGGGTCTACACTGTACCCCGTCTTTCAGGTTGAACCATTTGCACCGGAACAAAGGGACCTTGAAATTAGGTCCATAGTCAAGTTCCCATATCTCCTCTATGTACCCATAATATGTGACCTTGTTCCCATTGCCATCTTCTGCATCAAAGCGGACACCACTGTTTTGGTTGGTGCTCTTTTTGTCTTGGGCGAAAGTGTAAAATGTGTTCCCATTAATCTCGTACCCTTGAAAAGTCGATATAGTAGAAGATGGTTGCTTGGCCAACAAGTACAGCTGCTCGTCATCGGTGACATTCATGAGACGTGTTTGCAACCAACCGCCGAAAGTCTTCATGTGTTCTCCATCAATCCAATCTTCACGTTGCTCCGGGTATTTAGAGCGTAAGATATCCTTGTGTTCCTCTTTGTACGGAGCCACCAAGATGGAATTATGTAGAAGCTGTGTAGTGTGCTTGAGTGAAAGAATGTTCGTCCATACACGTTGCTGATTTCTTTCCTAGCGTGCCTTTTCCACGCAGTCTCCCCTCATAGCGCGATTCAGGAACACCGATCGGCTTAAGGTCAGGAATAAAGTCAACACAAAACTCAATGACCTCCTCTGTTCCATAGCCCTTAGAGATGCTTCCTTCTGGCCTAGAACGGTTATGAACGTACTTCTTTAAGACTCCCATGAATCTCTCAAAGGGGAACATGTTGTGTAGAAATACAGGACCGAGAACGCCAATCTCTTCGACCAGGTGAACTAGGAGATGTGTCATAATATTGAAGAAGGATGGTGGGAACACCAACTCGAAGGCTGACTAGACATTGGACCACATCCTTCAGTAAATTTTGTAGAGTAAGTGGATTGATCACCTTCTGAGAAATTGCATTGAGGAACGCACATAGCTTCACAATGGGTACTCGAACATTTTCCAGCGAAGCTCCCTCAATGCAACCGGAAGTAATTGTGTCATAATCACGTGGCAGTCATGAGACTTTAGGTTTTGAAACTTTTTCTCCGACATGTTTATTATTCCCTTTATATTCGACGAGAAGCCGGACGGGACCTTGATGCTACTCGGGACTTCAAAAAGATCTCCTTCTCCTCTTCGGTAAGAGCGTAGGCTGGCGGGACCTTGATACTTCTCTGCATTCGAGGTTGTTTCCTTCGTGGATACTTTGCTTGGTCCTGCCGTGCATCCGGTGTATCTTTTGTCTTCCCATACACGCCCAAGAAGTTTAGCAGGTTCACGCAAAGATTTTTCTTCACGTGCATCACGTCGATTGCAGAGTGAACCTCTAAGAATTTCCAGTAGGGTAGCTCCCAAAATATCGACTTCTTCTTCCACATGGGTACGTGTCCGTCAACATCATGCGGAACAGATTGTCCGCCGGGACCCTTTCCAAAGATCACTTTTAAATCCTTGACCATATCATATATAACTTCCCCGGTAGGGCGGGTAGGCTTCGTTCGGTTATCCGCCTCACCTCCGAAATGCTTTCCTCTCTTTCTTACGTGATGGTGTTTTGGAAGAAATCGACGATGCCCCGGGTACACATTCTTGTTTCCCAAATAATTACTTGTCAGTCTCACCTAAACAGTGTGTGCATGCATTGTATCCCTTGTTTGACTGCCCTGAAATGTTACCAAGAGCAGGCCAATCATTGATGGTTACAAATAACAACGCTCGTAGGTTAAATTCCTTTTGTTTGTGCTCATCCCACATAGGTACACCTTCGTCACACCACAACTCTAAAAGTTCTTCAACCAATGGCCTCAGGTACACATCAATGTCGTTGCTTAGGGTTGCTTTGGGCCCTGGATGAGCACCTTGTCATCATAATGAACTTCCGCTTCATGCACAACCAAGGAGGAAGGTTATAGATACATAGAGTCAACGGCCAGGTGCTATGACCGGAGCTCTGCTCCCCGAAAGGATTAAAGCCATTTGTACTTAGACCAAATCTTAAGTTCCTTGCGTCATCTGAAAATGACTTGAACTCTCTGTCGATTTTTCTCCACTGCGACCCGTCAGCGGGGTGTCTCAGCATCACATCTTTCTTACGGTCCTCTTTGTGCCATCGCAACAACTTGGCATGCTCTTTGTTCTGGAACAAACGTTTCAACCGTGGTATTATAGGAGCATACCACATCACCTTCGCAAGAACCCTCTTCCTGGGGGTGGACTCGCCCTCAACATCGCCAGGGTCATCTCGCCTGATCTTATACCTCAATGCACTACATACCGGACATGCATTCAAATTCTCGTACTCCCTGCGGTAGAGGATGCAGTCATTGATGCATGCATGTATCTTCTGCACCTCTAATCCTAGAGGGCAGACAACCTTCTTTGCTTCGTACGTGCTAGAGGGCAACACGTTCTCCCCTGGAAGCATCTTCTTTATTATTTTCAGTAACTTTTCAAATCCCTTGTCGGAAGTACCATTCTCCGCCTTCCATCGCAGCAATTCCAGCGTGGTACCCAGCTTTTTCTGACCATTTTCGCAATTTGGGTACAACAGTTTGTTGTGATCCTCTAACATTTTCTCCAACTTCAACCTCTCCTTTTCATTTCCGCAGTTCATCTTTGCATCAAGAATGGCCCGACCCAAATCGTCATCCGGGTCATCAAAAATCGGCTCATCGAAAATGGGCTCTTCTTCAGCTTCGTCTCCCCCCATTCTACTATCACCGTCTTCAGTGAATAAGGGATAGTTGTCACTATCCTCTTCTTCTTCGTTGTCTTCCAATATAACCCCTCTTTCTCCGTGCTTGGTCCAACAATTATAGCTGGGCATGAAACCGTTCTACAGCGGTGGACGTGAAGGGTCTTCGAGGTAGAGTAATCCTTCATATTCTTACAGGAACTACATGGACAATACATGAAACCATTCGACCGCCTGTTTGCCTCAGCCACGTTGAGAAAATAATGCATGCCATTAATGAACTCGGGATGGCACCGGTCACTGTACATCCATTGTCGACTCATCTGCATTTTATATGTATATCAAAAATAATTAAATACACAACATCATGGATATATGAGTGACCAACTTAATTAATATTCAAGTTCATCACACAAAACTAATTGTTTTTATAAAAAAGAAGAGGGGCTCACCGAGGTGGTACCGTGCCGGCTAGGGGACGACGCTGGCGATCGACGGCGGTAAGGACGGGGATGATACTAATTAAAACCTACAAAACATACCATAATTTCAGCTCAAATTGCATATAAAAAATAAAATCACTAACTTAGGCATTTCATTGAACACCTTGCTTGGACTAGAAAAATAGTACGAGTTAAAACTACCAAAAAATGAGCTAAATTAGAAACGCCGGAAGGAAGGATGATATTGCTAACCCTTGGATAGATGTATGCCGCTAATCTTGTTGAAATGGTGGAGAAAAATGAAAATTATTGGAGTGTGAGAGGTGCAAAATATTTGGAAATGTGAGGGAGGAGGAGATTTGGAGAATGATATGCAGGGGCTCGGGCGGGTTGGCGCGAGCTGATATAGGGAGGACCCTTTAGTACCGGTTCCTTAGAAGAACCGGTACTAAAGGTGTAGCCCTAGCCCCACCTCATCCTGGAATTTGGGCAGAAACCCTTTCATACCGGTTCGTAACACGAACCGGTATTAAAGGTCCATTACGAACCGGTATAAATGTCCCACCCCTGGAACCGGTATTAATAATGCCTTTCGTACCGGTTCGTAAGGGAACCGGTACTAAAGTCTTAGATGGATGAGAGGTTTTCTACTAATGTCCATGGAGTGAGGCAGCTTCGTGGCAGCATCGATGGAGCAACGTCGCCGTTGCAGCGTACCATATACAGGCATGGACCAAGCCCCGCTGTGACATATATCCTTGGATCTAGACGAAACAAATGTACTGTATTTTGTTTCTATATACTCCGTATATCGATTGTAAATACGAAGTATCAGAATAGAGGTTTTGCTAATTTTTAGTTGACTTCTCAGCCGACTCTTAAACTATTGAATTACATCATGAATCATGCTAGATATGAGTTACCACTTTGCGGCATGAGCTGAAACTGATATTCCATATTGCACATGAGGTCGTAATAAAGAAAATAGTACGTGCACATAAGGTTGCAACTAAGATTTTATTATAACTTAGACATAAAATGCAACTCAGAAAAATACCCCGCAACTCCAAACCAGGCCCACTAGAAACTACCGATTAAACCGTTTTCACGGAGCCACATGTCGTCTCCAGGAAAACCAGGTATCATAGACCCACTAATTATGGGCCACTACACCCTGCCAAGGAAACGAGACTTCTCTAGGACTAAGGACAAGGAGGGTATTAGGCGGAGTGAGCCACTCACCGCCAAGGAGTCTGGGCTGGTTTCCGGGAAGCACCGTTGAGCCCCATTTTCCCCTGGAGGAGTTGTCAGTGATGACACACTCCTTCCATACACATGAAGGGATGTGTCAACCCTTACTCAGCTTTGATTGTTTTGTGTCTAAAGTTGTTGTGCCAAGACCGGATGTCGCAGTGTCGTATCCCTGCGATCGGGCGCATGGTTATCACCGCTAGGGTACCTAGCGTAAGCATTTCCCCTATTGTGCTTAAAGCGGGTCCAAGGGCAGGACGAGACATGGTTGTATCCTCGCGATATTCGGAGGTTGCCTGCGCCTAGGCTGGTGCAGAAGCCCCATGCAGCCCTGACATTGCAGGAAATGACGTTTATCCTTAAACATAAGGCATCAAGGCTCGAAGATCAAGACCAAGAGATGGGATCGGGCGTTGGCGCGTCCTCGTCACCTACTGCTTACCAGTCGTTAGTTCATCACAACTCCCGATTGTGACCTACATCTTGTTGGCCACGGTGGTATCCCCTTCCTGCTACAAAAGGAGGACCGCGACCGAGGAGAAAGTGAGGGTTGAAGTGTAGATCCCACCTAGAGCCAATAGTCTCCTCCTTACCTCAAGCACCTAACAAGGAGAGTTCATCCATGTAACACAGCTCATCGCTGAGCAATACGATGAGACAAGCATGAAGTAGCTAGGGCTGTTAGCCTCCAAACGGACTGAACCTAGGTAAAATTGTGTGTTTGTGTTTGGAGGAAGAAAGAGATCTATAACACACTAGCCGCACACAAATAAAGGGGATTTTCATACTCCTGGTGTCAATGTTCCCACACACGACACCACCCTCATGACGGCCAAAATGGAGAATGCGGCGTACAAGTCGATGCAATCTATGGATATGGCGTGAGCTCGTGTGCTGCAACAAAATTGCGGTGGGATAAATTCAGTCACCACCCGTGCAAAATCACCCCCCCCCCCCTAATTTAGATGCGGCTCTATCACCACCTACCATTCCCCTTTTAAGATCCCCCTCCCTTTGAAGTTCATGGATAATGTGAGAGCTTTAACAGTGGTTGCAACCACGAGCAGTTGGTGGTGATCGTTGAAAGGATCGTATGTCACCTAGAGGGGGGGGTTGAATAGGTGCAATATCAAATTTTAATTCTTTTCTAATTTAGGCTTGACACAAAGGTAAATTCTCGAGATATGCAACTATGTGAATTTACCTATATGACAAGATGCAAGCAAACAATACACAATACGAGATACAAGTAGTAGAGTGTGGTAAAAGGATAGAGGTAACCGAGGTGGAGCATGCGGATACACGAGGTTATGATTCCCATAGCTCTTTCCTTGTAAAGGGAAGTACGTCTACGTTGGAGGGGTGTGGTGCCACGAAGGCCAACCAACGCCACGAAGGCCTCACCCTATTCTCCGGTGAGCAACGCCACAATGACCTAGCTCATGCTCCACTAAGTGGTTACCTTAAGGTCGCAACCGTCACATTTACACAAAGGTTGGGGCACACATCCACAACTCAATTGGAGGCTCCCAACAACCGACCACGGAGCTTTTACAACACAAAGCAAGCTCCGAGGGCGACTTCTCACAAAGCTAGGGTTTCACAACGTGGAACTTCTAAAAACAAGTGGGATAGTCAAATTCCTTTGGTGAAAGTGTAGATCTAGGGTTGCTCCCTTGATTCCCAAGAAATCAACAAGATTGAATGGCCAGGGAGGGAGATCTTGGAGTTTTGAGCTTTGGAGCAATGGAGGAGAGAGAGTTGAAGCCCCAACCTCTCCTTGGAGAAGAAGGGTCCCTTTTATACCCCCACATCATAAGTGACCATTGCAGGGCCTTTTGGTCCAGAGTCTCTGGGCTAATGTCCGGAGTCTTCGGTGTAAGTCCGGAAACTCCGGTGTAGTTTCTAGCCTAGTCTCCAAACCCCCATGCCGTGAATGAGGCCCACTTCGCCAGCCTCTCGATTCTAAAACTCCGGAGACTTGTCCGGAGTCTCCGGTCAGGGCAGACTGGAGTTTCCGGAGTGCAATGACCGGATACTTGAGAAAAGTCCCCGGTCGAGAATCCGGACCCCCATACAGAGAGTGACGCACCTTGGCTAGCTTCTCGAAGTTGGTCAGTCTGGAGACTTGTCCAGAGTCTCCGGCCTAGATCACCGGAGTCTCCGATGTGCTTGTCCGGAGTCTCCGGACTGAAGAGCTGCATTTGGTTCTTTTGATGTGGGTCTTCTTCCACCAACATTTCCAGCCAACCCCTAATATTTTCTTGAGCATTGCAGAAACTTCACCACAAAGTTGCAATGCACATATTGTTCGTTTCACTTTTTAGGGGTCGGCTACCGTGACAAGCTTATCACAAATATTATCTATGATACATAGGCACATGATTAAAATATCTCTATGTTGATAACAAACACACAAAATCATATTAGGAGGGAAATGCCCTTTCAACCGTCGGTGACCAGGCAACTCCTCCCTCTTCGCCGGCATGTGTACTGGATGTTCTTCCGATGGCTATAAGAAACTTAAACCCTTGATCTTTTAGCTTAGATATGTAAGAAACTTTAAACCCTTGGTTGTTGCAAGTGAGAGTCTAGTTAGGTGATATGCAACTGATTTTCATTGTTAACATTGTTCTGTAGTTGTGGCTAAAAAAATGTCGGTGTTTTTCATGCTTGCTATTGTATATATTATTAAGACGGGTTGGAAGCGAATTCCGTGCTAGCATTGTCTTTGCTACTGTTGTAGGATTTTAGATTCATGCTTACGATATTAAACTAATGTAGGACATCATGTGGGAAAGCTCCATCGATATGTTTGCTCCCTCGGTGGTGAGAATTGACATGTCATGTATGCAAACTTCTCTTATTATTCGCAATTCGGCTATGTATTCTCACAAACCTTCAATGGTTTGGGAATATTCTTCGTCATAGTTCGTCCTAAATATGATGGTTCAGCTGACAGGATTAGGTGTGACAAGTTCACAGAAAACCATATGAAAACTTTTTAGAATAATGTTCTTGACTTCGTTGGGATCATATGACCACTACTCAGCTATATAACTACCTCAGGAAGTGGAGAATGAAGTGGACATCATATGCAAGGTTACACAGCAAGGTAGTTGTCTTCTAAATCTTAGACCCACTCAAGTGATGAACATCCCATAGTAAACTATGGTTAGATGAAATCGATCTTTTTTCGTAAAAACGCAAAAGCCTTGCGTTTCGATGCATTGGTAGAAAAAGAAGATTGTATGTACAAGTCTAAAGAATGACCAACACCCATACTACTTGACCCAAAAGTGTTAATTTAGGGGATTAGTTGGCGAAGACCCTGGCCCCTCACTGTAGGGATTCGTAGCATAGAAAACAAAAAAATTCCTACCGCGAGAACGCAATCCAAGCCAAGATGCAATCTAAAAGACGGTAGCAACGAGGGGATGAACGAGACTAACCCTTGAAGATTTCCAAAGCCTACAAGAGGAGGCTCTCGGTTCTGCGGTAGACGATCACTTGCCGCTTTCAAAAGCGCGTAGAAGATCTTGACGGTGCCACAATCGGGCAGCACCTCCGTACTCGGTCACACGTTCGGTGTTGATGAAGACGACGTCATTCTCCCCGTTCCAGCGGGAAGCGGAAGTAGTAGCTCCTCCTTGAATCCCGGCAGCACGACGGCGTGGTGGCGGTGTCGATGGAGATCTCCGGCGGAGCTTCGCTAAGTGTTGCGAGAGAGGTGGAGGAGGTGGGGCGGCTAGGGTTTGGGGAGAGGGGGTGGCCGGCCACTAAGGGGTGCGGCCAAGCTATGGCTTTGTGGTGGCCGGCCCCCTCCCCTTGCCCCTCATTATATAGGTGGAACACCCAAGAGTTGGTCTACAAGTCTTCGAATAAGACCCCAAACCAAAACCTTCCATATGACATGAAACCTACCCAAGGTGGGATTCCCACTTGAGGTGGGATTCCCACCTTTCCTTGGGAGGGGTGGCCGGCCACCTTAGGTGGAGTCCACACGGGACTCAACCCCTAGGGTTGGCCGGCCATGCTAGGTGGAGTCCCTCCGGGACTCCGCCTTCCATAGTGATTTCTTCCGGACTTTTCTAGAACCTTCTAGAACCTTCCATAAATGCACCGGATCATTTCCAAACTTGGAATATGACTTCCTATATATGAATCTTATTCTCCGGACCATTCCGGAACTCCTCGTGATGTCCTAGATCATATCCGAGACTCCGAACAAAACTTCGAACTCCATTCCATATTCAATATCTACTAATACGACATCAAACCTTAAGTGTGTCACCCTACGGTTCGCGAACTATGTAGACATGGTTGAGATCTCTCTCCGACCAATAACCAATAGCGGGATCCGGAGATCCATAATGGCTCCCACATATTCAACGATGACTTAGTGATCGAATGAACCATTCACATACGATACCAATTCCCTTTGTCACGCGATATTTTACTTGTCCAGAGGTTTGATCATCGGTATCTCTATACCTTGTTCAACCTCGTCTCCGACAATTACTCTTTACTCGTACCGTGGTATGTGGTCTCTTATGAACCATTCATATGCTTGCAAGCTAATATAGACGACATTCCACCGAGAGGGCCCGGAGTATATCTATCCGTCATCGGGATGGACAAATCCCATTGTTGATCCATATGCCTCAACTCATACTTTACGGATACTTAATCCCACCTTTATAACCACCCATTTACGCAGTGGTGTTTGATGTAATCAAAGTACCTTTCCGGTATAAGTGATTTACATGATCTCATGGTCGAAAGGACTATGTAACTATGTATCGAAAGCTTATAGCAAATAACTTAATGACGTGATCTTATGCTATGCTTAATTGGGTGTATCCATTACATCATTCATATAATGACATAACCTTGTTATTAATAACATCCAATGTTCATGATCATGAAACTATGATCATCTATTAATCAACAAGCTAGTTATACAAGAGGCTTACTAGGGACTCATTGTTGTTTACGCAACACACATGTATCAATGTTTCGGTTAATACAATTATAGCATGGTATATAAACATTTATCATAAACACAAAGATATATAATAACCACTTTTATTATTGCCTCTTGGGCATATCTCCAACAGTCTCCCACTTGCACTAGAGTCAATAATCTAGATTACATTGTAAGGTACCTAACACCCATGGCATTCTGGTGTTGGTCATGCTTTGCCCTAGGGAGAGCTTTAGTCATCGGATCTGCTACATTCAGATCAGTGTGTACTTTGCGAATCTTTACTTCTCCATCTTCGATGTACTCGCGAATCGAATGATAACGCAGCTTGATATGCTTCAGCCTCTTGTGTGACCTTGGTTCTTGTGCATTGGCGATGGCACCCATGTTGTCACAATAGATGACTAGTGGGTCCAATGCACTAGGAACCACACCGAGCTCTACAATGAACCTCTTCATCCATACCGCTTCTGATGAAGCCTCTGAAGCCGCTATGTATTCCGATTCTGTTGAAGACTTCGCCACCGTGCACTGCTTCGAGCTTGACCAGCTTACTGCAGCACCATTCAATATAAACACGTACTCAGACTGAGACTTAGAGTCATCAGGATCAGTGTTCCGACTTGCATCGGTGTAACTGGTTACAACGAGCTCTTGGTCACCTCCATAACAAAGAAACATATCCTTAGTTCTTTTCAAGTACTTCAGGATATTCTTGACCGCTGTCCAGTGTTCCATTTCTGGATCACTTTGATATCTGCTAGTCAAACTAACAGCATGTGCTATATCCGGTCTAGTACATAGCATGGCATACATGATAGAGCCTATCGCCGAGGCATAGGGGATCTGATTCATCCTTTCTCTTTCTTGTGCCGTAGCTGGACCTTGAGTCTTACTCAAGACCTTACCTGGTAACATAGGTAAGAACCCTTTCTTACTTTCGTCCATTCTAAACTTCTTTAGAATCTTGTCCAGATATGTACTTTGTGAAAGCCCTATTAGGCGTCTTGATCTATCTCTATAAATCTTGATGCCTAATATGTACGATGCTTCACCAAGGTCTTTCATTGAAAAACTATTATTCAAATAACCTTTTACACTTCTTAATAGTTCTATATCATTCCCAATCAATAATATGTCATCTACATATAATATCGGGAACGCTACTGAGCTCCCACTCACTTTCTTGTAAATACGAGGCCTCTCCATGACACCGTATAAACCCGAAGTCTTTGATCACCTTATCAAAGCGTCGGTTCCAACTTACGGATGCTTGCTTTAGTCCATAAATTGAACGCTGAAGTTTGCACACCTTGTCGAGCATTTTTAGGATCGACAAAACCTTTGGGTTGTACCATATACAACTCTTCCTCAATGTCTTCATTAAGGAACGCCGTTTTGACATCCATCTCGCCAAATCTCATAATCAAAAAATGCAGCTATTGCTAACAAAATCCTCACTGATTTTAGCTTCGCTACGGGGGAGAAAGTCTCATCGTAGTCAACACCTTGAATTTGTCGGAAACCCTTTGCGACAGGTCGAGCTTTATAGACAGTAATATTACCATCGGCATCTGTTTTTCTTTTGAAGATCCATTTATTCTCGACAGCCTTGCGGCTATCAGGTAAGTCTACCAAAGTCCACACTTTGTTATCATACATGGATCCCATTTCGGATTTCATGGCTTCTTGCCATTTGTTGAATCTGGGCTCATCATCGCTTCTTCATACGTCGCAGGGTCTTCATCATTGTTGTCCACAATCATGACATTTAGACAAGGATCATACCAATCGGGAGTGGCACGTTCCCTTGTCGATCTGCGAGGTTCGATAGCTATCTCATTCGAAGTTTCATGATCATTATCATTAGCTTCCTCTGTTACGGTGCGAGCAGCACAGTAACAACTTACGATGCTCGCGCTACTCTGATCAAAAAGAGAAGATTCAGTAATCTCATCGAGTTCTACATTTCTTCCAGTCACTTCTTTAGTGAGAAATTCTTTCTCAAGAAAGGTTCCGTTCTTAGCAACAAAGATTTTGCCTTCGGATCTGTGATAGAAAGTGTACCCTATAGTTTCCTTAGGGTATCCTATGAAGACGCATTTCTCCGCTTTGGGTTCTAGCTTGTCCGGTTGTAACTTTTTTACATAGGCTTCGCAACCCCAAAATTCTTAGGTTTCTTATTAAACCATAATTCATACGGTGTTGTTTCAACGGATTTAGATGGTGTCCTATTTAAAGTGAATGCAGCTGTCTCTAATGCATAACTCCAAAATGATAATGGCAAATCAGTAAGAGACATCATAGAACGAACCATATCTAAGAGAGTTCGATTACAACGTTCGGACACACCATTTCGTTCTGGTGTTCCCGGCGGTGTCAATTGTTAAACAATTCCGCATTTCTTTAAATGCATGCTAAACTCATAACTCAGATATTCACCTCCGCGATCAGATCGTAGAAATTTAATCTTCTTGTTACATTGATTTTCTACTTCACTTTGGAATTCCTTAAACTTCTCAAAAGTTTCGGATTTATGTTTCATGAAATAAATATACCCATATCTACTCAGATCATCTGTGAAGGTTAGAACATAACGATAACCACCGCGCGAGGCTACACTCATTGGTCCGCACACATTGGTATGTATGATTTCCAATAAGTCTGTAGCTCGCTCCATAATACTGGAGAATGGAGTCTTAGTCATTTTTCCCATTAGACATGCTTCGCATCTATCAAGTGACTCAAAGTCAAGTGACTCAAGTAATCCATCGGTATGGAGTTTCTTCATGCGTTTCACTCCAATATGACCAAGACGACAGTCTTGAAGGAGATATGCCCTAGAGGCAATAATAAAGTGGTTATTATTTATATCTTTATGTTTATGATAAATGTTTATATATCATGCTATAATTGTATTAACCGAAACATTAGTACATGTGTGATATATAGACAACAAAGAAGTCCCTAGTATGCCTCTTAAACTAGCTTGTTGATTAATGGATGATTAGTTTCATAATCATGAACATTGGATGTTATTAATAACAATGTTATATCATTATATGAATGATGTAATGGACACACCCAATTAAGCGTAGCATAAGATCTCGTCATTAAGTTATTTGCTATAAGCTTTCGATACATAGTTACCTAGTCCTTATGACCATGAGATCATGTAAATCACTTATACCGGAAAGGTACTTTGATTACATCAAACGCCACTGCGTAAATGGGTGGTTATAAAGGTGGGATTAAGTATCCGGAAAGTATGAGTTGAGGCATATGGATCAACGGTGGGATTTGTCCATCCCGATGACGGATAGATATACTCTGGGCCCTCTCGGTGGAATGTCGTCTAATGTCTTGCAAGCATATGAATAAGTTCATAAGAGACCACATACCACGGTAAGAGTAAAGAGTACTTGTCAGGAGACGAGGTTGAACAAGGTATAGAGTGATACCGAAGATCAAACCTCGGACAAGTAAAATATCACGTGACAAAGGGAATTGGTATCGTATGTGAATGGTTCATTCGATCACTAAAGTCATCGTTGAATATGTGGGAGCCATTATGGATCTCCAGATCCCGCTATTGGTTATTGGTCGGAGTGAGTACTCAACCATGTCCGCATAGTTCACGAACCGTAGGGTGACACACTTAAAGTTGGATGTTGAAATGGTAGAACTTGAATATGGAATGGAGTTCGAATATTTGTTCGGAGTCCCGGATGAGATCCCGGACATCACGAGGAGTTCGGAATGGTCCGGAGAATAAGATTCATATATAGGATGTCATTTTATGTGAATTAAAATGATCCGGAAGGTTCTACGGAAGGTTCTAGAAGGTTTTAGAAAAGTCCGGAAGAAATAAGGATGGAAGGTGGAGTCCCAGAGGGACTCCACCCACCTTGGCCGGCCAACCTAAGGGAGGAGGAGTCCAAAGTGGACTCCCCACCATGGTGGCCGTCCACCCCACCAAGGAAAGGGGGGAGTCCCACTCCCCCTAGGTTTGGACACTTGGAAGGTTTTGTTGGGGTCTTATTCGGACTCTTTTGACCTAAACCTTGGGGCCTCCACCTATATAAAGAGGGGAGAGAGGGGCTGGCCGGCCACTCAAGCCACCACCATGGCCGCACCCCTCAAGGGTGCCCTAGCCGGCGCCCCTCTCCCCAAACCCTAGCGGTCTCTCTCCTCCACCATATCCCGCACGCTTAAGCAAAGCTCCGCCGGATTTCTCCACCACCACCGACACCACGCCGTCGTGCTTGTCGGATTCAAGAGGAGCTACTACTTCCGCTGCCCGCCGGAACGGGGAGGTGGACGTCGTCTTCATCAACAACCGAACATGTGACCGAGTACGGAGGTGCTGCCCGTTCGTGGCGCCGGAACCGATCGTGATCAAGATCTTCTACGCGCTTTTGCAAGCGGCAAGTGAACGTCTACCGCAGCAACAAGAGCCTCATCTTGTAGGCTTTGGAATCTCTTCAAGGGTGAGACTCGATACCCCCTCGTTGCTACCGTCTTCTAGATTGCATCTTGGCTTGGATTGCGTGTTCGCAGTAGGAAAATTTTTGTTTTCTATGCAGCGTTATCCTACAGTGGTATCAGAGCCGTGTCTATGCATAGATGGTTGCACGAGTAGAACACAATGGTTTTGTGGGCGTTGATGCTCTTGTTATCTTTAGTTTGAGTACTTTGCATCTTTGTGGCATGGTGGGATGAAGCGGCTCGGACTAACTTTACATGACCGTGTTCATGAGACTTGTTCCTCGTTCGACATGCAACTTGTATTGCATAAGAGGCTTTGCGGGTGTCTGTCTCTCCTACTATAGTGAAGATTCAATTTACTCTTCTATTGACAACACTAGTATCACCGTTGTGGTTCATGTTCGTACGTAGATTAGATCTTACTCGAAAACCCTAAACCACGTAAAATATGCAAACCAAATTAGAGACGTCTAACTTGTTTTTGCAGGGTTTGGTGATGTGATATGGCCATAATGTGATGATGAATATGTATGAGATGATCATTATTGTATTGTGACAACCGGCGGGAGCCTTATGGTTGTCTTTAAATTTCATGTTGAGTAGTATTTCAAAGTAGTTGTAATAGTTGCTACATGAGGTGAACAACCATGAAGACGGCGCCATGAACCTTGACGCTACGCCGACGATGATGGAGATCATGCCCGTTGATGATGGAGATCATGTCCGTGCTTTGGAGATGAAGATCGAAGGCGCAAAGACTAAAGGGCCATATCATATCACATATGAATTGCATGTGATGTTAATCCTTTATGCATCTTATTTTGCTTAGAACGCGACGGTAGCATTATAAGATGATCCCTCACATTAATATCAAGATAATAAAGTGTTCTCCCCTCGTATGCACCGTTGCATTGTTTGACGTTTTGAAGCATCTCGTGATGATCGGGTGTGATAAACTCAACATACAATGGGTGTAAGCCATGTTGCACACGCGGAATACTTGGGTTTGCTTGACGAGCCTAGCATGTACAGACATGGCCTCGGGACAACGGAAACCGAAAGGTTGAACACGAGTCATATGGATGATATGATCAACATGTTGATGTTCACCATTGAAGCTACATCATCTCACGTGATGATCGGTTTTTGGTGTAGTGAATTTGGATCGTGTACCACTTAACAACTATGAGGGATGTTGTATTAAGTGGGAGTTCATTAGTAATTAGATTAAAACATGAACTAATTATCATAAACATAGTCTAAGTAGTATTTTGAATTAATTTTGTAGTATTGGCATACGTTTACTACTATGCGCTAGTCTTGTAATTGAGATATAAATACTGTTAAAATCTGACAAGAAAATTTACGGATTGGTACCGTATTGTTAAAGAATCAAAAGTTAATTAAGTCCTATTGCAAACTTTTAGTAAACCTCACATTGTTGATTCAAAGAGCTATGGTTTCAATTAGTACCTAAAGTTATCTTGTCTCCGTGAAACTTGAAGTTCAAATCTGTTTGAAAAGTAAGGAGCTGAAAATTTAGTTTTCAGAAATAATCAAAGGTATGAGATATATGTGATATCTAAGACCTTATTGCAAGATGATAGAATATAAATTTGGTGAGACTACATAAACTCATAAGTTTTATGGGAATGTATGAAGGTTGAATACGCCAGGCGTCACAATCCTCCAACTATTGGGGCACTAATAATATTCGCATATCCAAGAAGTTATCATCCTTAGTATGCACCGTTGCTAAGACTCGTCGTATCGAAGCATCACGTGATGATCGGGTGTTATAGATTCTACGTGTGCTTACAACGGGTGCAAGCCAGATTTGCACATGAAAATACTAAGGTTAAACTTTATGAGCCTAGCATGTACAGACATGGTCTCAGAAAGTTGTTATGAATTGATGGATAAAATTATGAGTGAAATTGTTCATCATATTACAAAGTTACTAATAGTGAAATCTAGAACACTTTGATCATATGATGATCAACTTCAAAATAAGAACCTCAAGGTTATTGGTATTATACAAACAAACCTAGAAGTTATTAATGTTGAAGTGTTTTTCTGAATAATGAGGAAAGCTAAAAGAGAAACTGCAAAAGATATTTTGGCAGAAAGAAAGAAAAAGACTAGAAAGTCTAGCTCAGGTGTATATAAATGATATACATGTTATGGTTGTATCCCTAGTTAAGTCACACAATGAAATTCTTGGGTATTAGTACCATATTGGTTGGTATGAAGTGTCATACAAAATAACGCAATACAAGAATTCAATGGCCTAAGTGACTGACAAGGAATATGATAGAAATGCACGTCTGGAACAAAATAAAGTGTTATTATGTTCGTTGTTGGCATTTTATCTAGCCCTTAGAATTTATAATAAAGAACTTAATAATTGTTATTTTGCTCTGGTCAAATGAAAACAATGAGTTGTTCAAATTATGACATTACTCCATGTACGATGGATAAGTTATTATAAATCTTAATGGTGAAACACACATACATAACACTGACGCTAAAATGCCATAAGGCAAATGATTTGAATTCCACTTATTTGTGGAACCGCCATTTAGGTCATGTTAGAAAGGAATGCATGAAGGAACTCCATGCAAATGGATTTTTGGAGTCATTTGATTTTTGAATCATTTGGCGCTTGCAAATCTTTTCTAAAAAGAATGACTAAAATACCGTTCATAGGCCAAGAGTTGAACGGGCAACTAACTTAGTGGAAACATACATGCTGATGTATGTGGTTCATCTGGGCATAGTTGTGTGCGGGAGATTCTTCTACTTCATAAAAACTTCCAACAATGAATTGAGTATATATATATGGATATATTCAATAAGGAAGAAGTTTGAAACATTTGAATGGATTCAAATAAATTTCAGTATGAAGTGGAAATCATCGTAATAGAAATCAAATATCTATGATTGGATCATGGTGGAAATATTTGAATTACGAGTTTTAGCGAACATCTAAGAGAGTTATGAAATTGTTCTACAACTTACGTTTCTTGGAGTATCATAGTGATGATGAAGTATCCAAGAGATATATCCAAACTTTGTTGGATCAATGATGAGATAAAATATTGATGCCATTATATTTTTTTGGATTATGCTTTGGTGACTACCGCTTTTACACTGAATAGAGCATCATCATGATCCGTTAAAATGACACCATACAAGTTATGGCATGGGTATAAACCCTAATAGTCAACCAAAATCGGATAAAAGTCTTTGTTGGTTATCCCAGAGATTTAATTGGGAATTCTTCCCACGAGACAAAGACAAAAGTGTTTGTCAATGTTTCTTATTTCCGAGAAATTGTTTCGAGTGAAGTATTTGAGTGGGAGGACAATATAATTTGATAAGGTTTATGAACCTAAGCATAATGATCAGAGTAGCGCAGCATCGGAATTGGTTTCGGAAGCGGCCACGACGATCATGGCTCTCATGACTACAAAGTGTTTTAGCCATGGAGATCGAAGTACATATTGAAACTTGTAGGTATGGTTTACTTTGTGATCAAATAAATGATTTGTGGACAAAGGATTGATTTTGAACAATGATAAACCAACTACAAAACAAAGAAGTTATGATGGGCCCTGACTCCGTTAAAATGGCCATGCGCCATGAAATCCAAGATAGATGAATACTTTATGAAAGTAAATGGATCTATGAAATTGATAGACTTGGATGAAATATCCTTGAAGAAAGCTTGACTTATCGAAAAATTGTTTACGACAAAGTTCAAAGAGTTGAATACGATAAGATTAGATCTTCCGTAGCAATGCTTATAGTCTATGTGGATTATTCTAGTAATCACCGCATATCTCTTTTATGAGATATGCTAGTAGGATGGCAAAATACACTACTTAACGAAGTATGTATACAAGATACAACCAAGAGTTTTGCTGGTCCGTGGAATACTAGATAGGTATACAAGCTTCAATTGGATGAAGTAAGTATCACGGAGTTGGAATCTTCACCGGATGAAATAGTCAAAGAGTTTTTGATTTCATCGAGAGACAATGAAGAGGCTTGCATTTGCAAGAAATTAAGTGGGAGCGCTAAGACACATTTATAATACTTTATGTAGGTGACATATAGTTGGTTATAAATGATGTAATTATATACTTGATTAAAAAGGTTTCATTGAGAATTAACTTCAATGAAAGGATATGGATCGAAACAAATTTAGTGTCAAAATCTATGAAGATAGATTGAAACACATAAATAAGTTTAAGTCAAAGTACATATGATGGATATTGAAGTAGTTCAATATAGAAATATTAAGAAAATGTTCTTGTCATGTGAAGGTTTAACAAGACTTGAGTGTATCTGACACTCAATGAGTAAAAACACATGAGTGATTATAGATCACGAATAATATGTACACAATCAGATATCATGTGCTATAAAGTGTTATGAGCATATACCAGAATGATTCATATGATGATCATTGGACGACAGTAAGAATATCCTTGAGTACTTTAGAAGAACTAAGGATATATATATATTTTTTTGTATGAAGAAATGACAAACAAATCGCTGTAAGGTGTTACACCGATATTGGTTTTGTCACATATAAAATATAATTTCAATCTCAAATTAGACTAAGTGTTGTTTAAAAGGTAGCACAATGAGCTAGAAGTTGTCTATGCTAGATTTAGAAGAGTTCTAAATATTGTGACGGATTCTACAAAATAAGGCGAGTATGTCATTATTTTGACAATGACAAAGGATGTTAAGTCAAGAGGTTCTTTGAGAACTTGGTGTAGTTCCGACGGAGTCGGAACTTTGAAGCTATATTGTGTGTGACAATATTAGTGACATATTTCAGACAGCGGAATTAAGGTTCCACCAGAAGATCAAACATATTTAATGCCAACTCATTTGGAAATGAGTGATGCGTTGAGACGCAAATGAATT
Source organism: Lolium rigidum (assembly GCF_022539505.1). Classification (NCBI taxonomy): domain Eukaryota; kingdom Viridiplantae; phylum Streptophyta; class Magnoliopsida; order Poales; family Poaceae; genus Lolium; species Lolium rigidum. The sequence goes on from NC_061511.1 coordinate 81,068,456, forward strand.
ACAAAATACATACGGTTCTGAGCATGTAAGATCCGTTGACTAAAACCTCTCTCGTGAGCGAAACATGATAAAGCACCAGAAGGCCAAGGTGTTATATCTTTACAAATGTAAACTAGATTATTGACTCTAGTGCAAGTGGGAGACTGAAGGAGATATGCCCTAGAGGCAATAATAAAGTGGTTATTATTTATATCTTTATGTTTATGATAAATGTTTATATATCATGCTATAATTGTATTAACCGAAACATTAGTACATGTGTGATATATAGACAACAAAGAAGTCCCTAGTATGCCTCTTAAACTAGCTTGTTGATTAATGGATGATTAGTTTCATAATCATGAACATTGGATGTTATTAATAACAAGGTTATATCATTATATGAATGATGTAATGGACACACCCAATTAAGCGTAGCATAAGATCTCGTCATTAAGTTATTTGCTATAAGCTTTCGATACATAGTTACCTAGTCCTTATGACCATGAGATCATGTAAATCACTTATACCGGAAAGGTACTTTGATTACATCAAACGCCACTGCGTAAATGGGTGGTTATAAAGGTGGGATTAAGTATCCGGAAAGTATGAGTTGAGGCATATGGATCAACGGTGGGATTTGTCCATCCCGATGACGGATAGATATACTCTGGGCCCTCTCGGTGGAATGTCGTCTAATGTCTTGCAAGCATATGAATAAGTTCATAAGAGACCACATACCACGGTACGAGTAAAGAGTACTTGTCAGGAGACGAGGTTGAACAAGGTATAGAGTGATACCGAAAGATCAAACCTCGGACAAGTAAAATATCACGTGACAAAGGGAATTGGTATCGTATGTGAATGGTTCATTCGATCACTAAAGTCATCGTTGAATATGTGGGAGCCATTATGGATCTCCAGATCCCGCTATTGGTTATTGGTCGGAGTGAGTACTCAACCATGTCCGCATAGTTCACGAACCGTAGGGTGACACACTTAAAGTTGGATGTTGAAATGGTAGAAATTGAATATGGAATGGAGTTCGAATATTTGTTCGGAGTCCCGGATGAGATCCCGGACATCACGAGGAGTTCCGGAATGGTCCGGAGAATAAGATTCATATATAGGATGTCATTTTATGTGAATTAAAATGATCCGGAAGGTTCTACGGAAGGTTCTAGAAGGTTTTAGAAAAGTCCGGAAGAAATAAGGATGGAAGGTGGAGTCCCGAGGGACTCCACCCACCTTGGCCGGCCAACCTAAGGGAGGAGGAGTCCAAAGTGGACTCCCCACCATGGTGGCCGGCCACCCCACCAAGGAAAGGGGGGAGTCCCACTCCCCCTAGGTTTGGACACTTGGAAGGTTTTGTTGGGGTCTTATTCGGACTCTTTTGACCTAAACCTTGGGGCCTCCACCTATATAAAGAGGGGAGAGAGGGGCTGGCCGGCCACTCAAGCCACCACCATGGCCGCACCCCTCAAGGGTGCCCTAGCCGGCGCCCCTCTCCCCAAACCCTAGCGGTCTCTCTCCTCCACCATATCCCGCACGCTTAAGCAAAGCTCCGCCGGATTTCTCCACCACCACCGACACCACGCCGTCGTGTTGTCGGATTCAAGAGGAGCTACTACTTCCGCTGCCCGCTGGAACGGGGAGGTGGACGTCGTCTTCATCAACAACCGAACATGTGACCGAGTACGGAGGTGCTGCCCGTTCGTGGCGCCGGAACCGATCGTGATCAAGATCTTCTACGCGCTTTTGCAAGCGGCAAGTGAACGTCTACCGCAGCAACAAGAGCCTCATCTTGTAGGCTTTGGAATCTCTTCAAGGGTGAGACTCGATACCCCCTCGTTGCTACCGTCTTCTAGATTGCATCTTGGCTTGGATTGCGTGTTCGCAGTAGGAAAATTTTTGTTTTCTATGCAACGTTATCCTACAAGTGCCACATATAAGTAGAATTATCATTCAATTTAATTCGTTTAGCATCAACGTTATGAATATGTGTATCACTACTATCGAGATCTAATAGAAATAAACCATTCTTCTCAGGTGCTCGACCATAAAAGATATTATTCATAAAAATAGAACAACCATTATTCTCGGACTTGAATGAATAACCGTCTTGCATTAAACAAGATCCAGATATAATGTTCATGCTCAACGCGGGTACAAAATAACAATTATTGAGGTTTAAAACTAATCCCGAAGGTATATGTAGAGGAAGTGTGCCGACAGCGATCACATTGACCTTGGATCCATTTCCAACGCGCATCGTTACTTCATCCTTCAAAAGTCTTCGTTTATTCTTTAGTTCATGTTTCGAGTTATAAATATGAGCAACCGAACCAGTATCAAATACCCAGGTACTAGTACGAGAACCAGTAAGATAAACATCTATAACATGTATATCAGATATACCTTCTTTCTTCTTCTTGACAAGGCCGCTCTTCAGATCCGCCAAATACTTGGAGCAATTACGCTTCCAGTGTCCCTTCTCCTTGCAGTAATAGCACTCAGCATCAGGCTTAGGGCCAGTCTTAGGTTTCACAGGAGGCGTGGCAGCTTTCTTGCCACCCTTCTTGAATTTGCCTTTAGACTTGCCCTGTTTCTTGAAACTGGTGGTCTTGTTGACCATCAACACTTGGTGCTCTTTCTTTATCTCAACCTCAGCAGATTTCAGCATGGCGAAGAGTTCAGGTAACTCTTTGTTCATGTTCTGCATATTGTAGTTCATCACAAAGTTCTTGTAACTAGGTGGCAGTGATTGAAGGACACGATTAATCCCCAGTCGGTTAGGAATCACTATTCCCAAGTCACTGAGTTTCTTCGCATGCCCGGTCATGGCGAGCATGTGCTCACTAACGGAGCTGCCTTCTTCCATCATGCAACTGAAGAAGTGTTTCGATGCTTCATAGCATTCCACTACCGCATGAGTTTCAAAGATAGCTTTCAGCTCATTGACCAACTCATGAGGATCGTGGTGCTCAAAACGTTTTTGAAGATCGGCTTCCGGATCGCATAGGATGGCACACTCGAACTTGAGAGTAACGAGTTTTCCGAGTCGCGTAAACATTCTTTACTTCATCGGTTTCAGTTTCTACAGGAGGGTCACCTAGCGGTGCATCAAGCACATATTGCAGATTTCCGCCGACGAGGAAAATCATCACATGACGGAACCGGTCGGTGAAGTTGCTACCGTTGCTCTTAAGCTTTTCTTTCTCTAGGAACTGGTTAAAATTGATTGGGGACGCCATAATCTACAACATATATTTGCAATAGTTTAGACTAAGTTTATGACAAATTGAGTTCAAATTTTAATTCAACAAAATTAAAAACTAGGTGAACTCCCACTCAAAACAATATCCCTCGTAGTCTTAGTGATCACACGAACCAAATCCACTACACCAAGCCCGATCATCACGAGACGAGATGTAACTTCAATAGCGAACACTCAAAGTGTTCATCATATCAATCATATGATTCATCCTCTACCTTTCGGTATCACGTGTTCCGAGACCATGTCTGTACATGCTAGTCTCGTCAAGGCAACCTTAGTATCCGCGTGTGCAAAATTGGCTTGCACCCATTGTATACACTTGTTGAATCTATCATACCCGATCATCACGAGATGTTTCGAAACGACAAGTATTAGCAACGGTGCTACTAAGGATGAACACTTTATTATCTTGATATTTTAGTGAGAGGGATCATCTTATAATGCTAATGTCGCGATCAAAGCAAAATAAGATGCATAAAAAGGATTAACATCACATGCAATTCATATGTGATATGATATGGCCCCTTTGTCTTTGCGCCTTTGATCTTCATCTCCAAAGCACGGACATGATCTCCATCATCAACGGGCATGATCTCCATCATCGTCGGTGTAGCGTCAAGGTCAATGGTGCCGTCTTCATGATTGTTCTTCCATGTAGCAACTATTACAACTTCTTTGAAATACTACTCAACATGAAATTTAAAGACAACCATAAGGCTCCTGCCAGTTGCCACAATACAATAATGATCATCTCATACATATTCATCATCACATTATGGCCATATCACATCACCAAATCCTGCAAAAACAAGTTAGACGTTCTCTAATTTGGTTTGCATATTTTACGTGGTTTAGGGTTTTCGAGTAAGATCTAATCTGCCTACGAACATGAACCACAACGGTGATACTAGTGTTGTCAATAGAAGAGTAAATTGAATCTTCACCATAGTAGGAGAGACAGACACCTGCAAAGCCACTTATGCAATACAAGTTGCATGTCGAGCGTGGAGCAAATCTCATGAACGCGGTCATGTAAAGTTAGCCCGAGCCGCTTCATCCCACTATATGCCACAAAGATGCAAAGTACTCAAACTAAAGACAACAAAGCATCAACGCCCACAAAACAATTGTGTTCTACTCATGCAACCATCTATGCATAGACACGGCTCTGATACCACAGTGGGGATTCGTAGCATAGAAAACAAAAAAATTCCTACCGCGAGAACGCAATCCAAGCCAAGATGCAATCTAGAAGACGGTAGCAACGAGGGGATGAACGAGACTAACCCTTGAAGATTTCCAAAGCCTACAAGAGGAGGCTCTCGTTGCTGCGGTAGACGATCACTTGCCGCTTTCAAAAGCGCGTAGAAGATCTTGACGGTGCCACAATCAGGCAGCACCTCCGTACTCGATCACACGTTCGGTGTTGATGAAGACGACGTCCTTCTCCCCGTTCCAGCGGGCAGCGGAAGTAGTAGCTCCTCCTTGAATCCCGGCAGCACGACGGCGTGGTGGCGGTGTCGATGGAGATCTCCGGCGGAGCTTCGCTAAGTGTTGCGAGAGAGGTGGAGGAGGTGGGGCGGCTAGGGTTTGGGGAGAGGGGGTGGCCGGCCACTAAGGGGTGGCCAAAGCTATGGCTTTGTGGTGGCCGGGCCCCTCCCCTTGCCCCTCATTATATAGGTGGAACACCCAAGAGTTGGTCTACAAGTCTTCGAATAAGACCCCAAACCAAAACCTTCCATATGACATGAAACCTACCCAAGGTGGGATTCCCACTTGAGGTGGGATTCCCACATTTCCTTGGGAGGGGGTGGCCGGCCACCTTAGGTGGAGTCCACCTGGGACTCCACCCCCTAGGGTTGGCCGGCCATGCTAGGTGGAGTCCCTCCGGGACTCCGCCTTCCATAGTGATTTCTTCCGTACTTTTCTAGAACCTTCTAGAACCTTCCATAAATGCACTGGATCATTTCCAAACTTGGAATATGACTTCCTATATATGAATCTTATTCTCCGGACCATTCCGGAACTCCTCGTGATGTCCTGGATCATATCCGAGACTCCGAACAAAACTTCGAACTCCATTCCATATTCAATATCTACTAATACGACATCAAACCTTAAGTCTGTCACCATACGGTTCGCGAACTATGTAGACATGGTTGAGATCTCTCTTCGACCAATAACCAATAGCGGGATCTGGAGATCCATAATGGCTCCCACATATTCAACGATGACTTAGTGATCGAATGAACCATTCACATACGATACCAATTCCCTTTGTCACGCGATATTTTACTTGTCAGAGGTTTGATCATCGGTATCTCTATACCTTGTTCAACCTCGTCTCCGACAAGTACTCTTTACTCGTACCGTGGTATGTGGTCTCTTATGAACCATTCATATGCTTGCAAGCTAATATAGACGACATCCCACCGAGAGGGCCCGGAGTATATCTATCCGTCATCGGGATGGACAAATCCCATTGTTGATCCATATGCCTCAACTCATACTTTCCGGATACTTAATCCCACCTTTATAACCACCCATTTACGCGGTGGTGTTTGATGTAATCAAAGTACCTTTCCGGTATAAGTGATTTACATGATCTCATGGTCGAAAGGACTAGGTAACTATGTATCGAAAGCTTATAGCAAATAACTTAATGACGTGATCTTATGCTATGCTTAATTGGGTGTGTCCATTACATCATTCATATAATGACATAACCTTGTTATTAATAACATCCAATGTTCATGATCATGAAACTATGATCATATATTAATCAACAAGCTAGTTATACAAGAGGCTTACTAGAGACTCATTGTTGTTTACATAACACACATGTATCAATGTTTCGGTTAATACAATTATAGCATGGTATATAAACATTTATCATAAACACAAAGATATATAATAACCACTTTTATTATTGCCTCTTGGGCATATCTCCAACACTCACGTCCTCCCACTGTCATGCCTAGGCCCTAATGTTGTTGAACAGGAAAGCCATCGCACGAAGACTGCAACATTTCTATGTTTTCATATCACCATGCAGTGAGCATGATTAGTGAGGAGGTGCCCTTGTGCAGTTGGCGAGGGGTGGTCCACACCACAAACGACCATCACTCTGCGAAATCACCCTCAACCATGGGTGGCCCTGAGGTGGAATGAATCCATGATAGGAACCCGTACCAGATGGTCCTAGACGAGGGACATCTGGTGAGAATGTGCGCCATAGTCTCCTCTAATTGGTCTTAGTGTGCATCTTTTCATGTGTGGTAGGCCACATCACGCGAGCAGCTCGCTCGTCCAACACCTATTGGGACAGTCCATCTAGATAAAGAACTTCACTTTAAGTGGCGCCTAGAATTTCCAATTCAGCTTCCACGAAATTGATGTAACCGCCCCTTAAAAGGGGATGTCCTAACAGGAACGGAAAGAGAGTATAGTGCATCCGTGGTCTAGCGCCAAATTAGCCTATCCGGTCCTGTCGATAGTTACGTGCCCCTAAGTTAAATCATTCACATATGACATCAATATCTACCTCAGAGTATGTTTATTGTGGACATCTCAGATAATGTGGGGTGCGGCGCAACTAATCGTAAAATATTTGTACTCATCTACCAACACCAAGCAATTTCCACGAGTTAAGCCAATACAGCTCTATTTTATCCCGCATGGCCGCATCGGAAGGGTAAATTCGAGCAAATGGTATGCAAATGTTCGACGAAAAAGCGCCTAATTTATTTCTAGTCCGTTTATTCGCCAATTGAACGGCTGGACACATTCCCCCTCTGTCCTGCCGCTTCACCCTGCTGCCTCCGACCACCATGCCGGACACGCCTGGAGCTCCCTTGCTGCGGAGGCGACTGGTGACCGGTGCGTGCTTCTCTCTCTGTCGTGGCCAGAACTAACTTTACCGCTGCATTTTAGGGATCATGTCGTCGGAGATTTGCTCCTCCGCCCCGCAGTAACCGGAATCTGTTACCCATACTGTGACCTGACCTGCTAATGCGGTAGTCATCCGTTGCTGCTTCTTGGCGTGCAGTGCCGTAGGTTGCTTCGTTGTTTTCTGGTTTAGTTTGCCTTGGTTATTCGTATGCATTCCACATGCTAGGGTTTCAGTCAACTAATTCCACCCCTGCCTCTAAGGGGTCTGTATGATGGTTCTTTGGTGAGCTTATATTGGGTTTACCGCATGCAAAGTAGTAAAGATTCTTGATGGGCGATTGCAGTATGTAATTACGACAGACCTGGATTCCTTTTACTAAGATTGTTCCAAAGATTCGCTGCTAGCACTCCGTGTCTATATATTTATTTACGTCGCTCCACAAAGTCTAGGTGGAAAATTCAGAATAACTTACGAGTATGAATATTTAAGCGTAGGTCGTCTAGGCTGGAGTCTCAAAATTTCTTCACGTATGTATGATTTTTTTCTAATATAACCTTATAGAAGAAATGACATAACCAGCAAATTTGTCTCAAACAAAGGAATTGGAACGTTATCCTCACAAACCAATATTCATTGCAGTGACCATAATTGTTTTTTGACAGATATGGTAGACTGGAACATGGTCCTTTTGACTAGGTAATCGATGATATATACCCGAAGTAACATTATAGATTAGCAGCCTTACAAAATAGAAGCATGTGTTTCACCAATATATACAAAATCGAAATCATTGCGTCACTGGTTGTGTTGGTCTCATGGAAACTATGATTTACCTTTACATGGTTACTTCCTAGACCAGCCTTAAATATGTCCCCAACATAGCAACGAAATTCAGCGCCAAGTGCTCCCAGAATGATTTTTGTTACCTTTTATTACTTGTTTCATTGATCTTGGTACTTGGTATTTGAGTGCTCGTAATACTTATAAGAGACAAGTTTGTTAACAGTTCAGTAACAAAATTGTGTATTACAAGAGTACCAAAATCCAACTCAGTGAAACAACTATTGAAACCACTTAAATAAGTGCTCAAATATCATAACCAGTATAAGAAAATGACACCACGTATTACCAGAAGCAAATTCATGTTTTGTATTCTAAAACTTAATAATTCAATCTGGATATATTTCAGCTTAGTACCTCAGAACTTTACTGTTTAGAGGACAGCAGGTGGTCAACGATGTTCAGCACTTTTGTACGGGACACAAAAACTCAAGATCGAAATGACAGTTTGGCTGGCCTGATATGGTTCCTGAAATGGTACAGTATTCATGCTCTTGTTGCTGATTTTATACATGGGAAGCTCTTCCTACTGATTACAATGCATTTTTATCGTATAAAGTTGTATCTGTTATGTGATTCCTTTCTCTTCTGGAAATAATCCCATCATCAGGTCCGAAGGAGCATCTTATGCTTACAGTTTTCTTGGTGAACCATAAAAATTTAAACCAATTACCAGCTTTACATCTTGCCGAAGCCAAGAAGGTGTTTCTGGAAGGACCATTCACTTGTCTAGCCAAGGATGATGAATCTAAATTCAGGAGACCTTCGCTTATGTTGCCCCATGTTGGAAAAATCCGAATACATTCTTCCTCAGCATCACTGTGCTTATGTCGCCAAGATTCTAGTTCCATTATCGGCTTGTCAGCCTCCAAGTATAGTGCAAACATCATTTACATTGATTTCTGTGGAAACCATGTTAAGTTTTTTTCTCTCCAGAGAATAACATATTTAGGGGATGTAATGTCCTATGAACTTCTAAATTTTCAAGGCCGATCTCAGTAGCATTTGGACTATATGTAGATACAAAATCAGAATGAACACTTTTTTTTTGTTGAGAAAACGCAAAGGACCTTTGCATTTCATTCCATTTCATTGAAAAAGTAGAAGGTTTGTTACATGTCTCCTAAGAGGAAGATATTACAAGAGATAAGCAATTAGTGCACATCCATTGTCGTTGGAAAAATTACCCTAAGGCCGGTTGCGCCAGCTCTGAGCCAATCTTGGCCTCCTCTTTGATGCGTGAGACCAGGATGTCGATTGATGGGTGCGCGCCTTCAAACACAGTTGTTGTGTTGCTTCCGTATCATCAATGAGGTGAGCAATGTTGCGGAAACGAGGCCCTTATGCATGCTATTCATTGCCCTATTTCTCTTTTTCAAATTTTTCAAATACAGTTCAGTTTGATGCTGAACTTTCACTAGTTTGTTGAACATCATCTCCTGTACATATGACATTTTTCATATGAGAAGACATTAGAACTTCAATGCATGGTTTCCATGGAGTTTTAAGTTAATTGAGTGCCTGGTTTGTGCCTTTGTTAAAGAGAAGTAGAGGCATATATGTCAATTAAAGTATCTCTTACCTTTAAATAGTCTCAGAATATGTTTCGCCTGTAGCATGTGCATGTGCATATGCATCTTTGTATCTTACTATACCGTGTAGCTGGCAATAATTTAGATTATGACAGGTAGATGCCTATATTAACTTTAATAGCTTGAAAATTCATACATGTTAGTGTCCTACCTGCATTATGGAAAATATGAAACTACGTCCTAAAAAACAAAAAGTGGAAAAGTTACTAATAGTCTCAAGATTTCCTGCCTGCACAACCAGCACAATTCATTGTGTTCTTAGAAAACGAGTCAACTATCCGTATGAATGAGGTGAAACAAGATGGTTTGATTTTCTCAATTGTTAAAATTCTCCTATCTGTAGAAGAGATATGTCACCTTTTCTCAATTGTTAACATTCTCCTATCTTTGTATCTTACTATACCGTGTAGCAGGCAATAATTTAGATTATGACAGGTAGATGCCTATATTAACTTGAATAGCTTGAAAATTCATACATGTTAGTGTCTTATCTGCATTGTGGAAAATATTAAAATACGTCTTAAAAAACAAAAGGTCGAAAAGTTGCTAATAATGTGAAATTTTCCTGCCTGCACAAGCAGCACAATTTATTGTGTTCTTAGAAAACGAGTCAACTATCCATATGAATGAGGAGAAACAAGCTGGTTTGATTTTCTCAATTGTAAACGTTCTCCTATCTGTAGAAGAGATATGTCACATTTGCCACAGCACTTAGTGAAAAAAGAGGGTCCACCAGGACAATATGGTTATGTGATCACACCCACCTAGTAAAGTTAGCCAGGTAACAGTGCATATAAAAATGGTTCCATCCAAAAGTGAAATCACAATTTAAGATGGATCCCTGAGAGTCCGCTCATTTTGGCATATATCACATCTGCCTTTCGATGAGCGTGAGCAGATATGGTGGAAGTTTTTTCATCTTTATGTAAGAGCTCCTTGGTTGATTTTTATGTTGTCACTCTTAACTGAATTCTCTGGTAAGGGCAAAGGTGCCCGCCAAGGGTCTGCTAAGCCGGTTGTGTGCTCCTGTTTTTGCCATAGGGTGACTCAGGGATGCCCTCGGTTTTTAGTTGGTGGGACGTTTGTTTCTATTTTTAGGGCAGAGGCCCTGACGGCATGTTACTTCACCCATTGTCGGGTTTCTAGGTGTTGAGTGGTGGCTTCGGGTTTTGTGATGTATGATCTTGACAGATCCTGTTGATTCTATATAAATAAAAGCCATATGCATCTCTTTGATGCAGAGGCTGGGGCTCCCCCATTTCGGAAAAAAAAAACTGAATTCATCCAATTCTGCATAATACAAATATAAAATATGATCCTGCCCCAGATCTTGCTTTACATGTAAAGCTTTTCTTACTGTCCTGCTTCTTATAAATTTCATCTCTCCTTGCTTCAGATTTTATGTAATTGGTAATATGTTTGTTTGGAATATGCATTGCAAGGTGCACATGCAGAAAAACAGTGCAATGATTCTTGCAACTTTCGGAGTAGTGAGGCGATGGTTCTGCCACCTCTTGCTCTGTGATCAGATTTGTTCTCTGCGGCTAGTGTTTGCTATGCATCTCGTTGTCATGATTCGCCAAGATAAGAACTTTACTGACACTAACCATTTAAACCAATACCTGTCGTTTTAGTATGCTGTTCCAGGTTAAGATTCTCTTATCACTATCCTGTAGAGATACCAAGAGGTCATTATCACTGCTCCAATTATGCATTATTCCTCTTCCTTTTCAGCATTTATCGAAAGTAGTGGATGGGACCAAACAAACAAATTAAATATACAATTATAACCGAGCAACCATGGTAGTAGCTACTGGAAAGGTTTAACCTTCCTTTTCTGTATGAAGTGGAATAAAGGGAGAATTTCCTGCCCACCATGCATCTCCCTTTTTATCTTCCAGTTTTCCATTTGGTTTCAGTGTGAAAGCATGGTGACGACACTGTTTCTCTTCTTCCTTTTTCGTAGGATGCCTATTTCGTCCATTTGCTGGTTACACCTCACACCCAATCTTAGCTGTTAGCCTTTCCGGGCAATGTTTCAGGATATGTTAGATGTGGAGAAAGTGAGCCGATAGTTGAGCTCCTTTGGTTCGTCAGACGATGAATATACCTAAGTTATCAAGTCTTAATGACCTTAAATCGTTTTTGCAACCGAAATGCTAGTACCTCTTTTCACAGTCAAACTTATTTAATTATAGGAAGAGTGGAGCTCTAACTAATTTAACATCAATGTTGATAACCCCAGATATGTATACATGTATCTACTAGACTTTTGAAAACACATTCATTGTTGTAATTGGTATGCTCTTTCTTTCTTTCTTTCTTTTTTTCTTTCTTTCTTTCTTTCTTTCTATCCATGTGATGACACTGTTCCTATATTTTTGATAAGTGACTTTGAAGTCGTCTAAAGTCTTTATAACAGCCACTTTCATTCACAATTCTTTTTAAAAGCTTCTCCAATCATTGTCTCATTCACACCCTCTTTTCTTGTAGTCAAGTTCCTGTTTCTGTTCTTCCAGTACCAATCAATCCAATCATCCATGGCATTCGAGTGTTGTAGTTTTACACTCATTGATGATGACACATTTCTATGCTTGAAGAAAATTCAGCATGTATTAGGAGTTGATTTTCCAGGATACATCTATTATTCCTTGGAAATTCATCTGTGTAACGTAGTAAGCAGCTCCAATCTTGAACCCAGTCAAACGCTTTAGTTTAGTTTGCCAAGAACCAATCTTTAGAAAATTGTTCCAGAGTTTAGTACTCCCATCTGTTATTTAATAAATTTAAGGGATTTTTTCTTTCTGTTTATTACTCACAGGGAATTTCAGTGGTTGATGTCACTTTGTAGTCAATGAAGTTTAATTATAAAAATTACACTGAAATTTCTTCAGAAACTTATTAGTTGAAAATACCTTGTAAAGTTAGAATTCTTAGATTTGGTGAATCCGCTCTCCTTGTGTCAAATGGTCATCAATCACTAATAGAAAACTTTGATGGCCAAATCGTGTAAGAGTGAGATTGGTGGGTCCCTATTCGCTGACATCTATTTGCACATACTTCGTTGATTTCAATGGTGGGTATAGCTTTTTCATAGCTTTTTCATCTCTATGTATAGGACAGTGTAACTGGATATATGTATGTAATTGGGAACAAATTCTATCTAGAAATGTTTATTTATCTCATTTCGAGGTTTGCTTAGTCGGGAACAAGTTCTAGGGCACTTTAATTTCGCACATTTCTGTTGCGCAACGTCATCATATTCTGAAATTCTTTTGCTGTCTAAGGTGTAAACCACATGAAAGAGAACTCATCGATCAACTTGCAGCATTCGTATTTTGGTTTTTATTTCAGCAATTTTATGAAAAAGAAAGGTCCTTTGTCTTTTTGTTATGCTTTACTAACAGGAGGGAATTATCAATTAGAATAAATATTTTGCATGCTATAAATAATATTCTGTTTCCCTCTATATATACGCCCTCCTCCAGCTTGCATGTCTCATTGCAACCATCTCAGTTCTCTCTGCCTGCTTGTACTGATATCTAAGCAACAATTATGGACTACTCAACTTTGCGTCGCCAAATTACCTTCATGAAGAAAAGTTTCTTTGATCAGGTTTATTGGCTTCCCGTTTGTTTATTTTATATTTGGGTTTATAATTAATTACTGTGTTGCTCCTATTATGAACTTTTCGATAGAGCTGCAAGTATTGGCAGGATAACTAGTTGCAGAATTACTCTCTTCATGCTTTGTCTTCTGATAGAATGATGACCTCTGAACGTTTCCGCATGACATGGTCCACTGAGGCTCTGAAAAAAATTATCTAGTATATTTTTATTTATACATGGAGGTTGTACACTAATCTGTGGTGCCGAGGCTCAATGGATCATTCACTCATACTGTTTTAAAATTTAACTTCACTGCAACTGCATAACTCATTTAGTTTGTAATCTGGTCTAATGGGGGTAATGCCAACTCGGAACTCTTTTTTCCACATCCCAAGCGCATGCTGAATGCATCATGACAATGAACTTTAAGAAAGGATGTAATACACCATCAGAATAGTAAATCACTTCCTTTATTTGCTTCGTCCTATTCCTTCGAGAATATATTAAAAAGTAGTTTTTAAAACTTTACAGAATAATCATAGTGTAGGATATTTCGATGATACATTAGTATCTTCTAGGAAAATATTGGGGTGCTCTTTATACCTAAGCCAGGTTGACACCTAAAACCACTTCCTGAAACTGATTTAGCTTGATCTTGACATATATTAAGGTGCTCATTATACTTAGCTAAGTCTAAGCCTATAACCACTTTCTGGGACTGACTTTGTTTGATATTTCACTAATTATCTTGATTTTCCCACGTATTCGATAGTATCTTTTCTTGCAGTGGACCACACTATTATTTATTATATTTCAGGATTCTTCGTTTTCCCTTTTAACATACTTGGGCCCATTCCTGCAGGGTTACCTTGATGAACAGTTTAATCAGCTGGAAGAACTGCAGGATGAATCGAGCCCCAATTTTGTTGAGGAAGTTGTGGCTTTGTTCCTGAAAGATTCACCGAGATTGTTGACAAACATAGAGCATACAATGTAAGTAGTATGCCAGAAATCATGCCATGACTGATATCTTTGTAGAACAGCCTATATATATGATTTCAAGACATATTATATCTACTTAAAATGGAATCATATTTAGTACTGCATTCACTTTCAAGTCTCTTTTGATGCAGTGGAAAGTACCCTCAGGATTTCCACCGGTTAGATTCTTTGGTGCACCAGCTCAAAGGTAGCGGATCCAGGTATAGGACATGTGAACATGCTCTGAAAACACCCAGTGTGAAAATAATCTTATTGCGGGTCTCATCACCACAGAATCCTCTGATAACCCATTCAATATATACGCTTTAAGAGTGCTTAGTGATGTGAGAGCAACGTTATTATTTGTAAAACAGAAATATTCTCACCGACAGCCTTAGCTTTTGTGTTCCAAGTCACTCAAGTTACCTTTGTTTGGCTCAGCATTGGTGCAGTCAGGATGAAGAACGAATGCTCGGTGTTTAAGGCACACTGCAACGATAAGAATCTGGAAGGGTATGCATTCCTCTTACTCTGTCCATCTCTGTAATCCCATCGTCAGACGATTTGCTCACCTCACCCGCTGTAGCGTGTCTGTGTTTGTGCTTTAGATGCCGCAGGTCATTGCAGAGGATGAAGAGGGAGCATGCCACTCTGAAGCAGAAGCTGGAGTCATATTTTCAGGTAAATCAGACACCTTTGTCTTCAAAAAAATCTCTTGGCTAAACAACATGTTACCTATCTTTTGCCTCACAGTCCTGGGTTTCAAAAAAAAACATGTTACCTATCTAGTATTTACTTCATGGCAATGATGATACAGTTACTGAGGCAAGTCGCCCCCCGCGAACATGCTGTGAATTTGAGGAAGTAAGAAGAATAGCATATGGGATGCAGTTCCAAGGGAAATAATGAATCTTCTATCTCCCCTTGGAGTATAAATTTTGCCGGTGTTAACCTGAGTCCTTTAGGTGTTCATGGGTGGTGTGTTTTAGTTTTTGCCGTGTGAAGTTTGCTCATACACTCCCTTTGCCTTGTTATTGGGAATGACACGATGTAATATAACTCGAGTAGTTATGCCCCAAGTATAGTGATACTATTGTAAGTTTTTGCATACTGGAGGCTCTTCTCATTGTGTTTGTTCATTACTACAAATCGTTGCAGCCTGCTACTGCAAATCTGCAGTACGACAGTAATATAGGGTTGTCTAATTTGTTCTTGCATTTGAGGAAATTCTTCTCTTTTTTAATTACAGTTATCATTTTTTCCAAGACATTAAAGTTCATTTTTACTTGAGAAATGATGTGCTACCTTTTGCCTATGAAGATGATGTTGTACTTAGATTCTTGATCTCCAAAATAACTCTGAATTTTACTGGGAAACAACTGATGTATGTTTGAGATTTACCTGCAGAAGCCAGCGGCAAAGATCGAGATTAAAGGTTCATTGTACTATACTCTATTATACAAGATTGTACACTTAATACAGAGTGAAGTCTTAATACAGAATGAAGTCTTGGAATCTTCATTCGAGTAACATCTCCTATAACTTCACCATCAGGATCTGGCAAAAATATACATCCAGACTGATGGGCAGCACATGACTCCTAACTCCTAAGCTATTTTTTTTATCCCAGTTAACTAAACGATGCCGTCCTTCTGGATGACATAGAACCTGTCCTCGATGTAACCAGTGCCTCGGCGAATTTGTGGATCTCGCTATCTTCTGGTATCATGACCTCACCACTATCAAATTGAGAACCATGTTCACTGAATCTCTCAGATCCGAAAGTCGAATTCTTCTTTACCCCTTGATGCTGGTTTCTTCCATCTCCTGCTTCTGTACTAGGATGGCTATATTTATGGCTGCCGTATGAATGCCTAACAGTGCTGCGATCTTCATGTTGCTGATTGGCAGATACAGCTCCTTCCGTCATAAAGGAAGAATAGCTATCATGCGACTCTCTTCCAGTGAAGTCATCGAAGGAACAACTTGAAATAGATACTCTCCTCTCTAAAGTAGGGAAGTTATTCTTATTTTTATCTTTTCCCAGTACCAATTTTCGTAGCTTAGAGAAGAACTTTTTCTTCTCTTTCTTCTTTGGGTTCGCATGCATGTCGACCGATGCGTCATCAGGTTCACCGCTTGACGATGCCCTTGAAGAAGCGTACTCTGAACCAAATTCAATAGAGCTTAGACTCCTCTCGTCTGCACCGACGTTGGCATACTCCATTATCAGTTGCTTGGCTGTCTCTTCAGATTTAGGGCTTAGGGTGTTGCTCAGATCCCGTGCACTAGTGTGTGTCCCGGCAGAATCCTTGTTCTTCAGCTCGTGCCGTAGGCAAGCATTGATCCATTTTAGGTATACCAGCTCTTCAACATCTGCAAACCTACCAGCCTGCAGTTGTTCAACCTCTTTTGACAACTTCTCGTTTTCTTGCTTCAACCCAACAGCTTCTTCTGATGCTCTTACCTGCAACCATTTTTGCTTGTTTAGGTTCTGGCAAAGAAACATATGACCAATAACACAATGCACTTCAAATAAGCACATATCGGAGCAATCAACCTGTGAATAGAATTATGGGGCTTCTTCTATTTTGCAAAAAAAATCAAGAACAGCATTTCCACATTTAAGAAGGGCTCCCCATTTTATGATTTATTTTTACTACAGTGCAGCCAAAAAACATTAAAGATTTACCTCCATGCTATGGTGGGACTTGGGTACAGGGGGTAGGCGTGTGAGCTCCAATCGCCTAATAAGATGTGAGTTCTCCTGCTGCAGCCTTGAATTTGCAGCTCTAAGCTCTCTTGCCTCATTTTCCAAATCCTCTAGCCTCTTTAGTTTCTTCTCAACCTCAGCATCAACTCCTCCCTCGGTAATCTCTTTACACTGAAGAGAATTGACTATTTTCTGAAGGGAAGTGATTTTCTCCTTTGCTTGTTCCGCATCCAGCCTCAACTTCTTCTTCAACAGCTTGCACTTTGATTTTGTCGTCTCAAGCTCAGAGATTAACTTTGAGCTTTCCGACAACTGTGCCTGCAGCCTCTGATTTTCAGATTGCAAAGAGTCAATCTTCAAGGAGTAGAGCTTTGACTCAACATTGTTAATCTTCAATTGGTTTTCAAGCTCCCTAACCGCAGCATCTTGCTCCTGCAAACCATAGAACTCCAAAAGCTGTATCTCCAGGGTCTTTTCCCTTTCTTGCAGTGATCTCACCAGATCTCTGAGCTTATAAATTTCATGATCGTTCGATGCATCTTCCCTTATTCTCGGTGCAGGCGAGGTTGCGACACTGCTTGCCTCTCGGCCAAATTCTTCCATAACCATTTCACTGAATTCTGGAAGGAGAAATCCTTCATCATCATCGTCATCAATGTTTGTGCATTTCGGGGGAAGTGACACCGAGGCAGTGGTGGTGGTTGTTGTAGTGGTAGTGGTTGTGTGGACAGAGTTCCCACTGATGATTTTTGCCTTGGTGTCTTCCTGCAGAAACCATGAACATAAATGAAAGTTTACATATGAATACGTGTATCTTCCTATTTCCTTCAATTGATTGAAGAATGGTATGGAATGTGAGCAATAACTAAATGTAAAGTTCTATTTTGTCAGGACAGCAGTGGAAGATGAACTACTACCAGTAATACTTTTTTTTCTCAAGAAATCGCAAAAGATTCAAAATGTCATCCTTTAAATGCAACTTAAAGCATCACATCAAGGTAAATTAGATGTAACACATCTAGGCAAATTTAATACAAAAAAGATGCAATACATTAAGGGAAGTGGCATAGGATATTAGGATGTGTAGCTTAATTCTGAGATCATCACTGCTGTATGTCTTTACCGTCTTCCAACTGAGTCCATATTTTGACTTGCCTACCATTACAACATTTTAGCAACGATTTAGAAATTCCTAACTCTAAAACGGTTATATTCCTTAAAAAAAAGGTTGAAAAACCACCAGTCAAAGCTCAAACGCCTAAGAACTAGAAGTATGGTCTTCCATTTTTCATTTGTAAATTCTCCGTTGGCATACTAGCTCATCCTTCTCAGGTATGGTTGCAACATTACGAGTATGAATCTGCATCAATCATGTTCATGCGCGACCAGATTCTTACATTCTTGAGGATCCTTAGCTCCTCCTTGAGCCCTCCCCCGCCGCCCTTCAGACCACGGGCATCATCAGGCTCTACAAACACATAAGAAACCATGAGCACAAAGTCAATCTTGCATCGATTTTTTAAAACTCTGCTCTATATTTTCCTATTTACATTTTATGAATAAGCAGAGCTCCTGTTGAATGCTCGAAAGAACTCAAATATTTGTGGGGCACAAGAAACAACCTTAGCAAGCAAGATATCTATCTGCTCATGGTTTGGTACCTGAGGGAGGAGGGGGCAGCAGGTGCCGGGGCCGAGGCCGGCGCTGCGACCGCAGCCGCGACAAGAAGAGCCCCGCGATGGAGAGCGTGATGGCAGCGCCCACCCTGAGGAACAGAAGAGGCAGGTCCCTGGCGTCCCCGCTCCTCCGGCCACCGCCGCTGCCGCCACAATCTCCTGCCTTGGACATCTCCCTCTTACCTTGGCCTACCTTGCCAGGAACATCTGAACCCTCCCGCATGCAAACGGCAGGCACAAGGGGAACCCAATCAGCAGCGCAACTATCCTAGGATCGCCACCAGGGTGGTGGGAAATCTAATTTTGGCGAGGCAAAAATAGGATCTTTTTGCGGGGTGATTGCAGTTCGAAAGTTTCGGGTTGTACACCCCCAAGATTGCGGCCAGGAATCTGTTCCGTTCCTGGAAGGGCTGAAATGGCATCAAGAAACACGAGCTGCAGCTTTTGCCAGCTATTTCCCCATGGCCTGAATCAAGCAAGCAGACCGAGAGGGGTAAAATCAGCCTACCCAGGCTGACAATCGACCGGGTGGTCTCCAATTTGACCAAAGAGCTAAAATTGGGGTGGCAAGGTTCCGGCTTTAGCTCGCGGCCAAGAAAGCGAGACAAGTGAGCAAGAAGAAGCAAACAAAATTAGCAGCCTCCAACTTCCTCCCTTCTCTCTCAAGCTGAGTCGGCCCTTTCTGTTTTGGCCTCTTCTTGTTCCTCCCCAGGCAGGACAAATTCCAGACGCAGGAATCTGCTGCTTGCCCTTTCTTTATTCGGCTAACCTCTTCCGTCCTTTACTCGCTGATTTCGACACATCGCAAATGGCTGTTACGAATTGGCCAAGTAGAATTCTTGGCTAGCAGAACACTGCTATTTCCGTGGCAAAGATGTGTTCCAGACATCAATCTCAGCTTGCTCTTGCACTAATTGGGAGAGGGGTACCGTTGGCAGGAGGGAAGGATGGCTTTTTTTTTTTTTTTTTTTGAGAGAGATCCACCCGCCTTTATTAACTCACAAACAACGGGATACAAACGCCATCCGGTGGCGATAAAAACCAAACTTGGCGGCCTAGATCATCTGACACTACAAACTTAGCTAAAGAATGAGGTTCCTTATTCGAACCTCTCCTCTCGTGACAGAACGAGAGTTCCTCAAAGTCCCCCTTTGCATCCCTCAGCTCCATAGTAATGAGAGCATAGGCACCCCGCGTTCCTTCTTCAATGCTTGCAATCACATTGCTGCAGTCGCTCGCCACCCGCACCCGCCGAGCGTTGATGTCTCGAGCAAGGGCGATCGCCTCCCGACACGCCAGTGCTTCCACCGTCTCCGCCGCGACCTGCCCGCTCAACACCACCGCAGAAGCACCCACAAACTTCCCAGAGTCATCTCTCGCCACTGCGGCTACTGATCCTCGCCGCGTATTCTTTCCCATAGCTGCGTCAACATTGATCTTGATCACCCCGCAGTGGCGAGAGTCATCTCTCGCCACTGCGGCTACTGATCCTCGCCGCGTATTCTTTCCCATAGCTGCGTCAACATTGATCTTGATCACCCCGCTAGGAGGGGGAATCCATGCCGGTGACCGCATTGGGGTATTAACCATCGCTCTCCGATCCTTACTAGATTCAGCAAAGCTCAACTCTGCCATCAAATTCTGAACGAAAAAATGGACAGATAAAGGACTCGGAATATGTTCTCATGTATCTCCTTCCTCCTCGCGTGCCAAATTGCCCACAAGGTCACAAAAACCCTTGTCCGCTCGGAGTGTTTAAGAGTAGAGATCAGACCGGCTATCCACTCTCTCGCGTCCCCTTCGATCGAACACTCGAATGTGCTCGGTTAGCTCTTCATCTGCTAAAGCCCAAGCCGACTCGGCTAAATGACAATCAACCAAGGCATGCCTCCATGAATCTTGCGCCCCACAGAACTGGCAATGATCATCATCTGCCATATGTCTTCGGTGGCGGACCTCATTCGTCGGTAAAGATTGCTTGGATAATCTCCAGAGGAACATTTTCACCTTTGAGGGGACCCTGGTCTTCCACAAAAACGTCCACTGCTTCTCGATCACCTCCGTGTGTGAGGATGATGGCCTCTTCTCCAGCCAGGCCTCCCTTTTCTCTCTAGTCTTCACTAGCATCCTATATGCTGACCGAACAGAGAACACCCCTTTTCGATCATAGTGCCACGCCCAGAAATCATCAAACCTCCTCCCGCTGAGCGGTATAGACAAAATCAGCTCAACATCAATTGGCAGAAAACATGCCTGGAGCATGTCCTCTTTCCAAGTAGCTGTACACGCGTCGATGAAATCTGAAACTCGCCGTGGCTGTTCAGCTACTCTGCATGGGATCATGGGGCGGAGCATTCCATCCCTCGGCAACCACTGATCTCCCCACGGATCAGTAGACTCCCCATGTCCAATACGTTTGATCAGACCTTGCTTCAAGATCTGAACCCCTTCATGAATCGCCCTCCATACCTGGGAAGGAGACGAGCCCACCTCGGCATGCAACATTGTTGAGTCCGGGTAGTAGCGAGCTTTGAGCACCCTAGCGCTCAAAGAATCCGGGTTCTGAAGCAAACGCCATCCTTGCTTCGCTAGAAGGGCGAGGTTAAAAAGTTCGATGTCTCGGAACCCCAAACCCCCCATATTCTTTGGTTGGCACATGTCCCTCCATGACACCCAACTCGGTTTTCTCTCCCCCTCACGGCTTCCCCACCAAAACTTTCTAATCATCTTGTTGATATGGAGGCACAAACCTCGTGGCAATTTAAAGCATGCCATCGAGAAAATAGGGACTGCTTGAGCAATGGATTTGATGAGAACATCCTTGCCCCCTGCCGAGAGAAGTCTCTCTAGCCACCCCTGAATCCTCTTCCAAATACTTTCTTTGATATACTTGAAAGCCCCACTCCTGGACCGTCCAACATCTGATGGCATTCCCAGGTATTTCTCGCTTAGAGTCTCGCTATGGACATCAAGAACATCCTTGATCCCCTCCTTTACTGCCCCCGGACATCCTTTACTGAAAAAATGGATGACTTATCCCGGTTGATCCGCTGGCCTGAGGCCATACAATACCGGTCCAATAACGCCTGGACCTTTTCCGCACTCTCCGTGTCCGCCTTGAAAAGCAGCAGGCTGTCATCTGCAAAAAGTAGGTGACTGACCGCCGGAGCCGACGGAGCCACCATTAACCCATGGAGCTCTGATGATAAACTGTGGTGTTTTAGAAGGCACGAGAGGCCCTCTGCTGCTAGCAAGAACAAATACGGAGAAATTGGATCCCCCTGTCGCACCCCCCTCGAAGGAGTAAACTGACGCAACTTCCCTCCATTAAACAGAACCTGGAAGGAAACTGTGGTAACTAGTCTCATGACCATCTGCACCCATAATCTATGGAATCCCAGCTTGATCATAACCGCCTCCAGATATCGCCACTCAAGCCTGTCATAAGCCTTTCGCATGTCTAGCTTCAGTGCGCGATGATCGGTTCTTCTTTGCCTTATTCCGCTTCATGAAGTTGAGACACTCATAAGCAGTAATGATGTTATCAGTAATTAACCTCCCAGGGACAAAAGCTGATTGCTCCTCCGCTATTATCTCCGGTAAACATTGCTTCAATCGATTAGCAAGGACCTTAGAGGCAATCTTATAGATCACATTGCAAAGACTGATTGGTCTAAACTGACCCAGCTCCTCTGGGCTAGCTACTTTCGGAATGAGAACAACAAAAGTCTGGTTGATCTCTCTCATATCATCCTCCCCTTTCAGCACTCTGAGCACTGCTTGGGTCACCTCCGTTCCACACAGATCCCAGTGGGTTTGGAAAAAATGCGCGGGGAAGCCATCAGGTCCCGGTGCCTTTGTGGGGAACATCCGAAAAGTGCGGCCTTCACTTCGTCCCCGAAATTTGTTTCGGGAGCATATTGTTCATTTCTCGTTGTTACCTTTGTTGGGATAACATTAATCACCTCATTCATATTCTCAACTCCTTCCGACGTGTATAGATTTTCATAAAACGCCGTTGTCATATCCGCCATCTCCTGATCAGCCTCTGCATAGCTTTCATCCGGCCGTTTCAGCCGACAGATGCGGTTCTTCTTCTTTCTCTTGCTCGCCCTCAAGTGAAAGAACCTCGTGTTTTTATCTCCTTCGGCAAGCCACTGAACCCGTGACCGTTGCCGCCACATTACTTCCTCACGGTGAAACAATTCTACTAACCGTTGAGTAACCTTGACCTCCTCATAAGACGGCTGAATCCGCATCGGATCAGCACGAAGCACTTCCAGCCGATTGTTGAGTTGTTTTATCTCCCTTTGGACATTTCCGAAAGTACTCTTACTCCACACATCAAGCGAACTCGATACACTGGCAAGTTTCTGCTTCAGCTCGCCCATCGTTGTTGCCTGACCTTGTGCAGCCCAAGTATCCCCAATGAAAGGCTTAAACTGATCGTGAGACTCCCACATTATCTCATATCGGAAGATCTTGTCGTCAGTATTTCTTCTCTGTCTCGTGTTCTCCCGCCACCTTAACAGCAGAGGGCTATGATCCGATGATGCCCCATTTAGGTGTCTCACTGAGGCAAGCGGGAATCTGCTGCTCCAATCGGCTGTGGCCAGAGCCCTGTCAAGCCGGCATCTACACACCGAGCCCCCTGCAACACGTTTCTCAAAGGTCCACTCATGCCCTTCAAACCCCAGGTCCGCGAGCTCACACACGTCAACTGCCTCGCGAAAACCTGCAATCTGGGCCAAACTCCTCTCCGCTACGCCGAAGTGCTCATGTTGATGAAGCACCTCGTTAAAGTCCCCAATGCACATCCATGGCAAGTCTGTAGAGGACTTGATAAACTTCAGTACATCCCAAGTCTTGAATCTCTGTGAGGTCTGGGCCTCACCATAAACACATGTCAACCGCCACGGTTCACCTTCACTCTCCGTAACTATAGCATCAATATGATACTGAGAGAACGGCATGATCTCAACACTAATATCATTATTCCAATACATTCCCAGTCCGCCACTGCGTCCTGAGCTACTCACAGCAAAACAACGATCAAAACCTAGCCTTCTGGCTAGTCCTTCAACCCGAGACTTGTGTAGCTGTGTTTCCACCACACATAGCACGGTAGGTTTAAAGCGCTTCACGAGATCGCAAAGCTCACGAACTGTCGCGTCACTCCCTAGACCACGACAGTTCCAACATATACAACTCATTGCGGCTGGCGGCGCTCCACACCGGAGCCCGCCTTGTTATGGTTTGCATCAACCTTCCTTGGTCTCTTCGACTCAGGTACCTTGACAGGAGAAGGGGGCACCCCTTTGTTACTGTCCTCAGCCGGCGGAGCACCCTCTGGGGTCGTTACTCCCTCCATTCTATTTCCATCCATCACAGGATGTGAGCCATCTGTGATCATCAGATTGCTTTTGTTAGCCGTCTCTGTCTTGTTCGCGTCAGAGACTGCCTCTCCTTGTGGGCGCTTGCGTGATTCTGATGTTCTTCCTCTTCCTCGCCCACCTCCGCGCCCACCTCGGTTCCCTTCTGGTGCAGGTACTCTAATTTTCACACCAGATGTTTGGGGGTGCCAGTCCTCCATAGAAGCTAGCATCCAGTCCCCATATTGCCTGGCAACATCCTCGTGGACTCCATCTCCACACTCCATTTCTCCATGGCCAAACAGCCCACAGACCTCACAGAACTTTGGGATCTTCTCGTACATGACCTGGAAGTGCAGCCTCTCGCTGCCCTCAGGATGTAGTCCAACAAATCTAGTCAGTGGTTTGTTGACATCCAACCTCACTCGAACACGAACGAAGCTAGTGCCGCTCGCTCCAAGTGCATACAGATCAATGCTTTTCACCTCTCCAATCCGCGCTGCCATGTCTCGGACCAGAGATTCCTTCCGAAACAGTGGCGGAACACCTCGCACTTGGGCCCATGCATAGATGCGGTTCAGTGTGATCGACTTAGGATCCGCTATCCCATCGTAAGGTTCCAGCATAACCCCTTGCTGTCTGAAAATCCAGGGACCTTCCTCCATTGCCCTATTCCAATCTCCAAGGCATGAGACTTGAAGGACAAACAGATTATCCTCCACAGGTCTAATAGACCACTTCTTGGCAAAACCCCACGCTGCATCCATCCTCTGGAAGAATGGTTGGTTTCCAAAGTGTTTCGTTGTATGCACTTTGACCACAGCCATCCATCTCGCCCCTTCCTGCAGGTTAACAAAATCCTCCTTGGGGAGAATCACATCATCTAGTTCCTCATCTTTCAACACCAGATTCTTCATCAGGTCCTGCAAAGTCGTCGGAGTCCTAGCCTCCGATGATCCGCCCTCCCGAGGGATCTTTGCCGCCATAGCCCGAACCTTCCAGAAGCCAAACCCTAACCCCTCCTCGGCCCCCTACTCCCTGCACCGCCAAGGCCGGGTAGACGTACAAGGACGTCCCCTTGGTCAGCCCGAGCGGGTTGCAGATCGAAAGAGAAACGCGGAGGAGAGGAGAAAGGTCGTTTGCTGCCTTCCGCCGTCAGATCGCCGGCGAGAGTCAAAACCCTAATCGCCTACGGAGACGAAAAGGTTATACAACTTGGAACTAACTTCTTCGGAGGGAAGGATGGCTGGATGAGATTCAATTGATTGGTGGCTGAAACGTGGAGCGTCGTGGGCTTTTCACGGATCGTTCGTGGTTCCGTCACGCTACGCGAAGCTCGTGTCGTGCCGCCAACAAGGCCACTTTTATTTGTTGGAGAGGATGCTTTCTTATGTTCTGACTTCCAAAGTCTCTAACATACAGATCGAGCTGCCAACGACGCGCATTCTGTTTGTCGGAGCGAGCGGTTGCTTATCCTGACACGAGGAGCACGACCCCCGTGGTTTCAGAATTTGCTAGCATATTCTAAGCAACATGTTATGATTAATAATATGCGGCCCGGTAAGTGAACTGTCCGGTTTTTCTCTCAACTAATTTAACACGGTCAAAGGTTGTTGTAGAACCACTAGTTAGTATTAGACGATGGAAATCGTGCGGCAGGCACAATCAGCTATTTCAAAACCTTCATGATATGAATCATGCATATTAGACGATAGAAGGTGATAATATGCTCTCTCTTTTTTCAGATTCTGGAAGGTAATGCTTGAAGACGGAGTTCACGCGAAAGCTACATCTCAGGGAGCCCCTTGCTCCGATGCTCCTCCCAACATATTAAATCTGCATAATAACACTACCAATGTGAAACACACCGAGGCCTCGAACCGCCCACCATGGCCCGTCTAGCTAGATGCTAAACTAAACAAATGCTACTCCTTCCATAATTCTTGTCATGGTTTTAGTTCAAATTTGAACTACAGTCACAATAAGAATTATGAAACGGGGTAGCTTTTTGTGTTCATCAACACAGAGGTGGTTTCATACTTGATGCTTTGCCCTTACCCACCTCAATATCAAGGCAGGAGATTGAGAATAAATTAAGAGCTAAAAAAGTCCTGCTACCTCTATCTACCGGTTATTAGCTCATGTAAATTTGTAAGCCTATATGATGTCTAAATCCTACAACGAATGGATCAGTTAAACCTTCTTTTATCTACAAGGGGGAAAATTTATGACTGCACAAGATTGATTAACGGTGGACTATAACCATGCATTCTAGTTGCTTGCTCTCTTTCGGGTCGACAAAGAACGGACTAAACTTTCTAGCCTTCCTTTTATCAACTCCCAAAAACTCAAGTTGCGGAAGAGCTCCCATGAGCATTTCAGCGATCCAAATTGCATCACTGCCAGAATATAGCTGGGTCCTTGCTGTATACCGCGCGATCCTGGATCTCTAGAATCGAGACGTGCCAATCGACGAGCCTTGCTTGGATGCATTTACACAACACAAGCCCAACTGGGAATAACCACCAGCTAGTTTCATCCCTGAAAACATTTCAAGTCGGAGTTTGTTAGGTAAAAGATATGGCAGACCCATGGCATTCAGTAACTCTTCTTTGCAGAGACAGCAAAAGATGTTTACCCGCCCAAACTCCAAGGCTGCATGCTTGGGTGTTTTTTCGTTGACGACTTATAATGCATAAATCCACATAGAAAGGCCACGACCTAAGCCAAGAGCAGATAGGTTACAAAGACTCAAGTACTGAACCTTGTATTAGAATAGCAGGTAGTATAAAAATATGATTATGAATTAATGATGGTATAGCTGAACTTGCTATTATTCAGCAGGCAGTAAAACATGATAATGACAGTATATAGTCGTGAGGCGATCATGCGTTCTTGCTTATAAAGGATACAACAAACGCAGGGATAGACAATATAGCTACTGTTGTCATGAGCAAATATTCAAATGGCACGAAATCTGATCCCACATGCCATCCAGACAAACCACTACGAACACCATTGCCTAGTTATTCGATAAATAGGCTACAAGCAATGTTATATGCCAATGTTATATGCTTGTGGAAGTGTGTGAATATTGTGAGGAAATACGCAACTTGTGTTATGAAACCACAGGCTGCTATATATACGCGGAGTGTAACACCTAATAC
This sequence comes from Lolium rigidum, assembly GCF_022539505.1. Taxonomy (NCBI): domain Eukaryota; kingdom Viridiplantae; phylum Streptophyta; class Magnoliopsida; order Poales; family Poaceae; genus Lolium; species Lolium rigidum. The sequence goes on from NC_061511.1 coordinate 81,095,553, forward strand.
AACGGTAACACTACACATCTAATATATGTATATACATCTCTAACAGATATGTGCATGTGCAAAAACTCTATGATGATATCGAACACGATAAAGCAATGTGAAATTCATGCAGAAAGCAGTGATAATGTTTATATATTCCACAAGATTTAGAACATTCAAAATAAATGGCGAAATACATATAAAGTAGAGCACTTACAACATTAACCAGTGATGTAATGTTCCACAACGCATACACCCGAGAAAGGCCTGCTGAGCGACGTGGGCCATGACTAAAGAGAGCATTTATCCCAGCAGGAAATGGTGCCAGTATCCCAAGAGGAAGAACAAACAAGACTAACAAAAGATCAACCATGGAGTAAGAATATAGCTGGAGAGACGTTAGTAATACTAAGCTAAAATCTGCAAGAAGCAATATTGAAATGACCAAACCAACAAGATCCTGCAGTTAAGAAAGCAAGAGAACCATGATGAGTGCAAGATACTGTAAACCCTCACACGCACACTATGGATTGAAAATGATGTTAGACCGCTGTGAAAAACAAGTCACCTGATGTCCAACTGGTTTAGTATTGTGCAAGAGAAGAGACAGAGGATAAAACAAATCACTCCTGTCTTTAAGCACCATTAAGTTGTCACTGTAGAGAACCCCGCCGGTTATTCCTTTACACATATAAGCATCATTGCTCCTCGAGTGGCCTAGTTGAGAGTCGGCATTTACATTGTGGTTTCTGTTCGACATACTAGGTTTCGTTAGAGATAAATTGTGATAAGAGAGGAGATTGGAGAATTCTTAGAGGTAGTACAAATAACTCACTGTGAAGGTTGATCAAATTTTACTCCAGAGCCACCTTGAAGTTCAGAAACCACTGCTTCTACCCCCAGAGAATGAATAACAAGACCATATTGACAGTACCCTAATGCAGTAACTTGAAACCATGCAAGGTCAACACGTACACAGTATGTGTTCAAGGCAGGATTTGCATGAGTGTCAAGCCATTTGAGCACAGGAAGAAATGTTGCTTTCAAATTTCCACGGCGAACCAAACGCAATTGGGCATTCATTCCAGCAACTAGACGGTGCCATATTGATGATTGTACAGCCTATAATTGATATTTATCAGCTTAAATCAATAAGACATTAAGTACAGCGATTCAGCACAGCATGAAATGTTTCAGATCAACCTGGCTAATAAGACTTGTGACCACACTATCACTGTGAAGTGAAAATGGAGCCATATAGCTTCCATCACCGCCAAAAATCAAGGACAATGGAAACCTTTGATGAAGACTAGCAGGGAGATCGGGCCTCTTCTCATCACCACCAAGGAAAAAATCCAAATAACCTAGCATTAAATCTGGAGTAGCTGCCACCTATAAATTGGAAAGCAGAGACCATCCTCAGCCCAATATAACACTGTCATTTATATAAACTTTCGTAATTGTAAGTGCAGCCTACGCACTTGTACTGCTATAGTTGCAGATAATGCAGTCAAACATTGCGTCATTGCCACACTTGCAAATCAATGGCTTCAACTTTTAATATGTACCTAAAATCTTTCTAGTTACCCTGGATGCATCTAGTTACTATGCTTGTACACACTTGAAAGATGGAATAAGAAGCTTACAGCATGCAGACGACCCTTAGAAGGCATTGGTTTCCTCTAAGAAAGTGATACCAAACAGCATAACTCCAAGCATACTCAAGTTCTTGACAAAAGTACAAGCTCATATTAAACATTTGGTATTGGAAAACACATACCTTCAGCCCTTCATAAAGTGCACGTGAACGGCAGGACCGTAAGCATGAATGATCATATTCAGATCGAACAAACTCACGTAGTCTTTGTAACTTTTTCCTTCTGCGCCACTGTTGCCAGGACCATGCCAAGGGGTAGGAAAGTATACACAGGATACTACAAATTGATCCTTCCCACCACTGATAAGCTGCCAGAGCATTGATCTCATCGACAAACTTATTAAATGCATCCTCATATCTGACAATTGAAGAACAGCGCATAAAAAGAGTCAATATTCAATTTTATGTTTCCAGAAAACAACCAAAGGCTAGATATATTTGAGGCAAAGAAGCAAACAAATAACAGCTGGGAAAAAAATAACAATACTACCCAAAAAGATTGAAGGAAAATTTGCACAAATGTAATTTGAGCATGGGCATTACACAATCTCTGTAATCTGCTCCGGCGGAGTGTGCGGAAGATGCCAAGGTTCACTGAAGGTGTTTGGACCCATGAAAAACATCCTGTGCACATGGCAGTGAGATTCTTCGGCCCTGTTGGTTTCCAATACCTGTCACATTAGCAGAAATTTCAATCAACACCCAGAATGATACACCACAGCTTAATGTAATGAGCCAGGACAACAATGTATTCCACTACCTCATTCAGTGATTCAAGGAAAGGAAAAGAGTGATCAATTTGGGAGCCATGTTGAGTTGGTGCTGGTCCAGGAAACTCATCAGTGCCAACAAACTTCATTCGAGCAATACTCAAAACAAGAGCTAATAAAACTAGAAGGCCTGAGAGAAGCAGGCCAAACAACCAAGGTCCACCAAAAGTGTATATCAGCTCTTCGAGAGCAGTAAAGCAGTGAGGCATTCGATATCTATCTGACACACATTTGTACGGGCATGGGGTTTCAGCAACACCTCCTGTCAAAAGGTTACCCAGGATTAGAATGTTGAAGTAAACTAACAAAATTATTACATGGTGAGCACAAAAATTCTGAAACTAGAAAATATATAGAGAGAAACTCGCTGGCGAGCCAAAAGAATAAAGAGAAAAACTTGTAATCCAGTCTAGGTTGTATTTTAAAACATAACGCAATGAGCTAAAAGCAAATCACTCAGGGGCTATCAGAATAAAGGTGGCTGCATCTAACCCCCATAGGCTCTTTAGCAAACAAGACCAGTAGACATAGGAATTCATGAACAACAGCACATAGAATAAATCCCACAAGGTTATTTATATATAAAACACCACATGTAGGATGTTCAGGCTATTGAATTTGCTCGATCTGCACTTTTCAGATACATATTTCTCACAGAGAAATAAATACAGCAAGAACTACCTCGGATATTAATGTATACAGCCCGATGAGGGAGCTCATTTGTAGGGCATGGAGAACACAAGGACTTAGAAGACCCAGTAATGTTCTTGTATGTTCCTGAAGGACACTCCTGCATTTCGCCACAGAAATCATTGCAACAATGTTAAGTAGTAAAGCCAGTTACTGCTAATTGCGCAAACAAATACAAGGTATGACTCTAGCACACTTCTATGTTACAATGGTATGTTTATCTAATGTAAACACAGAAACACGGTAAGCAACAAAATTCTCGGTGTAGCAATGCAGCGAATTGTTCTAACAGAAAAGGCATTATGTGCCTCACAAATTCATAGCAGGCCAAAAAATCTACAAAGGGCAATGAACCGTTCACAGCTCAAGAAATTACGGCACAAAGGAGTGCACTTGACATGTTCCACGTTCATATGCTTACCTTGCAAAATGTACCATAAAGACCTGCCGGACAATCTTTTCCTGTAACAGTGCCATTCTCACCAGGAAAACCTTGGCCTTCAACAACTCCTCCTCTGTCATAACAACACAGAGTCAGTGTACAGGTTTGAGAATGTTCTGTGCATCTAAGACATCTTCAGTTGTTCAACAGCTACAAAAAGATGGGAGTACAGACTAGAAAATCATTGAACCCTGACAAGCTAAAGGGAACACGAACAAAAGAAGAAGAAAAAAGTGTAACACCAGTAGTAAGTTTAAAAATACACAAGGTACACAAAAAACTTGTTTTATAAGGCGATAAAAAATCCTTTAAACGACTCCAGAGTCAAATTAAGGAACTGTAAAACTATATATATTATTCTGGAGCACCATCACAAACTGAACAAATAAGTAACAATACAGATGCAATGCCAGTGTAAAACAACCTGCTACTTACTGAACAGCTAGCAGATAGAACAAAAGGGCAAAGCCAAACAGAGAAAGCATCAGATTTCAGGACACACCTTGCAAGTATTGATCCCTTAACAGTTGCAAAAGGAACATAGTCATCTCCAGTGGGAATGTCGGACCAGTGGAAGTGAATGCGACCACCTCCACCTCCACCGCTACAATTGCTTCCAACCCCACCAACACTAGAAAGTACAGAGTTCTTCTCTAGGGATAAAGTCCTCACAAATAGAAGAATTGTGCCCCCAGAACCACCACCAGGTCCTCCATTTGAAGCATTAGTTGCCATGCCAGTGAAACTACCACCATTTGCCTCCACTGAACCAGATACGGAGAGAATAGGCAGAGATTGCTCCAAAGACCCCATCACTGAAATGTGGAAATGAAAAAGCACCAAAGGTCAGTGCTGTTAAGAACAAAAATGACCAAATAAAGGATGGTAGTTGTTCATGCACCCCATAACTGTTACCTATTATACCACCACCAGCCGTTGAAGATGTCGTACTGACATTACCACTTCCACTGCCAAGTTCACAAGGTAAATCAGCACTACCATATGCAGCTCCACCTCCTGCATGACTGCCACTGTAAAAACCATCTCCCCCTTTACCACCATGCCCACCCCCGCCACTAAGGCCACTGCTTAACATTCCTCCTCGTCCAATTCCACCTCGGCAACCTGCCATCATAAAAAAATATGTAAAATAATACATAAGTTGGCAGAAGTGTGACAAAAAAAAGGACATCAAAAGAGCCTCTAACTACTATATTATGCATAAAAAATTAAACATATTGAAGCAATACATAATTCAAAACTTCATAGGTATGTTTGTTGTGAAAAAGGCTTTAAAAGCCATCTCACGCAGTTGCAGCAAGGTTTGGCAAAAAGGTTTTGCAGCTACAACTGCATGGAAAATATGCAAGATAATGATCATAACAGCACCATGTCCTTAAGATTCCTAGAACACAAAAGAAAGAAATTAACAATCAAAAAAGAAACATAGTGATCATGTCCTTCAACAAATACAAGAAAATATAATGCAATATAACATACAGGATGCACACTTCCATGGCAATTCAACGATATCATGTTACAAGATAAATGAATTGCCAATCAGATCTGCATCTGATATTTCCAACCAAGCAATTACAACTTAGAGCAAACACATGTGGTGTGACACAACATACAAATCACAAAAGATGTTAAGCTATCTGCAGAGTTAGACTTAAGGGTAAATTTACTGTTGCAATGTTGTGCTATGTTGCTCTACATAAATCTAGTTATGGGATTCTTTACCAATTACAATATTTTTTCTGTTATGGATCCCAAAAAGATGGTTTCAGCTAACTGTTGCATCCAAAGGTGGAACAGATAGTTTTCAAAAGCCACCACAATGACAACGAACACTAAATGGCAAAACAAGAAACAGTGAATTGGTACCTAATCCCGTTGCACTAATGCTCCCACGTTGCTGCACGGTGACATTTCTCGCTCTATTGAAATTAATGACAGTTCCTTGCACAAGGCCAGAAACATCAATATCTTCAACACGGCATATCTGCATAAAATATTCCGCTACGGATTACATATATTACATTTAAAGTCATTTAGAAAACAAGAAATGTGTGAACCCACACTGCATGTGGAATGTTTAGAAATTTAAGAGTGCACCTGTAGAGTAAAGGACAATGAAGAATTCAGATTGCAATCCTCAGGAGGATGAAAAATTTCTGTAGGACAACTCTCATTTTCACAATTCAGCTTTGGGGCCCTAGAGTAGCCACAAAAGCGCATTAAACATTTGAACCTCTCCATGACTAAGGAAAATAGCATAACAGAAGTATTCAAGACGAAAACTAAAGACAGAAATATTTAACACAAAAACTAAAGGCGGTAGTATTTACGCATTATCACTGCTCGTATTTGTAAGTGGGCCGCGTAGAACAGCTCCAGGTCCAACCTAAAAATAGTAGTATCCATTAGCATATTCCGCTCTTTGAATGACAACAAAAGATCAGAGGCATCTAGATGCCAAACTGAAGCATGAAATTGAACGGGTTATGCCAACGTACACCATTCAAGCCAGAGAAAAGAAAAGGAGTACTTCAAATGGTGTACTCATAGTTTAAAAAAATCGGGAAAATATGTTCAGTTTGATTACAGAAAGTAACATAATCCATCACATGAAGTAAGTTCCAACAATCATATTCAGTATCCTGATTCTTCAGTTCCAAGAGAAATGAATAATACTATTGGATAGAACATGCAAACTGGTGATCAAGCTCCCAAACAACAAACTTTACAATGCACCAAATTATAATGACATGAAGGACAATAAACACTATTAGACCTCTAGATACAACTTAAGCCCATAAATTTGTGCCAAGCGCAATCAGATAGCGAAAACTTTAGACAAATAGACAGACAACTGAAAGAACTTGATGTACCACTATGTTGTAGAACAGTGATAAAATAAGACGTTGTGCCTCAATCATGTCTCCACTTCCAGATAGATTTAGAATGCCTTGACCATGAATTCCAAGATTAGCATTAGACTGTATCACTGATGATTCCTGACAAGCATGTGAACAAACTATCATACAGAAGGTAATGGCGGGTTAAAGGGGTGTACACCTTACGATGGTAGGCCAATAACATACCCTCAAAACTATCAAATTGCTACCTTCCACTAAAGAAGTTGCAACTCCTGAATCTCTGCCACCATCAATAACCATCCTAGAGTTCCACATAAGGAGCATCTTTACAGACATTCGCAGAGCACCAAAGACCTGAAAATATTAACAACAGTACAGTGCAAATGCACCAAGTAAATGGTTAAAATGTCCAAAAATATGGTAGCCAGCAGAAAACCAACAGGAGATAAATACCTGTACTGTGGAATCACTCATAAGAAGTTCCTCAGCCAGCAGTTCAAATTCTGAATACGGATAATGTGTCAGGCCAAAAGTTAGAGTGGACCGAGATATAAGACTAATTTGTCCTTGAGCCTGAAAATAAGAAAGGAAATAAAAAGGTTCTCAGAACATCTTGAATCGATAGAACAGAATAGACTTTAGAGAGAGAAAACATGACTCCACTAAAAGGACTCTTTGGTTCATAGGAAAAGTGATTTTCCTTTGGTGATATTGTTCATCAGTTTGGTAAGGAATGGAGCAAAGGATAAGCGCAGGACAATTTCTTTTGATTCTGTTTCAAAGGGAAAACACAGGAATTTTACAATCCATTTGGACCTCTTTTTAGACTTCGTACACACAAGTACGAGACTTAAGTCGCTAGTGGCATACTAATAACACAATAGTACTTGTTCATGCGGTTTGACATTGATGTGACTGTGTTTATTAGGATTCCTTTGTTTTTCCTATTCATGTGAACCAAGCAAGTTCACAAAATTCATGCGTTATCAATCCTCTATTTTGCACATGCATTCCTATTTTATTCCTGCATTTTTCATATGCCTACGCTTTTGGGGTCCTGCATAACCTTTTCATATCAGTGCAAATAAGAGTTATATTCTATTACATTTTAGGCAGCGAGCTTAATAGCAGGGAGTTGCGACTACTTAAGAGAAATGAGCCACAAAGCCACAAAAAGGTATATAAGATAATTTATTGGTTGAAGAAAGCACAAGACAAGACACCAGTCACCAGTATAATGGTGGTCCACTTATCTGACAGGAAACAGGACTCTCTGTTAAACAAAATAGTTTATGGTTGTTGTGCGAGTTCATACATACCAATATAAAGGCAAGAGTTAGGATGTCATAATTTTTTGTCTGAGCCTTCTGAAATCTTTAATTCATTTTCATTATTCTTCATCAATGGTTGTGGATAAAAAATAGTCCCCTCTGATCAATAATATACTTATTACCTCCTAATTATAGGCATCGCCTTTTAACTACTCCCTATTGTTAATTTGCATGCATGGAAATTGGTGATTTTCGTGCTTGAAATTTTAGATGCGCATGTGCAACGTTCTTACTTTCGAGTGAAGCGCATTGTCAGTGATTTTCAAACGGCTCAGAAATTTCTTGTTCTTGTAGGTCCATGTTTTCTAGTCTTCTTCCACTACCTAATATTCAAGATAAGAAACTATACTTATGTCATGTGAACTTTTTTCCATGTTTAATTTATGTTAGTCGAACGTGCTTTGTGTGTGCCTTGTCACTACTCTCAACAAAAGTCACAGAAACAAATATTGTGGTATTGGCAAGATCATTTCAATAAACTGTCAATGAAGAATATGTTTTAAGCTCTCGCTCAAAAAGAAAAGATAATGTTTTAAGCCTCAGACCTGAAGACGACTCCAGCGCAGGGGCAGAGAAACTTTTGCATGATTCTTGATAAAAACATTTGTCCAGAGTGGCTCGTCTGGCGGGTCTAAAAAAACTGTATCCGTTTGTGTGCTCATGTTATTATTGCTAACAGTAATACTCTTAGGTACTTCTTCATATAGTGTTCCAGCTGCACCTGCATTTTCCGAACATCCTGAACTCCTCCCACCTGTAAATGTAACAATATTCAAACACCAACATTAAAATATTTGAATAAGCTTGTACAGACTGGGTCATTTCTACCTACTAACCATACAGTTAATACAAATATGGATAGCTAGTCCTCTCAAAATGAATGATAACCTTGGAATATTTACAAAAGGTAGGAAAGAATTGATAAAAGTGAATATGAACTTTTCATTTGGGAAATTTAACCAGCTACTTTGGTTTCTATCAAATTTCAGCTACAGATTCCAACATAAAATACTTTGTCAAACTAAAAGATAGAAACTCTGGACCAGCACGATGAAGTTTGCTACCTAACCTAGAACAGATCATGTTTGTTCACTTCACAGTCTGCCTTTGTGGAAGAAATGAGAATGAGGAGTATATCACTTCGCCATTCTCTCGAAGGGTTCGCTAAACAATATCAGTAACTGAAGCTACCACTCTTCCAAAACGCCAACATCACTCCCTAACAGGTTACCGGCAGAAACTTGTGGTTCTGATCAGTAAGATTCCAGATGTTTAAACCCTAAGTATGTGACCTATATTTGGTAAGAAAGCAATTATGTTCACTGAACTCAGGGTGACGGAAACCTGGGAAAACTTTGCAACCAAGTAAAATTTTCTTTCAGAGGCTAGTTTAAAGTAATATACTTAGTTGTTTGCATTATTGAATAATGTAAGAGGTTCCAAAATAGTTCAATGTTACAATAAACTGAATCCTATGCAATGGTTTTCCAAACCTGTAACAAAGTAGCATCTATTTTACAATCAACATCACTTTGCACCTCGGTTGACATTTAGTCTAAATAATATTTAAAGGCCAGAAAACTAAATTCAGCTCTACCACGAAAACACATACGGCATGAAGATGGCAGATTATGAAGAAAAACAACTCCATGTAACCCAGCAGGTACAACATCAATGAAATTATTGAAAAAAAAAATACTGGAAGCCCGTAGTGAATTACCATGAACAAAAAAATGAGTGTCATCATGCCTACTGAAAACATCAATAGAAACACGTCCTCCACCTCCCCCAGACAAACCATTGCCTCCACAGGCACTTATTTTGCCACCTCCTTGCCTGTTCCAACAAAGTATTAGAGACGGTCAACTGAAATACCAGTGGCATATAACCAACATATGTGAGTAAGACTGAATTCTACATCACCATTAATTAATTAATTAATACTGTTTAAGAAATAAGATTTGTGAAATGTAGATATAATGAGCCCTGTACTTATAGAAGAGGGTGATAGCAGGACCATATACTGCTATTCCATTATTAAATCTAAAATGCTCCAAATATCACCCCCTCTTCACATTCTAAGCGGATAGAAAAAACTGTCGATAAAGTAGAGATGATGAAATCGCGTTGCATATGCACTTCATTATTGAATATTTTACCAGTGACTTATGTTGCCAACCTTTCATTCAACAGAAGTACTTTCTAAATTGCTCTAAACCAGACGGATATGCACACTATGTATGATGTGCAAGCGTACACCAAAACCGTAGCAAAAATACTCACATGGTTGCACAGCCTTAAGATAGGTTGCAAAAATACTCACATGATTGCAGCCTTAAGATAGATGCTTCCCCCAGAGCCGCCCCCTCCATCGGTGCCACCATCTCCGCCATCGGCAAGAACTGTTCCATTCATGACGATCTCCTCCTCTGCAAACAACCACACTACTCCGCCACCGCCACCACCGTAGTCCTCCTCGACGCTAGTAGACCCCCCTTTGCTCCCATAGCTATGCGGGGTCTTAAGCTCAGCCCAGGCGTATATATCGCCGCCCCAAGAGTCCTCTTGAGCTTGCCCCTCCTTGACATAGCAGCTGGCACCACGGCCACCGTGCCCACCGCCATCCCCATACGTCCCGGTGGGTTCGCCGCTGGTCTTATCGGGCGGGGTGCCGGCAAGCGCAGTGGTGTCGATGACGGCGTCGTCGCCGAGAGTGATGTTGGTGGCCGCGAGAGACACCCACCCGGCCACGATGCGGGCTCCCCGGCCGAAACGGATGTCGCGTGACAGATTGGCGGAGACGACGCACCCTGGCATCTGGCATGTGACGGCGACGCCGTCGAGGAGCTGGAGGCTGCCATTCCCGCTGATGAAGATGCCGCCGCCTCCGAGGCGCACGGAATCGGGGACCACGCAGCGGGTGTCGAGGTCGCCCACGCCGCCTAGGTCGCCGGCGCAGGTCGCCGCCGGCGCGGCCGGCGGCGGCGGCAGCGCTGGGGGCGGGGGCGGCGTGTAGTCGTGGAACATGAGGACCGAGTAGGCGTCCGCGTCCTGGTCCCCCCGATCGTGAGCCCCGGGGGGGCTAGGGTTCCCCGATGCGGCGGCGATGAGGGCGAGGAGGAGGAGATGGTGGATGCGACAGGCGGAGGGGGAGGGAAATGTGGTTGGCCATGGGGTGGGAAGCATGAGAGTACGGGAGTCCTAAATGGGGAAAGGCCAAGGCTGGTGTTAAAGGCAGCGCGGCGGCGGCGGCGATCGCCGGAGACGGCGAGGTGGGGTTTGTTTGGTGATAGTTTGTTTGCTTTCCACTCTTCCGTTACCGAATGGGTATGGGTGCGCTGCGGTGGGAGAGTGAGATTTGGGTTAAGTAGGTGGGGCCATGGGGCAGAGACACAGCCAAAAGGGATCAGGCGTTTTTACTGCTCCCAGTAACTTGTCTCACATTTGCGAATCTAGATAAATCTGATGTCTAATTCGGAAATGAGGGAGTAGAGCATTTTGATTCACAAACCAAAATTAGAAAGATGTATGATTCCGATAGAATGTCCACACGAATTGTATTGGATTTAACTTGTTATAAATTTTGTCCGGTCCTACCAAAGAAGACGATTGAGTGGACTAAAGTATTTTTTTGAGATTAGTGAAAATAAATCCTTACAAAATAAATCGTATGGTATTCAACTATACAAATCAAAACACCCAAACATAGAAGTCATATTGGTCTCAATACCTCTAAAGACATATACATATCTTTTAAATAAATTAGGCCCTTAACTTTTTTTGTTATAGCAATTAAATAGGAAGTGTTCAACCAGCGCAATGTTCAAAAACATTCAGCCATCATCAAACATCAATGTGGTTTTGAATCTCAATCGGGCATCCTCAACTAAATGGCACTAACATTTTTGGTTTAAATCTCCACGTTACCGTGACACGCTGAGGCTATTTTCTAGAACATCCTCCAAACAACCAAAGCCACGGTCACATGGCACATGTTATCTTTCTTCACATTGCTCCATTACCTCATGTGTCTCTCCTTTGGCCCTCTCCGTGAGCCTGCAACTTCATGTCACATCCACGTCATTTTCATCACCACCACTATTTATCTCTCCACTCCTATAAAAGACTAAAAGGGGTATTAATAATCATGTGAGGTCGGGGAGGTGAAAGTGCGCCAGCTAGTGTGGTCCTAAAACAAGCTTGTGTCGCATGAGGATGGAGGATTCCCACGTGACATTGCTCAACAGTCGTGGCAGGACGGATCAACGGAGGACCACTTGATTTGTGGCATCACCATGGTTGTACAAACAGCGGTGGTGCTCGACTCAACCTATGTGCCAAGTGATATCATGGGTTTTGAAATCCCACTTTGATTTCTTAACATTTATGTGCTAATCCCTACAAGTACTCCCTCCGGTCAGTAAAAAATCGACGCGGTGGGAAGAGTACCGTTGTGTATTGATAGGCACACTCCTGCATCAATTAAAGTTGACCGAAGGTAGTATAAGATAACATAGTGCAATGACATCATATGTTCTAGAACCTAGCTAGTGCTGCCATATTCTGCATGCCATCCACGAGAACAAACGGAAAGCTACTTGTGTTGAACATGTTGTGTTTTTGTTTCTTCGTAAAAATGTCGTATGTAGTGTTTATTGCCAAAGATATAAATAACATATATACGTCTAAATACTAAAAGGTTGCATCTTTTTGTCCGTAAACTACCGGATTTCTGAATGGGTACACTCATGAACAAGGATGTTGACAATTGAGTGAGTGAGCTTGTGGAGTTGAAAGTGCATCAACTCATGTGTGGTCCCAAACAACTTCGTGTCCCATGGGTAGAGGATTCCCACAAGGTATTGTTTAGCAACCGTGGGAAATGATCAACCACTTCCCACCTGGCTCCACGGAATGGAATATCGAACATGTTGTATTGGTACTTTTTTGTTAAAATGGTCTATCTGCCCTTTGTTGCCAAAAATACAAATAAAAACATCAATGGTGCATATAAGAGATTTATTGCATGATATAATCCTAACTCCTATAGGTTATAGGTAAAGTCGTGGGGCTACCTTAGAGCCAAAACGGGTCTTAAACACTCAGCTTGTGTTTTTACATAGTATGGCAAATGGCCATGTTCTTGCACCAAAATTTATATGGATATAATTGTATCAATTTGTTGCATGTGTATTATTTATAAGATTTTCAAAACTTAAAATATGTTTATTATTCAAAAAATGGAAGCATGGTCTTATATATCCAAATATTGATTGTAACTTTACCTTGGAGAGCCTCTCCTTTCTATGTTTGAAGTAAGTTGGATGACCCCTATAAATATGCGATACTAGCTAGAAATAATCATATTATGTAGAACATAGCATAAGAATCTTGTAGCCATGTGCACTGATGAGTGCAGAGAGCACACCGTTGGGGAACCTCAAGAGGAAGGTATGATGAGCACAGTAGCACATTTTTCCTCAGTAACAAACCAAGGTTTAATTGACCAGTAGGAGAAACGCGTGACTTCTGAAGGTGTTGCTAGCTGACTTGTGGTAGGACGCACTATCGGCGCCAGCAACAACGTGGAACCTGCACACAACACAACCAAAATACTTTGCCCCAACTTACAGTGAGGTTGTCAATCTCACTGATTTTGCTGAACATAAAGGATTAAATGTATAGTATGAAAAGAGATGTTTGTTTGAAGTGAAATTAAAGAGAACAGTGCTTGCAGTAAACAAACAGAACATGATGATTGTATTAGTGTAAAAGAAAGGACCGGGATCCACAGTTCACTAGGGGTGTCTCTCCATAAAGATATATAACATGATGGGTGAACAAATTACAGCTGGGCAATTGACAGAATAAAGACCATACATGACAAGATGATTACTATGTGATTCGTTTAGGCATTACAACATAATATATAGATCGTAATCCAACTAAGTCTATGACTAATAATTCACCTTCCGGTTATCATCTGAACCCGTTCCAGTATTAAGTTGCAAGCAATAGATTATCGCATTAAGCAATGTGTGTAAAGTAAACAATATAATTATTCTTATACAAAACATTGTTGCTTTCTCCCTAGTAGCAACAGCACATCTACAATCTTAAAAGTTATTATCACTCTTTCAGAAAACTAGAGGCATTAACCTACTATCGAGCATAAATACTCCCTCTTGGAGTCACAAGCATTTACTTGGCCAGAGTATCTACTAGCAACGGAGAGCATGCAAGATCACGAATAATATATGACAAGTATATAATCAATCTCAATGTAGTATTCAATATTCATCGGATCCCAGCAAACACAACATGTAACATTACATAAAGATGATCTTGATCATGATAGGCAGCTCACAAGATCTAAATATGAGGCACAAATTGGAGAACATAACCATCTAGCTACTGTTGTGGATCCGTAGTCCAGGGATGAACTACTCACACATCACTTCGGAGGCGAGCATGTCTATGTAGAGGCATCCGGTGATGATCTCCCTCTCCGGTAGGGTGCCGGGAAGAGCTCCAGAATCATCCCGAGCTAGGGTCAGCGATGGCGGCCGTGATGGAACTTTTTGTGGATGGAGGCTCGGGTATTTAGGTTTTTCCCGAGATCGTGAATAAATAGGCAGAAGGGAGAGGTCGGTGGATGCCTGGGGGGCCCACACCACCCCTTGGCGTGGCTAGGGCTTGGGCCGCGCCAAGGCATGGTCTGGCAGCCCTGTGGCGCCTCTTCGTCCCTCCTCCGGACTTTGTCTTCGTTACGTTACGGTAAAATATGAACTTCGGTTTTTGTTTCATCTAATTCCGAGAATATTTCCTGTACAAATTTTCTGAAATATAAAACAGCAAAAAACAGGAAACTGACACTATGTTATCTTGTCAATAGATTAGTACCGAAAATGTATAAAAGTGCAACAAAGTGTAAGCAAAATATATATAAATTGGTGTAAAATAAGCATGGAGCATCAAAAATTATAGATACATTTGCAACGTATCATGCACCTATGATGTACAAATGTAAATTAATTGAACCGTAATATAGTAACACCTTAGGTTCAAGTCTTGTCTAATAATTTCATTCCCAAATTTGTATGCATAAGTTCTTTAAAATTGTTGATAGAGTAGTTCATATAGAAAGTTTTAGGATATTAATTTAATCGTATGAAACAAAACAACATAAGCAGCAATATATTCCCGTCAAATTACCGATTTTTTTTGTCATGAGACTTTAACTAGAGAATCACTAATAGTTTACATGCCTAGTCAAGGTGGTTGCATTCTTCCTAATTCACCATTCATGTCATGTTTGTCTCATCAAGGTAGATTATTCTTTCAGTGGGAAGTGATGTTTTTGGAGTGATGAGTGAACGCCCTCCTCCATTAGTTTGGACCCTTGATTCAACCATAGTACATTAGTTCATAAACAGTATCAGAGCAAAGATATCTCGAGCTTCAAGACAGAGTTGACGAAAATTAAATAAAAATTAGTAGACTGATATCATTTCACATTTAGGTCTCACCATGAGCCGCATGTGAGTGTTCAAGTAATATAATGCATTTCCCATATTTTCCCATTAGTATGAGCTTCGGAGAGAACTAGCGGAAATATGAAATTCAATATGGTATCAGAACGTAGGGGTCTGAAGTTTAAATATGGCCAAAGCTATTATAACAAATGTAGTTGTGGCATACATTGCACATCCAATATCTAGGGCTTAGACGGTAAGTGTTGAATATATTGTCCAACTTCTCCATATGTTAGGATATTTTGGGTCAAACCGGTTGGTGCATGATTCAATAGTAAGCTGCTTATAGTTATATGTGTGTAAAAGACTACGAAGATTCTTCTTTTACACCTTTTAGTCAAAGATTAGCTAATAAATTGACATGGTAAATACTTTGTTTTTATACCTTCTGGTAGAAAATATTGTAAATATTTTGTTACTTGCTCATTGGCAGGAAGGCACCATCAACATGTTGTTTCAGAAAATCACATGCAAAGGAGACATATATTTTTGGTCTGTTTATGTCTCACTCCACATAACTGTTCTTAAGTCTTGGTCACCTAAGAAAAGTGCAACCACAATTCAAAGAAAAGTTTCAGTTAAATTTGCACTTTTCTATGAAAATCGGTTGCATTTTTTAACTATGGTTGCAATATTTTGGGTGACCGAGATTTTAGAGAGAAAAAAATCAGTCGACCGAGACATAGTAAATCCGTACCTTCCTTTTTTGTTTTGAGATGAGAATACGAGAGGGCAATACACTAAAGAAACAAGAGCATTATTGTAAAGAAAACACCAGCAGAGTAATTACAACCACGCTCGAGTTAAGTGGAATATACAGAACCATACAACACGCCACCACGGCACACACTGATCTCTCTCCTGGAATGAGCAATATTACAAGCAATAGCATTGTTAGAACGGCTAATCATGGTGACAAGAACGCAGGCTGCAAATCTTCCCAAATCCTATTCCATGAGGCCATTCCGTGCTGCACGCAGAGGGCAACCATCGTCCACGTGTGAGCTAATGAAGAGCGAGAAAAAGAACAACGGACAATCAGCCTCCCAAATGTTTGATTGGGGATGAAGTGTTTGATTTGATAGAGACCAGCAGCAGGGAGGAAGAAGATCAGTCCAGCCTCGACGACGAGGAACATCGCAGAATGCAGCGACGTGGTGCATTATTGCTTCGTTTTTTTGTGTACACATGGCGCAACGTGCTCCCGTTGCCGGGTATCCAGACATTCCGTCGTAGTCCGGCCAGATGGCAAATTGGCGACAGAATGACGGTAGAGGTTTGGGCCCGTTTGATATCCTAGAGCTCCCTGGTGATGGCTCAGTTATAATGTCCCTGCTAATATTCTCTCTCCCTCTCACAAAGTAATGTGACCGGGTCCGTCCCACGTGTGACGGTTCGTGCTCCGTGATTATCGGGCGAACGGTTAGGCGATTTGGGAGGCGATCAGATCTTCGTCTCCGTCTTCCCCGTCTCCGACGAGTCCAAAGGCAGTAGTCCCTGTCGTTGCCAACATCTCTCCTTTCGCTTGGCGATCGCGGCCTGCGGCGACCATGCGTTGACAGGTTCTGGTTTCCAAACTTATTCTCCACCATAATCCTTTCGTGTGTACTAGGGCATACGATCGTAAAACGCTTCACCTAGACGAGGAAAGAGAGTGACGAGGAAAGAGAGTGCCACAGTTTAGAGGGAGGATGGATCAGATGGAGGGTTTGATGAGAGGTTTGAAGTTGTCGGATGCCGAGAGTCAGGGTGTGAAGGTTGGACAGAGCTCGCTGTTAAAGGGAGGGGCGAGGGTAGAGCAGGCGGTGGGCAAAATTCTGGCAAGCAAACCGGCGATTCCTGAGGCGATCATGAGTGCTCTGGGTCCAATATGGTGTCCGCTGAAAGGTATTGAGTGCAAAGAGATAGGAGAGAATATTTTCCTGTTCACCTTTCTGCAGCCCGGATGTTGGGGGGATGACCCCCGGTATGCCAAAGGCATGCCAAAACCGGATGGTTTAGGCCATTAAGATACCGGTTTAATGATTATACCGGAGCATGAAGTTAAGAGTTTGGCTAAGTGAAGCTAAGCCGGTATCCCCAGGAGGGGTATACCGGAACCGGATAGAGAAGACACCGGGCTACCGGTAAGAAGTACACTGTAGCACGTCGACAGGGCTGGTCAAAGATTCTCTCCAGAGCTAGAAGACAAAGATGAGCTAAGCAAAGTAGCTTTAAACGAAGCCCTGACGATAAAGAAGAGGATGACGTTGAAAGAAGCCAGTAGTTTGTCTAGTCAAAGATGCCATTAGGGTTTCTTCCCCTGTAAGCCAGCCTCTCCCCTATATAAGGAGAGGGGGGAGCCCTCTTCACGGGCACGTATGTGAGTCCTTGTATCCAGAAACCTATAACTTGTTGAGATCAATGAAGAAGAAGATCTAGAGCGAGTTCTTCCTTATGTCTTTCTTCTTCTACCTCTAGCCTTGGCTAAGTTCTTGAGGAAAGCATCCGGAAGTTCGTCCCATCTAATCACAAACCCTCCCCCGAATCCTCTAGCGTCCATTCGGCCCCAACTTAAGCCATCCTATGGCATCTGTCTGTTCACCACGACGACAGTTGGGCCCACCGTGGGGCATGAAGTGGCGCTTGCTGGAGTTCACATTCGGGTGGGCATCCTCGACGTCGCCGGCCAGCGGACCGTGTCGGCGCTGGTGCAGCGCATCTACTCCATGGACTTCATCTACGACAACACGGGCTGCTTCGCCAACGGCGGCATCTTCCCCAAGAACGACCGCATCATCGAGTTCGGCAGCCACCGCGTCTACTTCGGCACTGTCCCTGTGCGCCAGCGCCTCTCGCCGGTGCTGGTGGCGCCGGATCCGCCAAGGTCGCTCTATGCTGGCTGCGCCGCCGGCAGCGTCGAGGTGATGATGGCTGGTGCGGTTGACGCAGGCAAGGAGGCTGTGGACGAAGGTGTCGGTCGCGCGGCATCGACCCGTGCGGCCAAACCACCGCTGGAGCGTGACGCAGGCGCTGCGGGAACATCTTCCGCGCCACCGGAAACACCCCTTCAAGCGGCGATGAACGTGCTGGCGACGCCCATCGCGCAGGACATCGACCCGGCAGCGGCTCAGGCGGAGCTGGAGGCACAACGCCAGAAGCTGCTCGCGAACGGCGCCGACATCGTCCGGGCGCAGCGCGAGCTGAACCTAACCCTACGTGAGTACAACGCTGCCCATGGCTTTGCTTCTATTAGCGCTCATGCTGCTAGGATACCGGAGAACCGGCTTAAGGCTCGCAATCTAGATCAGGATTTGCGTAAGGAGATTCTTGCTAGGCAAAAGTACTTCTGCATCTGTGAGCATCGTAGAGAAACCAAAGTATAGTAGCCCGGATAAAACCATAAAAGCTGCTAAGGCTGCAGTAGAGCTGTGTGATTCGCTTTCCGGAGACGCTTTGGCAAAACAGCAAGAGCGTGTAAGAGAGTTGCTTGAAACCATCGAGCAGCAAAACGCTGAGCAGCTCGCTAGGCTGAACAAGGCTGTGGCCTCAAAATCTGCGCGTTCAACAAAGAATGCCGGAAGCAAGTCCCATGGGCAGGCATCGTCCCCCCATCCGGACAGAAGAAGAGAAAAAGCGATGAATGCGCAGCAGATGATTGTGTACGATCCGGTTCTTGCCGGAAAACAACAAGCCGGGCAACATGATGCCGGTAGAAAAAGCCAGGGGGCAGATCGAGGCTACGCCAAAGGAGGCTATGCCGGAAACAATCATGCCGGTAGACACGAGACCGGGCAAAATTATCGAGCTGCGAGGGCAGCGTACGAAGAGGAAACACTTCCACCAAGGTACCGGCAGGCAAGGGCCGCGGTACCGGAACCTTACGATGAAGCTGATTCGACGAGACTCACTGCATACCGGAACCCGTTGGGGGAACGCTTGAGAGAAAGGCACCTGCCGGAACGGGATGCGAGGCACTGATGGCGTGTAACTCACACGTTCGTTGGGAACCCCAAGAGGAAGGTATGATGCGCACAGCAGCAAGTTTTCCCTCAGAAAGAAACCAAGGTTTATCGAACCAGGAGGAGCCAAGAAGCACGTTGAAGGTTGATGGCGGTGGGATGTAGTGCGGCGCAACACCAGAGATTCCGGCGCCAACGTGGAACATGCACAACACAACCAAAGTACTTTGCCCCAACGAAACAGTGAGGTTGTCAATCTCACCGGCTTGCTGTAACAAAGGATTAACCGTATTGTGTGGAAGATGATTGTTTGCGAGAAAACGAGTAAAGAACAAGTATTGCGAGCAGATTTGTATTTCGAGTATAAAAGAATGGACCGGGGTCCATAGTTCACTAGAGGTGTCTCTCCCATAAGATAAAAGCATGTTGGGTGAACAAATTACAGTCGGGCAATTGACAAATAGAGAGGGAATAACAATGCACATACATGTTATGATAAGTACAGTGAGATTTAATTGGGCATTACGACAAAGTACATAGACCGCCATCCAGCTGCATCTATGCCTAAAAAGTCCACCTTCGAGGTTATCATCCGAACCCCTTCCGGTATTAAGTTGCAAAGCAACGAGACAATTGCATTAAGTATGGTGCGTAATGTAATCAACAACTACATCCTTAGACATAGCATCAATGTTTTATCCCTAGTGGCAATAGCACATCCACAACCTTAGAACTTTCGTCACATGTCCCGAGATATCAATGGAGGCATGAACCCACTATCGAGCATAAATACTCCCTCTTGGAGTTAAGAGCAAAAACTTGGCCGAGCCACTACTAATAACGGAGAGCATGCAAGATCATAAACAACACATAGGTAATAACTTGATAATTAACATAACATAGTATTCTCTATCCATCGGATCCAGACAAACACAACATAGAGTATTACGGATAGATGATCTTGATCATGTTAGGCAGCTCACAAGATCCAACAATGAAGCACAATGAGGAGAAGACAACCATCTAGCTACTGCTATGGACCCATAGTCCGGGGGTGAACTACTCACTCATCACTCCGGAGAGCGACCATGGCGGTGAAGAGTCCTCCGGGAGATGAATCCCTCTCCGGCGGGGTGCCGGAGGAGATCTCCAGAATCCCCCGAGATGGGATTGGCGGCGGCGGCGTCTGCGGAAGGTTTTCCGTATCGTGGCTCTCGATGCGGGGGTTTCGCGACGGAGGCTTTAAGTAGGCGGAAGGGCAACGCGGGGGCCACATGAGGGCCCCACACCATAGGTCGGCGCGGCCGGGGCACGGGCCGCGCCGCCCTAGTGTGGCGGCGCCTCGTGGCCCCACTTCGACTCCTCTTCGGTCTTCGGAAGCTTCGTGGCAAAATAGGACCACGGGCGTTGATTTCGTCCAATTCGAGAATATTTCGTTACTAGGATTTCCGAAACCAAAAACAGCGAAAACGACAAGCTGGCTCTTCGGCATCTTGTTAATAGGTTAGTTCCGAGAAAATGCACGAATATGACATAAGGTGTGCATAAAACATGTAGATATCATCAATAATGTGGCATGGAACATAAGAAATTATCGATACGTCGGAGACGTATCGGCATCCCCAAGCTTAGTTACTGCTCGTCCCGAGCGGGTAAAACGATAACAAAGATAATTTCTGAAGTGACATGCCATCATAACCTTGATCATACTATTTGTAAACATATGTAATGAATGCAGCGATCAAAACAAAGGTAATGACATGAGTAAACAAGTGAATCATAAAGCAAAGACTTTTCATGAATAGTACTTCAAGACAAGCATCAATAAGTCTTGCATAAGAGTTAACTCATAAAGCAATAAATCAAAGTAAAGGTATTGGAGCAACACAAAGGAAGATTAAGTTTCAGCGGTTGCTTTCAACTTGTAACATGTATATCTCATGGATAATTGTCAACATAGAGTAATATAACAAGTGCAATATGCAAGTATGTAGGAATCAATGCACGGTTCACACAAGTGTTTGCTTCTTGAGGTGGAGAGAGATAGGTGAACTGACTCAACATAAAAGTAAAAAGAATGGTCCTTCAAAGAGGAAAGCATCGATTGCTATATTTGTGCTAGAGCTTTTATTTTGAAAACATGAAACAATTTTGTCAACGGTAGTAATAAAGCATATGAGTTATGTAAATTATATCCTACAAGTTGCAAGCCTCATGCATAGTATACTAATAGTGCCCGCACCTTGTCCTAATTAGCTTGGACTACCGGATCATCGCAATACACATGTTTTAACCAAGTGTCACAATGGGGTACCTCCATGCCGCTCGTACAAAGGTCTAAGGAGAAAGCTCGCATTTTGGATTTCTCGCTTTTGATTATTCTCAACTTAGACATCCATACCGGGACAACATGGACAACGAGATAATGGACTCCTCTTTAATGCATAAGCATGTGGCAACAATTATTATTCTCATATGAGATTGAGGATATATGTCCAAAGCTGAAACTTCCACCATGAATCATGGCTTTAGTTAGCGGCCCAATGTTCTTCTCTAACAATATGTATGCTCCAACCATTAAGGTGGTAGATCTCTCTTACTTCGGACAAGACGGACATGCATAGCAACTCACATGATATTCAACAAACAATAGTTGATGGCGTCCCCGAAACATGGTTATCGCACAACAAGCAACTTAATAAGAGATAAAGTGCATAAGTACATATTCAATACCACAATAGTTTTTAAGCTATTTGTCCCATGAGCTATATATTGTAAAGGTGAATGATGGAAATTTAAAGGTAGCACTCAAGCAATTTACTTTGGAATGGCGGAGAAATACCATGTAGTAGGTAGGTATGGTGGACACAAATGGCATAGTGGTTGGCTCAAGGATTTTGGATGCATGAGAAGTATTCCCTCTCGATACAAGGTTTAGGCTAGCAAGGTTATTTGAAACGAACACAAGGATGAACGGTGCAGCAAAACTCACATAAAAGACATATTGTAAACATTATAAGACTCTACACCGTCTTCCTTGTTGTTCAAAACTCAATACTAGATATTATCTAGACTCTAGAGAAACCAAATATGCAAACCAAATTAGCAAGCTCTAAGTGTTTCTTCATTAATGGGTGCAAAGTATATGATGCAAGAGCTTAAACATGAGCACAACAATTGCCAAGTATCAAATTATCCAAGACATTTTAGAATTACTACATGTAGCATTTTCCAATTCCAACCATATAACAATTTAACGAAGAAAAAACTTCGCCATGAATACTATGAGTAAAGCCTAAGGACATACTTGTCCATATGCTACAGCGGAGCGTGTCTCTCTCCCACAAAGTGAATGCTAGGATCCATTTTATTCAAACAAAACAAAAACAAAAACAAACCAACGCTCCAAGCAAAGTACATAAGATGTGACGGAATAAAAATATAGTTTCGGGGGAGGAACCCGATAATGTTGTCGATGAAGAAGGGGATGCCTTGGGCATCCCCAAGCTTAAACAGCTTGAGTCTTCTTAGAATATGCGAGGGGTGAACCACCGGGGCATCCCCAAGCTTAGAGCTTTCACTCTCCTTGATCATATTGTATCATACTCCTCTCTTGATCCTTGAAAACTTCCTCCACGCCAAACTCGAAACAACTCATTAGAGGGTTAGTGGACAATAAAAATTAACATGTTCAGAGGTGACACAATCATTCTTAACACTTCTGGACATTGCATAAAGCTACTTGGACATTAATGGATCAAAGAAATTCATCCAACATAGCAAAAGAGGCAATGCGAAATAAAAGGCAGAATCGACAAAACAGAACAATCCGTAAAGATGGATTTTATTGAGGCACCAGACTTGCTCAAATGAAAATGCCCAAATTGAATGAAAGTTGCGTACATATCTGAGGATCACTCACGTAAATTGGCTTAATTTTCTGAGTTACCTACGGAGAATTAGACCCAGATTCGTGACAGCAAAGAAATGCTGTTTACTGCGCGATAATCCAAATCTAGTATTCACTTTACTATCAAAGATTTTACTTGGCACAACAAAACTCAAAACTAAGATAAGGAGAGGTTGCTACAGTTGTAAACAACTTCCAAGACTCAAATATAAAACAAAAATACTGTAGTAAAAACATGGGTTGTCTCCCATAAGCGCTTTTCTTTAACGTCTTTCAGCTAGGCGCAGAAAGTGTATATCAAGTATTATCAAAGGGTGGTGCATCTACAGCGGGGTTTGGAGTTTTCTCAACCATGCATAGTATATTGGATACATAAGTTTCAGCGTCTCCCTTTTCATTAGTCTTGGGCTTGCTACTCTCATCGAACAAATTTTTAGGAACAAGCCAAGCATAGTTATTTTCTAGTGCATCATTCATAGCTAGGAGTTTACATGGTATTGGTGCTTTGATCTCCCCACCATCATTAATATTATTATGTACCTTATTCTATCCATGTCCATTTTTTCAAGGAGACCAACAAAATTAGTATGAGAACCAAGCATATTAAATTTAGCAAAGACCTTTCTAGCCTCTCTTGCTAGACCACCAAATTCTCTAAAAAGGGTTTCTAAAACAAAATCTTTCTTTTCCCCCTCTTCCATATCACCGAGTGTAAGAAACATGTGTTGGATTATAGGATTGAGATTAACAAATTTAGTTTCCAACATGCGAACTAGAGCAGCGGCAGCAATTTCATAAGTAGGAGCAAGTTCTACCAAGTGTCTATCTTCAAAATCTTCAACGGTACTAACATGATTGAAAAATTGTTTCTCCCAACTATAGACCCGCGTCCTACCGGTATGTCTTTTGTGGTAAAATTAAAAAGAAACATGATGAATCAAGTAAAGTAAATGCAAGTAACTATTTTTTTTGTGTTTTTGATATAGAGTGCAAGACAATAAATAGAGTAAAGCTAGCAACTAATTTTTTTGTGTTTTGATATAATGCAGCAAACAAAGTAGTAAATAAAATAAAGCAAGACAAAAACAAAGTCAAGAGATTGGGAAGTGGAGACTCCCCTTGCGGCGTGTCTTGATCTCCCCGAGCAACGGCGCCGAGAAAAGAGCTTGATGGCGTGTAACTCACACGTTCGTTGGGAACCCCAAGAGGAAGGTATAATGCGCACGGCGGCAAGTTTTTCCTCGAGAAAGAAACCAAGGTTTGTCGAACCGGGAGGAGCCAAGAAGCACGTTGAAGGTTGATGGCGGCGGGATGTAGTGCGGCTCAACACCGGAGATTCGGCGCCAACGTGGAACACTGCACAACACAACCAAAGTACTTTGCCCCAACGAAACGAGTGAGGTTGTCAATCTCACCGAGCTTGCTTTGTAACAAAGGATTAACCGTATTGTGTGGAAGATGATTGTTTGCGAGAAAACGAGTAAAGAACAAGTATTGCGGCAGATTTGTATTTCGGTATAAAAGAATGGACCGGGGTCCACGGTTCACTAGAGGTGTCTCTCCCATAAGATAAAAGCATGTTGGGTGAACAAATTACGATCGGGCAATTGACAAATAGAGAGGGCATAACAATGCACATACATGTCATGATAAGTACAATGAGATTTAATTGGGCATTACGACAAAGTACATAGACCGCCATCCAGCTGCATCTATGCCTAAAAAGTCCACCTTCGGGTTATCATCCGAACCCCTTCCGGTATTAAGTTGCAAAGCAACGAGACAATTGCATTAAGTATGGTGCATAATGTAATCGGCAACTACATCCTTAGACATAGCATCAATGTTTTATCCCTAGTGGCAACGACACATCCACAACCTTAGAACTTTACATCACTTCGTCCCGAGATATCAATGGAGGCATGAACCCACTATCGAGCATAAATACTCCCTCTTGGAGTTAAGAGCAAAAACTTGGCCGAGCCTCTACTAATAACGGAGAGCATGCAAGATCATAAACAACACATAGGTAATAACTTGATAATTAACATAACATAGTATTCTCTATCCATCGGATCCCGACAAACACAACATAGAGTATTACAGATAGATGATCTTGATCATGTTAGGCAGCTCACAAGATCCAACAATGAAGCACAATGAGGAGAAGACAACCATCTAGCTACTGCTATGGACCCATAGTCCGAGGGTGAACTACTCACTCATCACTCCGGAGGCGACCATGGCGGTGAAGAGTCCTCCGGGAGATGAATCCCCTCTCCGGCGGGGTGCCGGAGGAGATCTCCCAGAATCCCCCGAGATGGGATTGGCGGCGGTGGCGTCTCTGGAAGGTTTTCCGTATCGTGGCTCTCGGTACTGGGGGTTTCGCGACGGAGGCTTTAAGTAGGCGGAAGGGCAACACGGGGGGCCACACGAGGGCCCCACACCATAGGTCGGCGCGGCCAGGGCCTGGGCCGCGCCGCCCTAGTGTGGCGGCGCCTCGTGGCCCCACTTCGACTCCTCTTCGGTCTTCCGGAAGCTTCGTGGCAAAATAGGACCCTGGGCGTTGATTTCGTCCAATTCGAGAATATTTCGTTACTAGGATTTACTGAAACCAAAAACGATGAAAACGACAATCGGCTCTTCGGCATCTTGTTAATAGGTTAGTTCCAGAAAATGCACGAATATGACATAAGGTGTGCATAAAACATGTAGATATCATCAATAATGTGGCATGGAACATAAGAAATTATCGATACGTCGGAGACGTATCAGGCACCGTCTGGATAGAGTGTACTTGTCTGAAATGATCGAGGCAGAAGGCCCTCCGGGTCCAAAATGCTTTGGTCCAAGAATCATGAAATAAGAACCAGAGAAAGATGATGAAGACCCCAACTCTTGTCATGATGAGCTTGTTGATCAAGTCACTTCCTTGAGGAGGCACAATGCTCTTCTCTTGGAGGTCAATGCTCTTTAAGAAGAAGCCTTGGATGAATATTACCGCTTGTTCAAAGAGAAGACCTCATGTTGCAACCATGAAGAAGAAATTGCCACTCTTGAGATCACCAAGGCCAAGCTATTGAGTTTGAGTAGCAAGCAAGAAGAGTCTTTGGTGGAATGTCTCCGCATGAGCAAGGAGAAGGATACTTGTTGTGATCATGAGGAGGAAATAGCCGCCTTGAAGAGAAGGGAAGCCAAGCTCATGGAGGTCAATTCCATGCAAGAAGAAGCTTTGAAGGAGTACTTTCCCTTGAGCAGGGACCATGCGTGTTGCACTCATGAAAGTGATGTTGCCAAGTTGGAGAGTGACAAGCGCTTACTCATGAAGATGAACGCTCTCCAAGAAGAAGCTTTGATGGAACACTTCCGGGTGAACAAGGCAAAGGAAGTCCAAGTGTTTGATATTTTCCATCCTCACCCGGAGCATGAAGATGAAGTCAATCGTTTGAAGGCCAAAGTTGATAGACTCCAAGTTCAAGCCAAGTACTTGGAAGGAGTCATTGAAGCTAGAGATGGAGCCAAAGAGGGCTCTTGCAATGAAGGAGGAGCGGCTATCAAGCCAAAGAGGAAGAGGAATAAGAGGACCAAGAAGAAGAAGAACAAGGAGAACATGAAGATCAACCTTGAGGAGAGCAACGCTAGCTCAAGAAGAGATGGAGTACCCAACTCCGCCTCGACGGGTTTCGCCGGCTCTAACAACCCTTCTCATGTTCTTTTTGTTGATTACTATGGACATATTCGTGCTCGCTTTATTGGTCCTCAAAAGGAAAATGTTGATTGGACTATTTGGGTTCCCAAACCCCTTGTTACTAACATGCTAGGACCCATTGAAAAATGGGTACCTAAATCCAAGACTTGATTCCTTGTAGGACTATGCTTCCGGTGGCGCTAAATGGGTGGTTGATAGTGGAGCCACAAGTCATATGACCGGAAGCAAGGATATAGTTGTCGACCTCGAGCCTTCTCACTCTACCGTATCATATGGCGACAACACGTGCTCTAAGGTATTGGGTCTTGGCAAGGTGGTGGTAACACCCGACATCTCACTTGTGAATGTCCTCCTTGTCGAGACCCTTGGTTACAACTTACTCTCCGTTCATCAAATTGCTCGTATGGGTCTATGCACATTTTTGATGAACATATGGTGGTCCTCTTGTGGAGCAAGACACTCAATGTAGCTTTTGTTGGATATGTAGAGAACGGTTTGTATGTTGTCGATTTCTCCGGAAAGACAACATCTTCCGCTCTTTGCCTATTCGCCAAAGGTGACAAGGGTTGGTTATGGCATCGCCGACTAGCCCATGTCAACATGAGGACTTTGCAAATTCTCCACAAGGGTGGCCACATTCTCGGACTAAAAGATGTCTATTTTTGCAAGGATCGTGTTTGTAGGGCTTGCGTACAAGGAAAAATGCATGGAGCTCCTCACAAGGCCAAGACTATCATCTCTACCACAAGATGCTTGGAGCTCCTACATGTTGATCTCTTCGGTCCACCATCTCATGAAAGTCTTGGAGGAAAGAAGTATTGCCTCATCATCGTTGATGACTATTCACGCTATTGTTGGGTATTCTTCTTCAAGTACAAGAGTGAGACTCAACGGACCATGATGGAGTTTGCCAACCAAGTTCAACGCAAGTACGACAACAAGATCCTCGCAATAAGGAGCGAGAATGGAACGGAGTTCAAGAACTACACCTTGGATGACTTCCTTGGTGAAGAAGGAATCCAACACCAATACTCCATGCCATATAATCCCCAACAAAATGGGGTCGCCGAAAGGAAGAATCGAACCTTGATCGAAGCCGCTCGAACCATGATGATGGAATACAAGTCTAACTACAATTTTTGGGCGGAAGCTATCTCTACCGCATGCCACGCTACTAATCGCCTCTACTTTCGCAAAGGTCTTGAGAAGACACCATATGAGATCCTCACCGGCAACAAGCCAAATGTGTCATACTTCAAGGTCTTCGGATGCAAATGCTACGTGCTTGTCAAAGACACTCGCCTATCCAAGTTTGATTCAAGAGCTCAAGAAGGAATTTTCGTTGGCTATGCTACGGATTCTCACGCCTATAGAGTCTTCAACAAGTCAAGTGGGCGTGTTGTAGAATCTTGTGATGTGACATTCGATGAAGATGATAGATCTTTGGAGGAGCGAAGTGCTTCTTGTGAGAAAGGAGATGCAATTCCTCCGGATACCATAGGAAGGATGGGTGTTAGCATTCGCCGACCTCAAGAGCTACCTTCTATGAGTACCGGGGAAGGAACAAGTTCTACCCAAGTGGAGCCATCTACACCACAAGGCCAAGCTTCTTCCGTTGATCTTACAAATGCAAGTCAACCTCTACAACAACCTCAAGTTCAACCTCAACCTCAAGTTCAACCTCGACATCTACAACAACAATCAAGTCCAAGTTCTCCTCAACAAGCTCAAGAACAACATTCACCGCAAGCTCATCTACCACAACAACCAACATCAAGTGACCAAGGTCAAGCTTCAAGTTCTTCTCCGAGTGGTTCGGGGATAATCTTTATGGACAATACTATTCCTAATACCCCCGAGCCATCCGGCTCTCATGACAATGATGCCCCTTTCAACGACAATGGAGGTCAAGGCGAGGACCTAAACCGTGATGAAGGCCAAGAGGACTCACAAGAATCATCTCCTTTAGCCGACACTCGCCGTGAAGACCCTACTACAAGACACTTGCGTCTCAAGTCTCATTCCTTGCATAATATCATTGGTGATCTAAAGAGCAAAGTAACCACCCGGAGGCAACTAGCAAACTTTTGTGAGCACCATGCCTTTGTCTCTATGGCGGAACCACTCAAAGTTAATGAAGCTCTCAAAGATCCCGATTGGTTGAATGCAATGCAAGAGGAACTCAACAACTTCAAGAGGAATGATGTGTGGACTCTCATGAAGCGACCCGATCATTGCCGCAATGTTATCGGCACCAAATGGGTCTTCAAGAACAAGCAAGATGAAAGTGGCATGGTCATCCGCAACAAAGCAAGATTGGTGGCACAAGGCTACTCTCAAGTCGAAGGCGTGGACTTTGGTGAAACCTTTGCACCCGTTGCAAGGCTTGAGTCCATCCGTATCCTTTTGGCCTTTGCCTCTCATCATGGCTTTAAGTTGCAACAAATGGATGTTAAGAGTGCTTTTCTTAATGGTCCTTTACATGAGGAAGTATATGTGAAGCAACCCCCGGGGTTCGAGGACCCCCATTTCCCGGACCATGTCTTCAAGCTCAAAAAAGCCCTATATGGACTCAAACAAGCTCCTAGAGCTTGGTATGTGATGCGTGCAGTCAACACGTCCGTTGGGAACCCCAAGAGGAAGGTGTGATGCGTACAGTAGCAAGTTTTCCCTCAGAAAGAAACCAAGGTTTATCGAACCAGGAGGAGCCAAGAAGCACGTTGAAGGTTGATGGCGGAGGAGTGTAGTGCGGCGCAACACCGGGGATTCCGGCGCCAACGTGGAACCTGCACAACACAATCACAGAACTTTGCCCCAACGTAACGGTGAGGTTGTCAATCTCACCTGGACTTGCTGTAAACAAAGGATTAGATGTATAGTGTGGATGATGATGTTTGTTTGCAAAGAACAGTAAAAAACAATTGCAGCAGTTTGTATTTCAGATGTAAAGAATAGGACCGGGGTCGACAGTTCACTAGTGGTGTCTCTCCCATAAGATAGCAGATGTTGGGTGAACAAATTAAAGTTGGGCAATTGACAAATAAAGAAGACATAACAATGCACATACATATATCATGATGAGTACTATGAGATTTAATCATGGCATTACGACAAAGTACATAGACCGCTATCCAGCATGCATCTATGCCTAAAAAGTCCACCTTCAGAGTTATCATCCGAACCCCTTCCGGTATTAAGTTGTAAACAACGGACAATTGCATTAAGTATGGTGCGTAATGTAATCAACACAAATATCCTTAGACAAAGCATCGATGTTTTGTCCCTAGTAGCAACGACACATCCACAACCTTAGAACTTTACGTCACTTTGTCCCGGATTTAATGGAGGCATGAACCCACTATCGAGCATAAATACTCCCTCTTGGAGTCACAAGTATCAACTTGGCCGAGCCTCTACTAGCAACGGAGAGCATGCAAGAACATAAATAACATATATGATAGATTGATAATCAACTTGACATAGTATTCAATATTCATCGGATCCCAACAAACACAACATGAAGGATTACAAATAGATGATCTTGATCATGATAGGAAGCTCACAAGATCTAACATGATAGCACAATGAGGAGAAGACAACCATCTAGCTACTGTTATGGACCCATAGTCCAGGGGTGAACTACTCACACATCGATCCGGAGGCGATCATGGCGATGAAGAGACCTCCGGGAGATGATTCCCCTCTCCGGCAGGGTGCCGGAGGCGATCTCCTGAATCCCCCGAGATGGGATTGGCGGCGGCGGCGTCTCTGGAAGGTTTTACGTATCGTGGCTCTCGGTACTGGGGGTTTCGCGACGAAGACTATATGTAGGCGGAAGGGCAGGTCAGGGGGCCACACGAGGGCCCCACACAACAGGCCGGCGCGGCCAAGGCCCAAGCCGCGCCGCCCTGTTGTCTGGCCACCTCGTGGCCCCACTACGTAAGTCCTCCGGTCTTCTGGAAGCTTCGTGGAACAATAGGCCCCTGGGCGTTGATTTCGTCCAATTCCGAGAATATTTCCTTACTAGGATTTCTGAAACCAAAAACAGCAGAAACGACGAAGCGGCTCTTCGGCATCTCGTCAATAGGTTAGTGCCGGAAAATGCATAATAATGACATATAATGTGTATAAAACATGTGAGTATCATCATAAAAGTAGCACGAAACATAAGAAATTATAGATACGTTTGGGACGTATCAGTATGAGCATCTAAAGGAGTTGCTTGAAGACCGTGGTTTCGAAGTGGGGAAAATCGATCCCACTATTTTTACTAAGAAGGTCAATGGGGAGCTTTTCGTATGCCAACTCTATGTAGATGACATCATATTTGGCTCGACTAACACAAAATTCAATGATGAGTTTGCTATGTTGATGACAAATAGGTTTGAGATGTCAATGATGGGTGAACTCAAGTACTTTCTTGGGTTCGAGATCAAGCAAATGCGACAAGGCACCTTCATCAATCAAGAAAAGTACCTCCAAGACATGCTCAAGCGCTTTGATATGAAGGATGCCAAAGGCATTGGAACTCCGATGCATCTCAAGTGTCAACTCACTCTTGACGAGACCGACAAGGCGGTGGATACCAAGCTCTACCGTTCGATGATAGGTTCGCTTCTTTACCTTTGTGCCTCTCGCCCGGATATAATGTTAAGCGTTGGTATGTGTGCACGGTTTCAAGCAAGTCCGAAGGAAAGCCACCTTGTGGCGGTCAAAAGGATCTTTCGATATTTAGTTGATACCCCACACTTCGGACTATGGTACCCAAGGGACACGGACTTTGCTTTGATTGGTTTCACCAACTCCGATTGGGCGGGCGACAAGGTTGATAGGAAGTCTACATCCGGAGCATGTCACTTTCTTGGAAGATCTTTGGTGTGTTGGTCCTCGAAGAAGCAAAATTGTGTCTCCGTCTCCACAGCGGAAGCCGAGTATATTGCCGCGGCAAGTAGTTGTGCTCAAATCTTGTGGATGAGGCAAACCTTGCGGGATTATGGACTCGAGTATAGCAAGGTGCCTCTTTTGTGTGACAATGAGAGCGCAATCAAGATCGTCTACAATCCGGTTCTCCATGGCTAGACGAAGCACATTGAGATACGGAACCACTTCATCCGAGATCACATTGCTCGCGGAGATATTGTACTATCCTATATTGGCACCAAGGAGCAATTGGTGGACATCTTCACGAAGCCCTTAGATGAGAAGCGTTTCATTGAGTTGATGCATGAGCTAAATATCATTGATCCATCGAACTTTGCTTGACCGTCGTACGCACATACCACTCCTAACCTCTATATCTAGATGAAAGGCACGCATGAACATAGGGGGAGTGCGGTTTAAATCCATTGAGCTATCCCTCCCCCCATAATGCATAAAGAAATTCAAAACATATGCTATTTGTCAATTGAGTGACTTATGAGCTTCATGTTGAGTTGTAGTCTGTGAGTCCTAGATACATCTACGCGACCTCACACTACTATACTCTTACACGGTGGCCTCGGCCACCAACCCCCCCTCTTTGAGGGGTTTTTCGGTTCTTTGTGTTTCTTTGTGACCTTCTTTTTGTCTTTCTTCTTTGCTTTCTTCTTGTTGTTTTTGAAGAACCTCTTTCAAGCTTGTTTTCTCGTGATTTTTGCAAGTTTGGTTGTATGTTCTTTTTCTCCATCCTTATAGTTTCTTTACCCTCCTTTTTGGTGTTCCGATGCCAAAGGGGGAGAAGCTCCTATGTGGATGGGACCTTTGTTGTTTGTAGCCTTTTTGGTTCTAGTTGCTTATCTTTTCTTATGGCTACGTCAACAACCCTATGGAGGCATCTTATGGTGAGTTTGGGTATTCTCAAGGCTATGGTATGATAACTTCACCCAAATCTCCTTGTATGATCTTACGTTGCCTCCATATTGTGCATATGCTACTTGAACATGTCATCTATCCATGTTGCATATGTGCTTGGTTTGTAAAAACTAGGGGGAGTGATGTCTCTAGAACATGTGTATTTGTATTCAAATACATATTCATGATATGCATATGTGTAGGGGAGCTCCGTCAAGTTTTTGCAAATCTAAGTACCTCATCATAATATCATATGTTATTGTAAAGTCTTGTGTTGTCATCAAACACCAAAAAGGGGGAGATTGTAAGAGCAAAGTTTACACCCCAAGTTTTGTGTGTTTGATGACAACACTTGAGTAATCTCACTGCGTGCCTTGAGTATCATTGTTAGATTTTCAAGTGCACGGTGACCTCGCTGGACACGTAGAGATCGGAAGACTGAAGCATAGTTGATAGGTTTTCTGGTTTTGTGTGTGTATCGCGAGGTGACATGGTTGGAGAGAAAAAAAGGGAGAAAACCAGTTTTAGCCAGGCTGGTACTACCGGTACCTGTAGCGGTAGTACCGCTACCCCTACAGGTACCGCCCCACGGTACCGCTCTGAGTTCTGCGCTGAAATCGACCCACAGTACGAGTTGCGGTACCTCTGCAGTACCTGGAGCGGTAGTACCGCTCACGAGCGGTAGTACCGCCCACGGTACCGCCCAGGTACCGTAAACTAGTTACGGTCTGTAGCGCTCTGGTACCGCTTCGGTACCGCTTCGAGTCCAGTAAGGTTTGGACCCTGTTGCGGTACCTCGAGCGGTACCTCGAGCGGTAGTACCGCTCTGCGTCCACATGGACCAGATCTGGGGGAATTCGAACTCAGAGCGGTAGTACCGCTTCCCAGAAGCGGTAGTACCGCTTAGGCAAAAACTGGACATAACGGTTGGATTTGGAGGAGCCTATTTAAGGGCTCCTTCTTCCCCAACACGATTTTATCTCTTCCCTCTCTCTCTCCTCCATTGTTGCTGAGCTTAATCCTTGAGGATCTCCTTCACCATCCAACCAATCTTGCCCAAACTTTGAGGATTGGTGGAGGAGACCCCGATCTATAGTTCTACCAAGAGAGATTTCACCAATACTAGCTATTCCTTAGTGGATCTTGGTGGTAGGGTTCCTTTGGTGGAGCATTGGAGAAGGGTTCCTGTGGTGGAGCATTGGAGAAGGGTTCCTATGGTGGAGCATTGGAGATGTGCAGCTATGGAGGCTAGCTTGGTGATGTACGAGCTCCATAGGGTGTTGGGAGCATCCTTGTGTGTGGAGCTTGCCCCAACCTTGTGAAGGAATCACTGCCTCGACCGGTGCCTTAGTGGAAGAGGGAGAGCACCTCCGTGGAGCTCTCTCGAGGAAGAAGGTGAGGCCTTCCTTCGTGGTGTGGCCGTCTAGTCTCTTGTGTGAGACTAGCACCTCCTCAACGCAGACGTACTTCCTATTGTGGAAGGAACTGCGGGAAACAAACCTCGCCTCGCCTCCGCGCCCCGGTTGTCTCGCTCCTTACTCTCGTTATCTTGTTGATTCCTTTACTTGTTGCACTTGTCCTAGAATCATTGTAGGATCAGCCCTATCGCTAAAGTTCTCACCTTTACCTTCCGTTGCATAAAAATTGAAAAAGACTAAAACTTGCTGACAAGGGATTAACTTGTCAATGCCTATGGATTATAGGCTAGGGTTTAGTTAGAAGTAGAGGGCAAGTAGATCTCGAAGGTTTCAGCCGAAAAGTACTCGACGAATATGAAAACTAGGGTTTGCAGACAACGATTTGATGATCTTCTCGTCCCTCGACCCCCCCTTTATATAGGTGGAGCCGAGGGATTCGTGCTATACAAGGATTACGAGTCCGGGACGGTTTCTAACTCATCCCGCCGGATTACAAATAACACTTCCTATTACAACTCTATCTTTTCCTTAAATACATCTTGGGCTCTCGAGTCTTCTTATTCTTCGGGTAGTGGGCCTTCAATAAACCCGGGTACTATATGAGGCAGGCCCATTTGGGATGCCTATGTCGGTAGCCCCGAGATTTTGCTTGAATCATAGAGTCGGGGAAAATCTCCACTCGTTTATTTTACTCGAAAGCTCTAACTTTCATACTCTTTCTCATAAAATTCTATATTGTACGGGGATATTGGTAGTTGGGGCTAGTTCATCCGACGGATCAGGTACTAGTTAACTCGCTCTAGTGGCAATCCGCAAAAACCTACTTCAAAATCACGTCCCTGGACATGATTTCGGGATACTTGGTGTAAACTTCGACAGGCGCCGCTTAAGGTCTTACCATTCCGTCGAGTCCCGGTTAAATTTATCGAGTACCTAACGCGTCCGTTAGGATTTTTCTTCGTATCCGTTGATACGGATAAAAGTAGCAGAGCGCAGTCTTCGGCGATGCCACGCCCGGCGAGAATAGGTCCGGGGTCTTACCTTCGCAATTTTGCGGCATTCGAAAATTGATCGCAACTTCGGCGTTACGAGAATATATTGTCGAGTGCTTTTCCGACTGTTGGAATGGCACATTTTATTGAGTCAAATATGACTTATATTGCTTTCCCGATGGGAGTATATGGAGAGTTAATGATAACTCGAAATATACTATCTTGCTTGTTCTATTTTTCCTTTGTTAATTTCATCGGGCACGTGAACAGCGTTCCCGATGGGAGTAGCCCCCGAGGCTACAGCCGAGAACTTGTGCTTGGTTGTAGGCTCAACATTTTAGTCCACCTTGTCACTATATTGCCATTATCTCCTGATATTCTTTCCTCCTTCTTCTTCTCTCTTTCTTTTTTTTATTTATTTATCGGGTGCGCGAACAGCGCTCCTGATGGGAGTAGCCCCCGAGGCTACGGCCAAGAACTTGTGCTTGACGCGTAGGCTCAACATTTTCTATACTTGCCATTGTCGAAATTTTTCTTTCTTCGAAGTAGCCCCCGAGCATTTGGGCAAAAACTTGTTTCTGACTAAAGGCTCCCGATGCATTCAAATAGCTTATCCTGTCGCCATTCTCCTTTCTCTTGTCGACATATTTTCCCTTGTCAAATTTCTTCAACTCTGTCAATGGTCGATTTTTTTCTGCTTTGTGGGTCCATCGTTCCCACCATATTGACACGTCGTGGAAGTGGGGGACACACGTCCTCCGCTTTTTACGGTGCACGTACGGTAACGCCTATCCCAGTAAAAATACTTTTTTGCCCTTGTAACTAGAAGATCGATTCTCGCCACACGATTTCCTCATCCAACGGTGCACTGCTTCACCCAATTCTTATATAAACCTGTCTTCAACCTCCGTTCATCCCCTCGCTTGCGCCGCTCACCTGCTCCTCTTCGCAAATCTTCCTCTGCGCCCAATCTTCGCCGACTTCCCGCTCTCGCATACATTGCTCAAACCGCTTCCGTGGATGCCGCCGCGTGCGCGTTTGACCCGCCACAGCACTCCGGAGTCCGCGATGGCCGCTGAAGATCTTGAGTGGGAGAGATCCAAGATCTCCAACCAAGACGCCAACTCTGATGAAAAGGCTTGGCCCGACGAAGAAGGAAGGCGCCATCCGCTTTCCCAGTGAAGAAAGCTATCCCAAGCCTCCAATGGAGTATCGGGTTAGTTTTGTTGACCATCTGATCCGCGGCCTTTCACCTCCAATTCATGATTTCCTCCGCGGCCTTCTTTTCGTTTATGGGATTCAGTTGCATCATCTGACCCCCAATTCCATCCTTCACATATCTATTTTTATCACCCTTTGCGAATGCTTTCTTGGAGTCGCTCCTAATTGGGCTCTTTGGAAACGCATCTTCTGCATCCGCCGCAATGGCTCCCACAACGTCACTTATAACATAGGTGGCGTTGTTATCTGTGTTCGTACTGATGTCGATTATTTCGACGTCAAGTTTCCTGATTCTGTCCAAGGATGGCGCAAGAGGTGGCTTTACATTCACGAAGAAAGCGCCAACTCCGTTGAGCACAACATAGTTCCTTTCGACGGAAATGCCAAAATCCAACGTCGCCGTTCTTGGGATGCCGAAGCTTCGAGGAAGAGAAAAAGGCGACAGAGGCGCTCATGTCTCGCATTCGCCGGCTTCGGAATACTCGAGGCGAGGAGCTATCCGGTGTTCAAATCACCGCCTACTTCCTTAGGATTAGAGTGCAGCCTCTTCGGGCTCGCAAAAATCCCCTTTGGACGTACTACGGTGAAAATGACGCCAACAGAATCTCCGGTGACCTTTCCACCAAGGACTTGGAGAAGTTGGTTCGAAGACTTTCTCGCTCTGGGCAAAGATCCAGTTCCTTCTTCTTGTCGTGTGGAACCATACAGCTCCACCAATCCACTCCCCAAGGTATTTTGTCTTTCCGCGTTTTTATCTTGTTGCACCTTTTTTCTTGCATCTCATTGTACTGTCATGTCTTTACTTTTTCTTTGGTTTCTATTTTTTCAGGATCATCCTAGTATAACTTCCCTTCCTCCTCTTCCTGAGGGTGGAGAGGTCGAAGAAATGACCATCGTTGCCGACGATACTCGGGGCTCTTCCGTTCCCGAAAGTGAAGTTGCGGGTTCTCACAAATCTGCGGCTTCTCATGAGAGAGAGGCTGAGTCCGAGGCCGGTGAATCGGCCGAATCCCTTCCTCCTGCTGTTTCTCCGAAGAACAAAAGGAAAAGGACCGAAGTCGAGGATTACGGCATTTCTAAGGCTGAAGAAGTTGTTCCTTCTGATCCGAAGGCAGCTTATGATCCTTATTTTGAGTCCCTCATCAGCTCGTAAGTCAATTTTTTCTCTCCTCCTCTTTTTGATGTACTCGAAAGATTTAACTCTGTCTTGCTTTTTGTACTGTCGATTTTTTTTTTACTAGTGATGAGGAAGAAGTACCAGTTACTGACGTAGCTCCTCGGACCAGCACGTCACGTACTGTGCTTGTTTCAGACACGTTAGTTGAAGGAGATGAAACATCGTCTCCCCAACAAAACGTCGTCACTACTACTCCACCGTCAAGCCCCCTTGTCCCTTCGCCAAAAAGGGCAAGGGTTGAAATGGTCGTTGAGCCTCCTCCTCAATTGGGCAGCTCTTCGTCGCAGCTCTTAGATGATGTGAGTTTATCGAGATCTATATTTCCTCTATTTTGCTTTTGCGGACCCTTACTCTTGTGATGCCGAAGTTTTTCCCATTCTTACTTTTTTCTTTGACAGCCTATGATCAAGGATCTCATCCGCATCGGGTCCCAATTTATTGGGTACCGCGAGTATGCCGGCAGAGCCGAAGGTAACGACTGTTGTACTTGCTGTTTTTCCTTGAATTTTTACTCCTTCTGCTTGTCGCTATTTTGAATCTTTCTTCTCTTTCTTTTCCTTTCTCAACAGAAAAACTTGCAGAGGCTAACAAACGTGCCGAGACACTTTCTCGGAATCTTGAGAAAAGTGAGACGGCTCGCAAGAAGGCTGAGCTTGCCGCTAGCGAAGCCAGAGCTGAAGCCGATGATGCCAAGGCAAAGGCTGCTAGTGTCGAAGAATTGCAGCAAAGGCTCAAAGATGCTGAATCTGCCTTGCACGAGCAAAAATCTGCACGGAGTTGCACGAGAACAAGGGATCATCAAGCGCTTGAATTCGCAAAGTCGACGCACGCTGAGTAATATCGCTTGTCCCTTCTTTTTTGTTTGTACTTCTTGTTTCTTGGTTTTCGACTAACATTCTGTTTTATGTGGCAGCTCAAACCAACCAAGATTTTGATGCTGGAGAAATCTGTCAATGACCCTCTCCTTGACGCACTTTCTCTTCTAGAGTCCCATGGACGCGAAATTCGTGAAGGTGTGGCCAATGCCAGTGGGGCTTTGTCGGCGTTGTTCCCCTACTTCTTCCCGAAGAAAGAGGAACCTTCGACTTTCCTTGACCTCGCCAAGATGTTCAATACATCGGAAGATCTTGGGCTGAAGGCTGCGCCATGAGAACATGAAGGTAGCGGTTGAAAATACTCGTTGCTCCGGTTGCTGACGGTCGACGGACTCTCGACTGGACGAAGGTTGGCGACACCGACCTGATAGAACAGTCGAGGTGGAAGTCACTGATGAAGGCGGCCAAGCCCAATACGAAGAAAATCTTGGCGTATCTCGGGATCAAACCAACTTCGACTCCTAGCTCTTCGAGGCCGGAGGTCTAGTGGCATGCCTCCTTGTTTCCTTTTCTGTTTCTTTTGCTCTTGTCGCCATTTTAGCCTTGGCGACAATTACTCACTTAGTCTTCCTGGAGAACTTTCTTTTGTAACACCCATGTAAATATTCTAGCAAGTAATGAAATTTCCCTTCGTGCTTTTCATTGATCCTGGTCCTTTCTTTTCCAGTTAATATTTGATAACTACTCGACTCCTCCTTGCTCTGCCGCTGCTTCACCTGCATCTTCCTTCTCGAAGAAAATATTAGTCGACCCTGGTCTCCTCAAGAGTTCATCAAGCGGACATTTGTCGGAAGATTTACAAGAGCTTCGACAACAACTTCAGTCTATGAAGAAACAAACTTTGGCCATGATGGAACAATCTCGAAAAGCCTCTGAAGGAGAAAGACTTGCTCTTCAACAAGCCGAAGAAGCTGTGGCTGCTAGGGATGCTGCTGTACTGGAAGCAAAGGGAGCCACAACCCGAGAGAATAGTATGCTTGAGCTGATGCTAGAGGCTAGCTCAGATATGCTAGGTGCGTTTTTGCCTTCTTCTGATGCCTCTTCTTTATCCTGCTGTGCCTTTCTTCCAATTTCTTGCCCTGTCGCTTTTAACGAGCTCGGTTCTTGATTCTGCTGCCGAAGATCGGAGAGTGAATGAGAGGACAAATCTTCTTGTTAATCTCTCCCTTAACCATGGGTGTTTGTTACGGGCCACTCTCGAACGAACCCAACAAATTGTTAGGTTCCAAGATCGTGCTTGCCAGGTGCGCGATTTTCTCAGCTTTTGTACGTCGACATTAACCCTTGTCTACAGGAATCTGTTTCCGAGAAACGAGGTTCCAAAAACTCTTCCCGAGTTATTGGAGGTATTCAGAGATGCTCCTCGCATCCATAACTTCGTGCGGGCTCAGCTCACTGCTGGAGCTAGATTTGCCATGATTATGATAAACATTTGTTATCCAAAGTTGGACCTGACGAAGATTGTTGCTGGTTGCCTGGCCAAGAAGACGCGTCGGAAAAATGATATTGACTCAATCGATGCTATGGTAGCTCCTGTGGCTGAGTCGATGATTGATGAACTTCTTCGGATGGATTCCGAGTTCTTTACCAAGGGTTCGTATGCTGAACATAAAACAACCAGGGGTTTGTCGGTAGATACTATCTTGGGATTTAATTGATTTGCATCATTGTTAGAAAATCTTGTGTCTCCTCTCTCTTTTTTGTATTTCCGAAGTAACTTATTGTATGTTGCTGAGGTCTTCTATGTTGTTGAAGCCCCCGAGCCTGACTAGGCGAAGATTGCACTATTTTTTCTTCCTTGAAATCTGTTTTTTCTGCTGGAATAGAACATATTTGTTTGTCCCTTGAGTATCTTTGATGTCGAAGTTCTATATTTGCATGGCGAGGTTTTTAAACCAAGGCACTTACGTTGTTTTGATGTGTATACTATATTTATTATTGCTGTCTTCCGATTTTGTTATATTTGGCGAGGTATTAATGTACCAAGGCGAAATATTTCCATGAATCTATATTGTATGTATTTTGAGAATTGGGCGTTTGAGCCCCCGAGCGTGTCGAAGAATAAGAAGTATATCTCCACTATCTTTATTATATTGCAGCACCACGAGCCCGCCTCATTAAAAACCTTTCCCGGCCCCACTCGGTGCCCCGAAAAAGGAAAAGAGTGCGTCTGAAAACTCGTGGGCGTTTCGGTACATTGAAGTTTTATAAGGACTATATTTCGACTCTAGGCGTAGAACCGCCTGAGTTGCGCCACGTTCCAGGGGTTTGGCTCCTCCACCCCTGTCTTCTTGTCCTTTATCCTGTATGCTCCTCCTCCGATTACTTCCGTGACGATGTAAGGACCAAGCCATGGTGACTCGAGTTTTTCATGACTTTTTTGCGTGAGTCGAAGGACTAGGTCGCCCACCTGAAAAGATCTTGGCCGCAAACGTCTACTGTGGTAATTCTTCAAGTCCTGTTGATACTTGGTTACGCGAGATAGTACTTCGTCTCGAGCTTCGTCGAGTGCGTCTACATCGTCTTCCAATGCTATCTTTGAAGCTTCTTCATCATATGCTGTGACTCTAGGAGAGTCGTGCTCTATTTCTATTGGAAGTACTGCCTCTGCGCCATGAACCAGAAAAAACGGGGTTTCTTGTGTCGCCGTATTTGGTGTTGTTCGGATGCTCCACGAGCACACTTGGTAATTCTTCGAGGCCAGGTATGTCGAGCTTTTTCTAAAGGTCCCAACGGACGTTTCTTGATGCCATTGCGAGATGATGCCATTGGCTTTCTCGACTTGCCCATTGGTTTGAGGATGTGCGGCCGACGCAAAATTCAGCTTGATACCCACCTCTTTGCAATAGTCTTTGAATTCATTGGATGTGAAGTTGCTTGCCGTTGTACCGTGACGATGCTTTGTGGGGCACTCCAAACCTGAAGACGAGGCCTTGTATGAATTTTACTGCCGATGCTCCGTCTGGTGAATTTATCGGCTTCGCTTCTATCCATTTTGTAAATTTGTCGACAGCTACTAGCATGTACTCCTTTCCTCCTGGCCATGATTTGTGTAACTTACCCACCATATCGAGTCCCCATTGTGCAAAGGGCCACGACAAAGGTATTGGTGCTAGCTCTGCTGCTGGAGAGTGAGGTTTTGCGGCAAACCTTTGACACGCGTCACAAGTTCGTACTATGTCCTTAGCATCCTCAATTGCTGTTAACCAGTAGAATCCTGCCCGAAAAACCTTGGCTGCGATAGCTCGACTACTTGCGTGGTGGCCACATATTCCTTCGTGTACGTCCTTCAGAATTATTCTTCCTTCTTCAGGTGTGACGCACCTTTGCAAGACGCCTGAAATACTTCTCTTATATAGTTCTCCCTTGACCACTGTGAAAGCTTTGGAGCGTCGAATTACTCGCCTTGCCTCGACTGGATCGTCGGGTATTTCTTTCCTGAGTATATATGATATGTATGGCTGCATCCATGGTATTTGTATTACCATGACCAGGTCTTGCTCTTCATCTTCTTCCTCTTGCTTCTCCTTGGTAGCCCCCGAGGGTTTCTTCTCCTTCTTTTTTAATTTTGTCGACTCGGTGGATCTCTCTGTTATCTCTTCCCAAAATACACCTGGCGGGACTGCAAGGCACTGCGACCCGATGTTTGCCAGAACGTCGGCTTCGTCGTTGCTCAATCTACTAATATGATTTACTTCGCATCCATCGAACAACTTCTCGAGCTCATTGTACACCTCCTTGTATGCCATCATGCTGTCATTGACCTGCGTCACATTGGTTCATAACTTGCTGAGCTACCAACGCGTGAATCGCCAAAGATTTTTAATCGAGTTGCTCCGCAGGCTTTCGCCATCTTCATCCCGTGTATGAGAGCCTCATATTCCGCTTCATTGTTAGACGCGTTAGCGAACGTCATCCGAAGGATGTACTTCAATTTGTCGCCTTCAGGTGATATGAGTACTACTCCTGCGCCGGCCCCTTCTAGTCTCTTGGACCCATCAAAGTTCATAGTCCAGGTTCTCGATAAATGCAGGGGTCCTGTATTTTGCAACTCCATCCACTCTGCGATGAAGTCCGGTAGTATTTGCGACTTTATTGCTTTTCTTTTTTCATACGTGATGTCCCGAGGGAAAGTTCTATTCCCCAAAGGGAGACACGACCCGTAGCTTCGGGTTGTTCGAGTATATTTGACAAAGGAGCTTCATTGACCACTATGATCGGGTGTGCCGAAAAATAGTGGCGCAATTTTCGTGCTGTCGTGAACACTCCATATGCTAGCTTTTGGTACTGAGGGTACCTTTGTTTTGAGGGAGACAAGACTTCGCTCACGAAGTATACTGGTCGCTGTACTCCGTGGATTTTCCCTTCTTCTTCTCTTTCGACAACTAACACCGTGCTAACCACTTGGGGTGTGGCTGCAATATACAGCAGGAGAGGTTCCTTTTCCTTAGGAGCCACTAAGATTGGTGGTGTCGATATTTTTCGCTTTAGATCTTCGAAAGCTCGATCAGCTTCTTCGGTCCACTGGAATTTATCTCCTTGTTTGATCAGCGCATAAAATGGTAACGCTTTTTCTCCTAACCTGGCGACGAACCTGCTCAAAGCTGCGACTCGCCCAGTTAGCTGCTGTATTTCTTTCAACTTCGTTGGCTTCCTCATAGTTACTATGGCTTGTATTTTGTCGGGATTTGCTTCAATCCCTCTTGCTGAAACTAGGAACCCCAGAAGTTCTCTCGTTGGGACGCCAAAAGAACACTTCGTCGGGTTCAGCTTGAGGCGGAATTTGTCGAGGTTGTCAAAAGTTTCTTTGAGATCCTCGATCAGTGTTGTCCCCTTTTTTGATGTTATGACGACATCATCAATGTACACTTGCACGTTTTTCCCGATCTGTGTTGCTAAACACTTCTGCATCATCCTCTGATATGTTGCTCCCGCATTTTTTAGACCAAAGGGCATTGTCTTGTAACAAAACACGCCGTAAGGTGTAATAAACGCTGTTTTGGCTTCATCCTCTTCTTTTAATCTGATCTGGTTATAACCGGAGTATGCATCCAAAAAGGAAAGACGTTCACAACCTGCCGTGGAGTCGATGATTTGATCGATCCTTGGGAGGGGAAAGTGATCCTTAGGGCAATGTTTGTTGAGACACGTGAAGTCGACGCACATGCGAAGGACTGTCGTGTTTTTCTTTGGCACCATCACTGGGTTAGCTATCCATGTGGCTTCTGTAGATATCTCTCTGATAAAACCAGCTTCCTCTAGTCGATTTATTTCTGATAGCATGGATTTGCGGTTTGGCTCCGAAAAACGCCGCAAAGGTTGTCTGATTGGTTTCGTTGTTGGATCCAAATTTAGGTGGTGCTCGGCAAGTTCCCCAGGTACTCCTGGCATGTCAGCTGGACACCATGCGAAGATTTTCCAGTTCTCACGGAGGAACTCGACGAGCGCGCTTTCCTATGCGATATCCATGTTATTTGCAATGGATGTCGTCTTTTTTGGATCTGTCGGGTGAATCTGCACCTCCTTAGAATTTTTCTCTGCGTTGAAAGTTGATTCTTTGTTTGGCCTTCCGACGT
Organism: Lolium rigidum; assembly: GCF_022539505.1. Lineage (NCBI taxonomy): Eukaryota > Viridiplantae > Streptophyta > Magnoliopsida > Poales > Poaceae > Lolium > Lolium rigidum. The sequence continues at coordinate 81,139,487 of NC_061511.1, forward strand.
CTGGCAGTACGTCGTAATCAGTCATGCTTTTTGACGCCAAGTATTCAGCCTGCATCCCGAAGGTTTCTGATAACCGATGGAAATCCTTGTCGCATTTATCAGCTAAAGCGAAACTCCCTTTGACCGTGATTGGTCCCTTGGGTCCAGGCAATCTCCATAACAGGTATGTATAGTGTGGTACTGCCATAAATCTAGCGTATGCTGGTCGTCCCAACAAAGCGTGGTACTGCGATGGGAAATCCACGACTTCAAACTCCAGCTTCTCGATTCTATAATTTTCTCGGGTTCCAAACGCGAACGTCGAGGTTGATCTTCCCCAATGGGTAACTTGGTTTCTCCGGTGTGATGCCGTGGAACCTTGTGTCCGTTGGCTTCAGGTTTGCTAAGGATATGTTCATCTTCCTCAATGTATCTGCATACATAAGGTTTAAGCTGCTGCCACCATCTATGAATACTCGAGAAACGTCAAATCCTGCGATAACTGCTGGCAGTATAAGTGCTGACTGTCCTGGTCGAGGGACTTGCTGCGGATGATCTGCTATTGTGAAACCGATATCTTGTCCTGACCAATTAAGGTACTCAACTGTTGGTGGAGGCATTTTCTCTGCCATAAACACCTGTCGTGAGATTACTTTTTGAGCTCTATTAGATGGCCTTCCCTTCGAATCATCGACACCTGCTCCGTTGGAGTTAGGATCAACATAGGGTGGTGGTGCGAGTGCTGCCGCTATTCCGAGCTGGTGTTGATTGCCTTACGTAATCGCGGGAGGTGGCGGTAGGTGAACTTCGCTCCTAGGCTCCCGAGGGTTTCTCTCGTGCTGCTCGTGCGTGAGCGTTTTCTGCACATCCGAACATTGCTTGAAAATTTCGACAATCTTTCGCGAGTGTCCCGATCTGTCTTTTCCCATTGCTGTCGAGGAAGAAATGCATCTGGCACGGTCCGTTCAGCATTTCTTCGGGAGACACAAAAGGTCGTGGAAACCTTGGCCCACTATTTTGCCTGTTGCGGGAGTCGTCCCTATTATCGCCTCGTTGCTCATTGCTTCTCTGATAATCGTCTCTGTTGCTTCCTCCTGTATTCGACCGGAATCCTGCCGAAATTTGCCCTGGGGCGTCATAATTCGGATCATCGCCGAGGAAATCGTCGCCTCGTCTCGATAATTTCGACCACGGTCCTCCTCCGGCGACCTGTGTCGTTTATTGTGGACAGCGTCTTCTCCGTCTGCCCATCTATTTGCTATCTCCATCAACGCGGATACTTGTTTTTGGATTGGTCCTTCCCAAGTCCTCGACAAAATCTCCGCGCTCGATTCCTGCGACAAATGCATCTATTGCTCTCTCGTCAGATATATTTTCTGCCGAGTTTTTTATGATGTTCCACCTTTGGATGTACTTTCTCATTGACTCATCCGGCTTTTGTCGACACGCCCTCAGCTCTTCCAACGATGCAGGCTTCTTGCATGTGGATCTGAAGTTCTTGACGAAAACGTCCTCGAAACTTTCCCAGCTGTCGATGGATCCTGGCGGAAGTTTTTTGATCCAAGATCGTGCGGCTCCACTTAAGTGCACCTGAATACTTTGCATCGCTGTTGCTCTAGTTCCTCCAGTTAACTTCACCGTCTCGAGGTAATCAATTAACCAGTCCTCCGGATCTTGCAGGCCGTCGAACTTTTTGAAGTGATCGGGTAACTTGAATCCTGAGGGGACTCGAGTTTTTCGGACTCTTCTCGTGAAGCACGGTAGACCGCACATATCCTCGTCATTAAGCTCCGGGGACTGCCGATGATCTCTTCTGCTTTGCCTTGCTCTATCGACCCTCGCTTGTACTCCTGTGTCTCTTGCTCCACTTGGTCCTTCCGGAGCTGCCGCCGTTGCTGCCGCAGGTCGTGGACTATTTTGCCTTGCTTGCTCCTTCGGGAGGCGTTGCTACGAACGCTGTCCCCATAGCTCCAACTCCTGCCAATGCCATGTTGTATAATGTTTCCCTTGGATCTCCTGGGGGTGGCCTGGATGCGAGGATGTAAGCTTGTGTCGCCATATACCCAGCTTCTGGTGTCTTAGGGATAATATTTCCCCTTGTATCTATTGACATAAAAGACATGTCGAGGTTTTGAACCAAGAACTCTCTTTCTGCTTCGGGTATGTGTTGTAACCTTGATCTTCCTCTGTTCCGAGCCTCCCTGTGGCTATCACCCGAAATTCTAGATTGTCCACTTAGATCTGCCCTTCTCCTGCTGGATGCAGAAGCTGCCTCCTTTCTCCTGTTCAACTCAGTTCGTCTCGTTTTTCTATTTCTCGGGCAGTTCGTGCGAGCATATATTGATAAGCTTGCAGTTCTTGAGCTGTAGCTGTCGTCGTCATTGGTTCTGAACCATCTATGGCTTTTGCCGCTCTATCCCAAGCTGCCTGTGGAAGTTGAACTCTGACGCGTGGTGTGGGCCCGACATATTTAGTGCCCATACCTCTCCTTAGATCTGAGGGATCGACAAAAGGATTTCCCAGCTCGTCGAAGGCCTCCGATGTTTCCTCTTGATCTTCGATAGCATAAATCTGATGATATTTTGTACTCAGATCTATGTTGGGTTCGGTGACATCATTGTTGAGATTGATGAAGACCTTGCCCACTGTGAGAGATTTGTCGATGAAGTCGTGACTGTCGACATCGCTTGAGCCATCGCTTATATATGAGTCCGCAGATGACTCAAATGATGCGTTGCTGAAAATCTTGGCGAGTTTCTCTCTTGCTCTGATGCTGACGTAACGTGTTGCCGAAGTTTCTTCTTCTGACTCAGTTGACGATGTATAACTTGAAAAATCAGAATCGACCGCCGACGATCCCGACGAAATCGGAATTTCGATACGATACGACCCTTCCTTCTCGACGCGAAAGTGGAATCTTCCGAACGTCATCTCCAAGGGCTCCGCCAGATACGCATATGCATCCAAACGGGAGGGTGGGTGAGGAACAAAATCAACAAGACCGAGCAGCGATCTGTTTACCTCGATCCATAGTGTTGCTTCCGGTTGACGATGTCGAAGATCTTGAACGTGCCATCGAGATCAGCTCCTTACGCCTCTAGTTCCCACAGACGGCGCCAATTGACAAGGGATTAACTTATCAATGCCTATGAATTGTAGGCTAGGGTTTAGTTAGAAGTAGAGGGCAAGTAGATCTCGAAGGTTTCAGCCGAAAAGTACTCGACGAATATGAAAACTAGGGTTTGCAGACAATGATTCGATGATCTTCTCGTCCCTCGACCCCCCTTTATATAGGTGGAGCCGAGGGATTCGTGCTATACAAGGATTACGAGTCCGGGACGGTTTCTAACTCATCCCGCCGGATTACAAATAACACTTCCTATTACAACTCTATCTTTTCCTTAAATACATCTTGGGCTCTCGAGTCTTCTTATTCTTCGGGTAGTGGGCCTTCAATAAACCCCGGGTACTATATGAGGCAGGCCCATTTGGGATGCCTATGTCGGTGACGAGTGTGTGCATCGTGTAGTACTTGGCGTAGGCTATGATTGTGATCTCTTGTAGATTATGAAGTTAACTATTGCTATGATGGTATTGATGTGATCTATGCCTCCTTTCGTAGCGTGAAGGTGACGAGTGTGCATGCTATGTTAGTACTTGGTTTGGTTTTGTTGATCTGTCATGCACTCTAAGGTTATTTAAACATGAACATCGAATATTGTGGAGCTTGTTAACTCCGGCATTGAGGGTTCGTGTAATCCTACACAGTTAGTGGTGTTCATCATCCAACAAGAGAGTGTAGAGTCTAGCATTTATCTATTTATTCTGTTATGTGATCAATGTTGAGAGTGTCCACTAGTGAAAGTATGATCCCTATGCCTTGTTCCTAAATATCGCTATCGCTGCTTGTTTACTCGTTTCTATCGCATCTCTATTGTCCGCAATATTACCACCATCAACCACACGCCAGTCCTGGGCAAAGCACTTTTTCTGGTGCCGTTGCTACTGCTTATATTTATTCATACCACCTGTATTTCACTATCTCTTCGCCGAACTAGTGCACCTATTAGGTGTGTTGGGGACACAAGAGACTTCTTGCTTTGTGGTTGCAGGGTTGCATGAGAGGGATATCTTTGACCTCTTCTTTCCTGAGTTCGATAAACCTTGGGTGATCCACTTAAGGGAAACTTGCTGCAGTTCTACAAACCTCTGCTCTTGGAGGCCCAACACTGTCTACAAGAATAGAAGCACCCGTAGACATCAGTGGCCCACGTGGAGGCCCCTTTTATACCGGTTCGTAAGCAACCGGTACGAAAGGGGGGGCCTTTAGTGCCGGATAATTTATACCGGTTGCTCAACCGGTACGAATGCCCCTCTGGAACCGGTACTGATGAGAGGTTTTCTACTAGTGTATGTCGATCTTCGTTGTGTGGGATCCTGCGACACAAGTAATAATATAGCAAGTAAAACTAGATAGAATAAAGTAACTAAATAAATTCAGTAAAAGGGTTGATTGTTTTGGGTGTTTTGGATGCATATAGGATAAGTAAATATTTTTGTATTTTCAAAATAAAATAGTGCAACAAATAGAAAACAAGATAAAAGCAATATAAATGTGTTTCTCACTAGTAGAAAAAGAGGCTTTGGTTTTTGGCTCCAAAGAGCACTAGCACCGGACCGGCTACGAACCGGTGCTAAAGGGTGCATTAGCACCACCGATTCGAGAGGCTAGAGTTTTAGCACCGGTTCGTGCGGGACCTTTAGCACCGGTTCGTGCCACGAATCGGTGCTAAAGGTTTACCCTTGACAAACCGGTGCTAAACATTTTTCTGCTCCCACGCACCTTCACCCTCCCTGGATCACCTTTTTTAACTCTGTAAAATAGAAAAGAAAATGATGGACAAAGGGTTAACTAAACTAATAAGATCTCTTCTTCCTTCTCTTTTATGCTTCAGCGAATCGACTTCTTCTCGATGATGGACATTCCACAGGCATTTCTAGAGTAAGATTCATGTGCAGCCTTTCTCTTTCGTTTATTACTCTCGAATAGAAGATGATAAGATGCATACCCCCTCCTCATTAACTATGTTACTTATTTCCTCACAGCCTCTTGATGCAACCTTTTGAGATTCATGTATGTTACGCAACCTACTATTAGGGAAAATTAAAAAAATTGAATTTCGAATTTTTTGCATAAAAAGTCTAGAAAAAGGTAAAATAGCATTAACTTTTGCATACAACATCGGAAAAAGCGTATAATATATCAAAATAATCGTGGGAAAAAGTTACATCCAAATTCAAAATACTAAATTAAACTATGAAAGAAGGAAGATTTCAAGGGTTGGACGAAGCTGGGGTGGGGGTCACCCGACCATCCCGCAAAGTCCTTTCAAGGTGTGAGAAACGTCTAGAACCAGATGACTCAAATTTAAGTTGATCAGCCAATGTGGTATGATGTTGACTAAGCAAGAACATGATACTCGAGAATGCTTCGGCGTAGTTGAATTGGGGCAAAGATGATATCTGAACCATTCAATGGCACAGAGATGCCTATTCGTTGAGGTCTCCGCCGAGGAGCTAGGCAGCAGCCCCGTGGTCTCCGGCGAGGGGATGGGTTGCGGCCCCAGCCATGCATGTTCTCCAGGAGCTGGGCAGCGGCCATGTGGTCTCCGGCGAGGGGATAGGCAGCGGCCCCGGCCGTGTTCGCTGGCGAGGGACAGAGCAGCCTCCCCTGATCAATGCTAGATAATTTTGATGTTTTGTTTTAGTGGGATTTTTTATATTTTAATATGGGCTGGCTTATTAATATTGCCACATCAGTCTTACATGTAGGCCTCCTATGTCAGAATAGTTGTTAATTCGTGTTTAATACCATTTTAGTGCTTTTTATTTTTACGTAAATCTTGGTAAAATGTGGTAGTTTATTGATTGTTTGTTTGGGTAGCTTATCAATAAAATGTGGTAGTTTATATTGCTCTAAAAGCATAAAGTGGTACCGAAGTTAATATTTAGCTAGTAATATGATGGTTTTAGGCTAACAACTCGCTCCTTCCGGTCTAAAGTCTAAACCTCTCTCGTCTGGTTCGTATCGCGAGTTCGTGATTCTCTCCCGGGACATCAAACGGCGCCACCAGCCAAACACCTGCAAAGTGATCGCATGTGTTTTGAGTTTGAGGCCACCAGATCTCGCGTCGCCTCATCCCGCTTGCTAGTGTGGAAAAAGAGTACGAGGGGAAATCCAACAGGAGACACGGTGGAGACTCTGTGTGAGTCTGTGTATGATTGCCTTCGAATAGGCTTCTCCGTGTCTTTGTATGATCCGGATTGGTGACCCGATCGGAGTAGGATTTGAGGCCAAGCCGTTCGGGATTCAAGCATTGGACAGATAAATAGTCACGCATTCATTGATTTCGACAGAGAACAGCTTTCCCCCTCTCTCTCGGTGTCTGTCGCTCTCTTGGAGATTAGCTTGTTCGACTCCAACCTGAATCGGACGCAAAGCGGTGCCATGGTGATGGCGGCCGGCCAGTACCACCGCTACGCAAAGTTGAAGGTCAGCTACGGCGGGAAGATCGAGCGCTCCTCGCAAGGCGGCCAGCCGAAGTACAACGGCGGCCACAACAAGATCATGAAGGTCCCCCGGTCCATCTCGCTGCGGGAGTTCCATGACCGGCTGGCGGCGCTAGCGAATTGCGTCAAGGTAGACATCCAGTATGTCAGCCCCAGCGACACCCTGCACGCGCTCCGCGACGTCGAGACCGACGCCGACCTGCGGCAACTGCTAGACTGGGCGCTCCTCCGGGACCTGCAGATGAACCTGCGTGGCGCCAGGACGTCGAACGAGTTCGTCTCCCACGTCCGGGTGTTCGTGCTCCCCGTGGCCGCGGACGTCCGACCGCCGCTCCCTGAGTCTCTCTTTTCCTCCGCTCCGACGACCGAGACGACGCCGGCGCCTCCACCATCCTGTCTCAACAAGCGGAGCGCGTCAGCGCCCTCCCTGTCGGCGAATCCGGCGGATGACACGTCCAACCCGCCCTCTCCCTCTGTCTTCCAGCGGAGCGCATCCGCGTCCGCGTTAACACAGCCATCGGCGGAGGACGATACGACGACATCAATCACGGCGACGGGTGTTCCAGTAGTGCCGGTCCTAATGTACCAGCCGGTGTTCCAAGTGTGTCAGGGAGTCATCGTGTCATCCGGATATCTTGCGTGGTTCTCCTCTGCTCCGCTTAAAACATATTAGCAGGCTTATTTTAGGATTCTTTGTAATACTCATGGTGATTATTATCAAATCGGTAGATTTTAGAGTCACTATGTAAGAGTCTCAAATGTTGGTATTATCAAACTTCTCTGGATACTTCGGATTTTTCCTGGCGACGCAGGTGTTGTCGGTCAAGCTTGGAGAGCTGCATGTGCCGTTGTTGTCAGCGTATAGGTTTCCCAATCTTATACGTGCTCAATCCTTTATACGTAGACGTATTCCATCTATTGTACAGTCTGTATATATGAAAGGAGTATAACTTCATTTATAGTGAACATGTCGTGAACTTCAGCTTTTTTATGCTTGTAATATGTCGATTGGAATGGCCTGTGTCAATCCCAATTATGCAGAGACCAGATGTAATGATTTTCTCAAAAATTAATAAAGCGCTAATTATCGAAAAAAAAACTGAATGGAGTACAACTTTTCACAGCTGTGAATTGCACTGTCTTCGGTTGTATGGGATCCTGCGACACAAGTAATAATATAGCAAGTAAAATTAGATAGAATAAAGTAACTAAATAAATTCAGTAAAAGGGTTGATTGTTTTGGGTGTTAAAGGTCTACCCTTACAAACCGGTGCTAAAGGTTTTTCTGCTCCCCACGCACCTCCCCCCCCCCCCCCCCCCCCCCGATCACCTTTTTTAACTCTGTAAAATAGAAAAGAAAATGATAGACCGGTTCCCTTACGAACCGGTACGAAAGGCGTTATTAATACCGGTTCCATGCGTGGGACATCAATACCGGTTCGTTAAGACCCTTTTATACCGGTTCGTGTTACGAACCGGTATGAAAGGGTTTCTGCCCATTTCCCATGCGGAGGTGGGGCCAGGGCTGGACCTTTAGTACCGGTTCATATAAGGAACCGGTACTAAAGGGTCTGTGCTATATCAGCGCGCGCCGCCCCGTCCGAGCTCATCTCATTTCCTTCTCATCCTCTCTCACATTTCCAAATATTTTGCACCTCTCACACTCCAATAATCTTCATTTTTCTCCACCATTTTAACAAGATTAACGGCATACATCTATCCAAGGGTTAGCAATATCATACTTCCTTCCGGCGTTCCTAATTTAGCTCATTTCTTTGGTAGTTTTAACTCGTACTATTTTTCTAGTGCTAGCAAGGTGTTCGATGAAATGCCTAAGTTAGGGATTTTATTTTTTTATATGCAATTTGAGCTGAAATTATGGTATGTTTTGTAGGTTTTAATTAGTATCATCCCCTCCTCACCGCCATCGATCGCCAGCATCGTCCCCTAGCCGGCACGGTACCACCTCGGTGAGCCCCTCTTCTTTTTTATAAAAACAATTAGTTTTATGTGATGAACTTGAATATTAATTAATTAAATTGGTCACTCAAATATCCACGATGTTGTGTACTTAATGATTTTTGATATACATATAAAATGCAGATGAGTCGACAATGGATGTACGGTGACCGGTGCCATCCCGAGTTCATTAATGGCATGCATTATTTTCTCAACGTGGCTGATGCAAACAGGCGGTCGAATGGTTTCATGTATTGTCCATGTAGTTCCTGTAAGAATATGAAGGATTGCTCTACCTCAAAGACCCTTCACGTCCACCTGCTGGAGAACGGTTTCATGGCCAGCTATAATTGTTCGACCAAGCACGGAGAAAAAGGGGTTATATTGGAAGACAACGAAGAAGAAGAGGATAGTGACAACTATCCCTTATTCACTGAAGACGGTGATAGTAGAATGGGGGAAGACGAAGCTGAAGAAGAGCCCATTTTCGATGAGCCGATTTTTGATGACCCGGATGACGATTTGGGTCGGGCCATTCTTGATGCGAAGATGAACTGCGAAAATGAAGAGGAGAGGTTGAAGTTGGAGAAAATGTTAGAGGATCACAACAAACTGTTGTACCCAAATTGCGAGAATGGTCAGAAAAAGCTGGGTACCACGCTGGAATTCCTGCAGTGGAAGGCAGAGAATGGTACTTCTGACAAGGGATTTGAAAAGTTGCTGAAAATAATAAAGAAGATGCTTCCAGGGGAGAACGTATTGCCCTCTACTACGTACGAAGCAAAGAAGGTTGTCTGCCCTCTAGGATTAGAGGTGCGGAAGATACATGCATGCATCAATGACCGCATCCTCTACCGCGGGGAGTACGAGAATTTGAATGCATGCCCTGTATGTAGTGCATTGAGGTATAAGATCGGGCGAGATGACCACGGCGATGTTGAGGGCGAGTCCACCCCCGGGAAGAGGGTTCCTGCGAAGGTGATGTGGTATGCTCCTATAATACCACGATTGAAACGTTTGTTCCGGAACAAAGAGCATGCCAAGTTGTTGCGATGGAACAAAGAGGACCGTAAGAAAGATGTGATGCTGAGACACCCCGCTGACGGGTCGCAGTGGAGAAAAATCGACAGAGAGTTCAAGTCATATTCATATGACGCAAGGAACTTAAGATTTGGTCTAAGTACAGATGGCTTTAATCCTTTCGGGGAGCAGAGCTCCAGTCATAGCACCTGGCCAGTGACTCTATGTATCTATAACCTTCCTCCTTGGTTTTGCATGAAGCGGAAGTTCATTATGATGCAAGTGCTCATCCAGGGCCCGAAGCAACCCGGCAACGATATTGATGTGTACCTGAGGCCATTGGTTGAAGAACTTTTAGAGTTGTGGCGTGACGAAGGTGTACCTGTGTGGGATGAGCACGAACAAAAGGAATTTAACCTACGAGCGTTGTTATTCGTAACCATCAACGATTGGCCTGCTCTTGGTAACATTTTAGGGCAGTCAAACAAGGGATACAATGCATGCACACACTGTTTAGGTGAGACTGACAATAATTATTTGGGAAACAAGAATGTGTACCTGGGGCATCGTCGATTTCTTCCAAAACAACATCACGTAAGAAAGAGAGGAAAGCATTTTGGAGGTGAGGCAGATAACCGAACGAAGCCTACCCGCCCTATCGGGGAAGTTATATATGATATGGTCAAGGATTTAAAAGTGATCTTTGGAAAGGGTCCCGGCGGACAATCTATTCCGCATGATGTTGACGGACACGTACCCATGTGGAAGAAGAAGTCGATATTTTGGGAGCTACCCTACTGGAAATTCTTAGAGGTTCACTCTGCAATCAACGTGATGCACGTGACGAAAAATCTTTGCGTGAACCTGCTAAACTTCTTGGGCGTGTATGGGAAGACAAAAGATACACCGGATGCACGGCAGGACCAACAAAGTATCCACGAAGGAAACAACCTGAATCCAGAGAAGTATCAAGGTCCCGCCGGCTACGCTCTTACCAAAGAGGAGAAGGAGATCTTTTTTGAAGCCCCGAGTAGCATCAAGGTCCCGTCCGGCTTCTCGTCGAATATAAAGGGAATAATAAACATGTCGGAGAAAAAGTTTCAAAACCTAAAGTCTCATGACTGCCACGTGATTATGACACAATTACTTCCGGTTGCATTGAGGGGGCTTCGCCGGAAAATGTTCGAGTACCCATTGTGAAGCTATGTGCGTTCCTCAATGCAATTTCTCAGAAGGTGATCGATCCACTTACTCTACAAAATTTACAGAAGGATGTGGTCCAATGTCTAGTCAGCTTCGAGTTGGTGTTCCCACCATCCTTCTTCAATATTATGACACATCTCCTTTTTCACCTGGTCGAAGAGATTGGCGTTCTCGGTCCTGTATTTCTACACAACATGTTCCCCTTTGAGAGATTCATGGGAGTCTTAAAGAAGTACGTTCATAACCGTGCTAGGCCAGAAGGAAGCATCTCCAAGGGCTATGGAACGAGAGGAGGTCATTGAGTTTTGTGTTGACTTTATTCCCGACCTTAAGCCGATCGGTGTTCCCGAATCGCGCTATGAGGGGAGACTGCGTGGAAAAGGCACGCTAGGAAAGAAATCAACAACGTGTATGGACGGACATTCTTTCACTCAAGCACACTACACAGTTCTACATAATTCCATCTTGGTGGCTCCGTACAAAGAGGAACACAAGGATATCTTACGCTCTAAATACCCGGAGCAACGTGAAGATTGGATTGCTTGGAGAACACATGAAGACTTTCGGCGGTTGGTTGCAAACACGTCTCATGAATGTCACTGATGACGAGCAGCTGTACTTGTTGGCCAAGCAACCATCTTCGACTATATCGACTTTTCAAGGGTACGAGATTAATGGGAACACATTTTACACGTTCGCCCAAGACAAAAAGAGCACCAACCAAAACAGGGGTGTCCGCTTTGATGCGAGAAGATGACAATGGGAACAAGGTCACATATTATGGGTACATAGAGGAGATATGGGAACTTGACTATGGACCTAATTTCAAGGTCCCTTTGTTCCGGTGCAAATGGTTCAACCTGAAAGACGGAGTACAGGTAGACCCGCGGTACGGAATGACTACAGTGGATCTCAAGAATCTAGGGTACGACACCGAACCATTCGTCCTAGCCAGTGAGGTGGCTCAGGTTTTTTATGTGAAGGACATGTCTAGCAAACCGAAAAAAAGAAAAGAAAGGCAAGAGGACACATCATACGATGAGCCAAAGCGGCACATAGTTCTTTCAGGAAAAAGAAACATCGTGGGAGTAGAAGACAAGACAGACATGTCAGAAGATTATAATAAGTTTGATGATATTCCACCCTTCAAGGTAAAAATTGACCCAAGCATCATCTTAAATAATGAAGATTGTCCATGGTTGCGTCGCAGTCAGAAGAAAGGGAAACAGACAAAGAAAACTCAGAAGACTAGCTAGATATAGGGATCATAACTTGTGTATCTCAATATGGAAATCACTTTTGTGCAATGATGTTACTGTATGTAAGATATTAACAATGGAGATGGTTGGCTTGTTTTACTAGTTAAGTAGCTTTCACGGGCTTGCAGGGAAATTTTTCCGAGGCGGAACTGCCGAATATGCCATAGGGCATGTGCACCAAGGGCATATTCGAGAAGTTCCGCCGTGGGAGATTTCCCAACCCTTTTCCCAACATTGTTAGAGGAGATGGAGTCTTTCACGGGCTTGCAGGGAAATTTTTCCGAGGCGGAACTTCCGAAGATGCCATAGGGCGTGTGCACCAAGGGCATCTTCGACAAGTTCCGCCACGGGAGATTTCCCAACCCTTTCCCCAACATTGTTAGAGGAGATGGAGTCTTTTGCGAGCTTGCAGGGAAATTTTTCCGAGGCGGAACTTCCGAAGATGCCATAGGGCGTGTGCACCAAGGGCATCTTCGACAAGTTCCGCCATGGGAGATTTCCCAACCCTTTCCTTCATCCATGGGGATGAAACTCTCCATCCATGTTGGCTTGTTGAGCTGCTTGCCATGGCGTATCTGAAAGGATCATATGCCGCACCTAGAGGGGGGGGATGAATAGGTGCTAACCAATTTTTAGTTCTTTTTCAATTTAGGCTTGACACGAAAGGTAAATTCTCTAGATATGCAACTATGTGAATTTACCTATATGACAAGGATATCAACTAAGCAAGGTATAGCTACGCAATAGGAGATAGAGTGGGATAGAGGTAACCGAGAGTGTAGCACGCGATGACACGGAGATGATTCCCGTAGTTCCCTTCCTTTGCAAGAAGGTACGTCTACGTTTGGAGGAGTGTGGTTGCTACGCAAGCCAAACCAACAGCCCACGAAGGCTTCACTCGGATCTCCCGTGAGCAACGCCACGAAGGCCTAGCCCACTTCCACTAAGGGATTTCCTCTAGGCGGAAACCGGGCCTTTACAAAGTTCTTGGGGCACACATCCACAACCAAATTGGAGGCTCCCAAATCTGAAACAATACAACAATCAACAACAATACATCAACAACAAATCAACTAGGGAACCAAATAGGAACACTAGCATGAGATCCCTCAAACAAGAGAGGGGAAATGAAGAACGCTTCGGTGAGGATGTAGATCGGTGTCTTCTCCTTCGAATCCCCAAAGATCAAGAGCTTTGGTTGGGGGAGGAAGGAGATCTTGCAAAGCTTGACTTTCTTGAGGTGGCTCTAATGGAGGTGGCTTGACAGATTTCTTGTGTAATGATTGAGCAAGCAACCAAGGTAGAAGAAGGGGGTATTTATACCCCCTCTCGAAATTGAGCCGTTGCTGCTTCCGGGGGGCCGGATAATCCGGTGTAAGTAGGGGCCGGATAATCCGCCCCCCGGATAATCCGGCCTACGGAACAAAAGTGTGACATTGTCCGGCCAAATATCCGGCCCATGTACTCGATTCACATTTCCTCCGAGTCCTTAGCCAAAATCGAGGGGGCCGGATATTTCCAAAATATCCGGCCCGGATAATCCGGCCCTGGTACAATACCGGGACATTATCCGGCCAAATGTCCGGCCCCCTACCGAGCTGCTTTTCCTCGAAGACTTAGCCAAAAACGGGGGCCGGATATTTCAAGAATATCCGGCCCGGATTATCCGGCCTGGCCAAACTTTTCCTGTTATCTTTTGACGGACCGACCAAATCCAACACACGCAAATATGAAACTATGTAATCCCTGTACCACTTAATCAAACATTAGTGTATCACATATATTGACATCAAACACACAAAACAAAATGCAAGAGATGTTCTTTCAATCTCCCCTTTTTGGTGTTTGATGACAATATACGGATTTGCCAAGGAATCACAAATAGAGACAAGCATGATGGCAAGACATAGAGGCACTCCCCCTACATGTGTGCATATAAGTAATTTGCATTTGAATACAAATACACAACACATAGGAGTATGGTGCCTCAATCATAAAAGATATCCAACATGAGCTCTAACAAAAGACATTGACACATATGAAGTTGAGATAGGAAGCAAGAAATCATACCCATGTGTAGATATATAATGCGGAGATATAGCATCACACACAATGTAATATCCTTGATCTCAACAAATAGAAATCCGAAAACCATAACAATGTCTCACACCACATAGCACATAGTTTTGAACGGCACACAAACAAACCAAATAGTTCAACTAAAAGGGGAACACAAGCAACATAAGAATGATAAACGCATATGCTTGTGCCCAAACCATGCAAATCCCGGAGAATCCTAATAGAACACTTCTCCCCCTTTGGCATCGAGACGCCAAAAAGGGGACAAGCGCGATGCTACACGTCCCATGGCAATCACTCGGAGGCATAATCATCATCAGACTCTTGCACCTCTTCTTCTTCTTCCTCTTCATCAGTGTCAGGAGCATCCGGAGAGCGACGAGAGGTGTTGGACCTTTGAAGGCAATCATCAAGATCACTCCATGGAACCTGAGCAGAGTGCCACCTAGAGTAACCCGGGTGAGCTGGAGGCTGAGGCGGGGGACCTTGATCACCACTGAGCTTGTGTAGAATAACCGCCTGAGTATGCTTGATCTCAGAACGCTCACGGCTAGCTGCATAGTTCTCCTTGTGAATCTCAACGTTCATGCAAAGGATGTGACGCTGAAACCAACTAAGCCGAGTCACTTCCTTCCTCAGAGCCGGGACATCAGGATGACGAGCGGGAGCAACACCACTAGAACGAGCATCATGCATGAAAGAGTCGAGTGCAGGTACGGTTGAAGAGACCGGCTTGAGCTTGTAGGCCTTCTTGACATGGTGCTCGCACTAACGGATATCCACTCAAATCTTCACTCACGGACACGAGTTGTTGATGAGAAGTCTGGATGTAGGGGGCATAAGGTATGGTGGTCCGGGAGACCATGGCATCACGGATCTCATGGAAGATAAAGTCCATGATATCAAGAGTGTAGTCCCGCACCTCATCACCATCACGAGCACACTTATAGCTGAGGTGCATAAGATCCACAAGAACTCCCCGGATAGCATCATTGTTACCACCACTTGGGCAAATGGTTGCCCGAAAGAACCGGAGCAACCGATCGTATATGGTGAGCAGCCCCTTAGTATAACCAATCCTTCCAGCTGAGGTATAGAGATTTGCAAGAGCATTCTTGTCGGTCCGTTGAGGTCCATGAAGACGACGACCCTCATCAATAGAAACTCCAAGGATACCAGCAAAGCGGCGCGAGTGGCGAGTGCGGTGTGTGGAGCCGGACATCCATTCCATAGTGCGTTCCTCATCGGTCTTGATTGCCAAAGTGGCAAAGAATTGCTTCACCAAATCCGGGCTATAGTTACATTGAATCTTCATGATATCTTTCAAGCCCATTCTTCCAACAACCCGAGATAGCATCTTCAAAATGATTGTTCTCAGCTAGAATGTCCACATCAATGGCTTGCATGGGTCTCAGATTCTTCATTGGTTCATAGATGTCCTTGTAGATGTACATTTGCTCCATGCACCAATATCTCCTGCCCTCTATCTCTTCATCCCTTGGAACGTTTTCATACCAGTTCTTCAAGCGGATAGCTGAATAAGAAATAGGATCCATGGCCTTGTAGTTCTCCCTCGCTTCCTTGTTCTTCCGCCTTGAGGAGACGGACTTGCGAGGTGCATTGGGTGCAAACTCGTCACTAGATCGATCATGCCTCTGGCGTCTCCGACCACCCCGAGAAGCACCACCCGTGAGAAGCAAAGGCGGGTAGCAAAGAGAAGGTAATGCTCATAAGTCATGTAAGATATAGTAAAAGACTCGAGAAGCATGCAAATAAGTCGGTACAAATCTAGACATGACAGATTGAAGCAAGCTGCAGGTGGCGATGAAGCTCCGGGCCGGATAATCCGGGGTCCCCTAGGGGCGGATAATCCGGCCTGGCCGGATAATCCGGCCGGCTCGGGGGGCGGATAATCCGGCCCTTCGAGATGTGCAGATTTCCAATCAAAAACCATGTCTAAGACTAGATCGGACTCATAGCATGCAAGAGGAGTACACTACACACGATTTGGAACAACTAGACACCAATTCCACCAAGAAAATAGCACATATAAAACACAACATCTAGGGATAGAGATTGTGAATCATACCCACATCCATTGTGGAAACCGCTTGGAGGAGAAGGTAGCTAGGGAGGAGATCCACCCGATCCACCCAAGAACTCCGAGAGGGGCGGACGGAGTGGCTCCGGCGAGGAGGAGGAGCTCCGGCGGCTTGAGGAGGAAGAAGGGGGCGCGTGGGGAACCGATTGGTGTGCCAACCATTCACCCCGCGGCCTCCCTTAGTCTTCCCGCAAAACGCCCGAGCCGGATAATCCGGCCCAAAGTGGGGGCGGATAATCCGGCCCGGCCGGATATTCCGGGGTGCCCGGGGGCGGATTATCCGGTGTTCGGAAGATTCCGAATTCCGTAAATCCAGCCTATCTTTAGTTGGATATTTACGAAACCATATGTGATGTAATGAACTATCACGTCACATATGAGATGCATATTTACCAATAAGATGGGGCAACCTAAATCATCCGACCGAGAAACCTCAAACTCCAAGTTTTTACCAAACATGACAAATGAGCAAGATGGAAGTGGCTTATTGGAGAGAATAGGCTTAGGTTTAGAGGGTTCAAACTGTTAATGGTACATGATCACTCAAGTTTGCAAGATATGAGCAAATAAGGCCAAACTTGAGTGATTTCCCATAAGAACATGGAGTTGTCAAATAAGAGGCAATAAGATCCAAATAACTCCAACTCTTCACAAAGAAGAGTGTGGTGGCCTAGGCCACCATATATGAGTGTTGTGGCATGGCACCGCGAAGATATATCTTGGGTCCAAGCCACTACTCATCATTGAAGCTCACATATCAACATATGATATAAGGAGAATGATTTCTTAATGTTGGCATTATGGGGGGAGGGATAGCTCAATAATTTAAACCGCACTCCCCCTATTTCTATGCCCACATCTAAACCACATAAAGTTTTGAGACGAAAGTGTGTTTGCAAGATGGTCAAGCTATACTCCTTGAATCAATGATATTTAGCTCATTCCTCAAATAAGAGAACCTTGCTTCATCAAGAGGCTTCGTGAATATATCGGCAAGTTGATCTTTGGTAGGAACATAGATAAGCTCAATATCACCCCGGGCAACATGATCCCTAATGAAATGATTCCGGATCTCAATATGCTTCGTTCTTGAATGTTGCACCGGATTATAGGCAATCTTGATGGCACTTTCATTGTCACATAATAGAGGCACTTTGTCACAAATGACACCGTATTCCTTTAAAGTTTGCCTCATCCATAACAATTGAGTGCATCCACTTGCGGCGGCAACATATTCGGCTTCGGCGGTGGAGAGAGATATACAATTTTGCTTCTTAGAAGACCAACACACCAAGGACCTACCAAGGAATTGGCAAGCCCCGGAAGTTGATTTCCTATCATCCTTATCACCCGCCCAATCCGCATCGGTATAACCATTGAGAATAAAACTTGAGCCTTTGGGGTACCAAATACCATATCTTGGGGTATCAACCAAATATCGAAAGATTCTTTTGAGAGCCATCATGTGGCTCTCTTTAGGAGAAGCTTGATACCTTGCACACACACCAACACTCAACACTATGTCCGGTCTAGATGCACAAAGGTAAAGCAAGGATCCAATCATGGAGCGATATACCTTTTGATCCACCTCTTTACCATTGGGATCTAGTGCAAGATGACATTTGGTAACCATAGGAGTGGCCACACCTTTCATCTCGGTCATCTTGAACCTCTTGAGCATGTCTTGGAGATATTTTGCTTGGTTGATGAAGGTTCCTTCCCTCAATTGCTTGATCTCAAAACCAAGGAAGAACTTAATCTCTCCCATCATAGACATCTCAAACCTATCGGTCATAAGCTTTGAAAATTCATCATTGAAAGCTTTGTTAGTAGATCCAAATATAATATCATCAACATATAATTGGCAAACGAAAAGCTCCCCATTGACCCTCTTAGTAAAAAGAGTGGGGTCGATTAGCCCAACATCAAACCCACGGTCTACCAACAATTCCTTAAGGTGCTCGTACCAAGCTCTAGGAGCTTGTTTGAGACCATAAAGTGCTTTATCAAGCTTGTAGACATGGTTAGGAAAGTTGAGATCCTCGAACCCCGGGGGTTGCTTAACATAAACCTCTTCATGCAAAGGACCATTAAGAAAAGCACTTTTCACATCCATTTGTTGTAATTTAAAGTTATGATGCGAGGCATAAGCAAGAAGGATACGGATGGACTCAAGGCGAGCCACGGGAGCATAGGTTTCTCCAAAGTCAATACCCTCCACTTGAGAGAACCCTTGAGCCACCAATCTTGCCTTGTTCCTCACAACATTCCCAAACTCATCTTGCTTGTTCTTGAAAATCCATTTAGTGCCTATAACATTGCGGCACTCTTTAGGCTTCTTTACAAGAGTCCACACTTTGTTGCGCTTGAAGTTGTTGAGTTCTTCATGCATAGCTTCCAACCAATCCGAATCTTCAAGGGCTTCAAATACTTTCTTGGGTTCCACTAAGGAGATATAAGCATGATGATGGCTAAAGTTCGCCAATTGCCTTCTTGTGGAAACCTTTGCCCTAACATCACCAAGAACCTTGTCATGAGTGTGTCCACGTAGCTCGAGGTTCCTATCTCTTCTTGCTAGACGACGAGCCTCGATCTCCTCCTTGGTCTTTCTAGGCCTTGGAGGTGTCACTTGATCAACTTGATCATTTGGGTCCCCGTCTTGACCTTGAACTTGAGCTTCCTCAATTGCTTGGGGTTGCTCAATCTCATGTGCTTGATCTTGAACAATGTTCGGAGAAGGGCAAGAGTTGATTGGTTCCTCATTGGAGGCATTGTGAGTGAAAGGTTGATCTTGACCTTGATCTTGTCCTTGATCTTGCACATAAGAGGGAGGGTCTTGTTCTTGTTCTTGGGTTGGTGCATCATTTGCTTCACTAGGTAAGGTTTGTTGATGTTGAGAAGATGAGGGCTCCACCGTGGTAGAGCATAGTTCTTCCCGAGACGCCACACCGTGTCCCTCAATGGGGCGGAAAAATCCCACACCCATTCTTACTATGGCATCTTGAGGTATTTCATCACCTGCACAAACATCAACTTGCCCCACTTGGGAGCCATCATTTTCTTCGAACTTCACACTACAAGATTCAATGATAATCCCGGAGGACACATCAAAGATTCTATAAGTGTGAGATTCGGCACCGTAACCAACAAATATACCCTCCAAAGCTTTAGGAGCGAATTTAGATAAACGAACTCCTTTGATTTTGTAGAAACACTTACACCCGAACACCTTGAAGTATGAGATATTAGGCTTGTTCCCGGTGAGTATTTCATATGGAGTCTTGTTCAAGCCCTTGCGGAGATAGAGCCGGTTGGAGGAGTGACAAGCGGTGGAGATGGCTTCGGCCCAAAAGTTATAGCGGGATTTATACTCCGCCATCATAGACCTTGCCATATCCATAAGAGTCCGGTTTTTCCTCTCCGCAACACCATTTTGTTGAGGGGTGTAAGCAGCGGAATATTGATGACGAATCCCCTCATCAATAAGAAAATCATTGAGTGTGTAGTTCTTGAACTCGGAGCCGTTGTCACTTCTTATTGCCATAATGAGGAGGTTGTGTTGGCGTTGCACCTCGGTAGCAAAGTCAATGAATATTTGTTGAGTCTCATCTTTCGTCTTGAGAAAGTAGACCCAAGTGTATCTTGAGTAGTCATCGACAATCACCAAGCAATGTTTCTTCGCACCAAGACTTGCATGAGTAACGGGACCAAAGAGATCCACATGAAGGAGCTCCAAGATCCTCTTGGAAGAGATAATGGTCTTGCTTGGATGCGGAGAGTCATGCATTTTGCCTTCAACACAAGCCCTACAAACACGATCTTTGGCAAAAGACACATTTTCCATTAGTCCCACAATATGGTTCCCCTTGTGAAGACTTTGCAAAGTTCTCATGTTGACATGGGCTAGGCGGCGATGCCACAACCAACCCACGTCCGCCTTTCCGAATAGGCACATCGCACTTGACGTGGTGGCCCCCAAAAAGTCCACCACATACAAGTTGTGTTCGCGATACCCAACGAATGCGACTTTTAGAGTCTTGCTCCACAAGAGGACCACAATATCATTATCAATAAAGACGGCGAAACCCATCTTGCCAAGGGCGGAAACGGAAAGCAAATTGTAACCAAGGGTTTTGACAAGCATGACATCCACAAGAGTAATGTTGTGTGCAACCACAACCTTGCCAAAACCCAATACCTCGGATGTAGAATTATCGCCAAAGGAGACGGTGATATCATTAATGTTAGGCCTCAACTCCTTGACGAGGTTCTTGCCGCCGGTCATATGACTTGTACATCCACTATCAAGTACCCATTTTGAACCTCCGGCGGCATAGTCCTACATGAGATCAATTCTTGGATTTAGGTACCCATTTTGCAATGGGTCCTCTTTTGTTAGCAACAAGGGTCTTTGGGACCCAAATAGACCAAGCAACATAACCATCATATGGGCCAACATATTTAGCATAAACATCACCATAATAATCTTTAAATAAAACATAGTGAGGGTTAGCAATTCCCGCATCATCATCATTCATGGTTTTGCCCTTGGAGGCTTCACCATTAGTGACGACTTTCTTCTTTTCTTGTGCGGGCTTGGCCTTTTGCTTGTTTGCCTTCTTTGCCTTGGCATTAAAACCAAGGCCCTCCTTCCCATTGTTTGATCTTTGCTTACTCAAGAGATCATCCAAAGAAAGTTCACTTTGGGGAGAGGAGGCCTTAGCAAGTTCATCCTTCAACCTAGCATTTTCCTCAACAATGTTTGCATGATCACATAGAGGAGTAGAGGAACTAGGCACATCATATGAAGCAAGCCTAATTTGAAGTTGCTCAAACGACTTGGATAGGAGAGTGTATTCACTCTTCAAAGCTTTGTGAGCTTTGTCTAGTTCATCTAGATCCTTCACAAGTTTCTCATGATCAACCCCAAATTGGGCCTTTTCCTTTGTAAACACTTTATTCTTAGCCCTAGCAAGATCTCTAGCTTTAGTGAGCTTGTTAATTTTATCTTGAGGCTCTTCAATATTTTCTAACCTCTCTTCGAGAGAAGATATGGTTTCTTGACATTCCTCAAGAGCATTTTTAAGAGCATGGATTTCAAGAGAGTCTTCTCTCTCTATTTGACCCTTTTTCTCAAGCATAGCACTTTGTTGAGCTAAACGAATCATGAGGTTAGAAACATGCTTTTTAGTGTTACCTTGTAGGTTGAGAATGAAATCATCAAAATCTAGCATTTCTTGTTTCACTTTTAGACTAGCATCATCAACCCCTAGTTCACTAGATATGTTAGGGATAGAGGGGTTAGGAGATGATATCTCGGAGGATTTAGCCATGAGGCAACTTTCTTCCTCCACAAGAATGACCTCATTGGGGGATTCACTTGGTGATGAAGAGTTAGTGGAGAGGGAGGCAAGAGCAATCAATCCATTGGAGGATGCATCTTCTTCATCATCAACATCATCATCTCCGGAGGTATACTCTTCTTGAGTTGATAGCACGATAGATGTGTCCAAGGAGGACCTTGCCATGAAGCAATGTGCATTCTTGATAGGAGGGTTCTCATTGGGAGATTCAAAGAGAGATGAAGAGGGTATGTTGGTGGTGACAATGGCGGCCAATTCCTTTGAGCTTTCTTCATCTTCTTCACCACTTGAACTTTCAACTTCATCGAAGAATATTCTTCCCTTGTTACTAGCACAACTCTTGAGGGCCTCTTGCCCTTCTTGGTCTTGTTGTTGTAGAACTTCTTGTTGGGGGCTTTTGAATACTTGCCCTTGGTATCCTTGCTCTTGTCCTTGGGAATGAGCCTTCCATTATGAAGCTCCCTATTTTCATAGGGGCATTCGGCAATGAAGTGGCGCTTGTCATCACAATTGTAGCAAGATCTTGTCTTTGGACCAAAGCTAGTGAAACCACTTTTGTTGTTCCTCTTGATGTTGTCTTCCTTGGCCTTGGAGGGATCAACCCAAAAGGATTTTGCATGGAAGGCCATGTGATCATGGTAGTGGCATTGCAAATCTTCCGGATAGGACATACTCCAAGATGCCCTATAAGATTCTTGAGGAATCACTTCTTCACCGGAGTTGACCACCAAGGCAAGATTGGAACCTTTTGCCATTCCAAGAGCACGATTGCGAGAATCATGAGAGGTTTCCTCAAGCACCTTGAGAGCTTGCATCTCGTGCACGACTTGTTGGGAGGTGAGAGAGGAATAGCATTCCCTCCCCACAAGAGTCTTGACATCGATGGGTACAAATGGCATCATGCATTCAATGTACTTCTCCTTGATCCAAGAGTCATTTATGTGGGTGGCACCAATAAGCCGGAAGGCATTGGCAACGGTGAGAAGTCTTCCATACATGAGTTCATGATCTTCATCCGGTAGCCTCAAGAATCCTTCGGCTTTATTCTTAAGAGCATTATACTTGTTCCTCCTTGTGCTCTCACTTCCAATGCAACTAGCGGCCAAGCCGTCCCAAGCTTCCTTGGCGGTGGTGAAGTCCCGGACCCGATGCAATTCCGAGTCCCCACACTAGTTTGAATCATGTGAAGGGCGGTGTTGTTGAGTTGACTATCAACGACTTCTCTTCTAGTCAACTTGTCGGGGTTGTATGGCTTGAAGCCCTCCATGATGATTCTCCATAGTTCATTTGAGGCACTACAAACATGAGAGCGGAACTCAAATTGCCAAGTATCGAAATTATCAACGGAAAACTTAGGTGGGTCACCCCTAATGTTCAAATGAGGCATGGGAACCGGTATATCGAGTGATTGGAAAGGTGGAGGTACACGATTGTAGCTCCCACTTTCACTAGTTCCCTTGGGAGATGCACTTGTAGCTTTGATAGTGTTTAAGTTGTCACCTTCTACGGGTTTGGTAGATGAGGGTAAGTCCGAAGCCTCTCCCTCATTTAACGCACCCGTGTCTTTTACCTCTAGACTAGGAGCCTTGAGAAGGACCGGAGCCAAAAGCTCGGCTATCATCTTTTTCATGCTTTCCATTTGGGCTTCCATGGAGGACTTCAACGAATTGAAGTCTTCCATGGAGACCGTCGTGGCGGCCCCTTCCGAGGGCTCCTCGTTCGGCATACTCTTAGGCGGTTAAGCCCGAAATAAGAGCCGAGGCTCGATACCAATTGAAAGGATCGTATGCCGCACCTAGAGGGGGGTGAATAGGTGCTAACCAATTTTTAGTTCTTTTTCAATTTAGGCTTGACACGAAAGGTAAATTCTCTAGATATGCAACTATGTGAATTTACCTATATGACAAGGATATCAACTAAGCAAGGTATAGCTACGCAATAGGAGATAGAGTGGGATAGAGGTAACCGAGAGTGTAGCACGCGATGACACGGAGATGATTCCCGTAGTTCCCTTCCTTTGCAAGAAGGTACGTCTACGTTTGGAGGAGTGTGGTTGCTACGCAAGCCAAACCAACAGCCCACGAAGGCTTCACTCAGATCTCCTGTGAGCAACGCCACGAAGGCCTAGCCCACTTCCACTAAGGGATTTCCTCTAGGCGGAAACCGGGCCTTTACAAAGTTCTTGGGGCACACATCCACAACCAAATTGGAGGCTCCCAAATCTGAAACAATACAACAATCAACAACAATACATCAACAACAAATCAACTAGGGAACCAAATAGGAACACTAGCATGAGATCCCTCAAACAAGAGAGGGGGAAATGAAGAACGCTTCGGTGAGGATGTAGATCGGTGTCTTCTCCTTCGAATCCCCAAAGATCAAGAGCTTTGGTTGGGGGAGGAAGGAGATCTTGCAAAGCTTGACTTTCTTGAGGTGGCTCTAATGGAGGTGGCTTGACAGATTTCTTGTGTAATGATTGAGCAAGCAACCAAGGTAGAAGAAGGGGGGTATTTATACCCCCTCTCGAAATTGAGCCGTTGCTGCTTCCGGGGGGCCGGATAATCCGGTGTAAGTAGGGGCCGGATAATCCGCCCCCCCCCGGATAATCCGGCCTACAGAACAAAAGTGTGACATTGTCCGGCCAAATATCCGGCCCATGTACTCGATTCACATTTCCTCCGAGTCCTTAGCCAAAATCGAGGGGGCCGGATATTTCCAAAATATCCGGCCCGGATAATCCGGCCCCGGTACAATACCGGGACATTATCCGGCCAAATGTCCGGCCCCCTACCGAGCTGCTTTTCCTCGAAGACTTAGCCAAAAACGAGGGCCGGATATTTCAAGAATATCCGGCCCGGATTATCCGGCCTGGCCAAACTTTTCCTGTTATCTTTTGACGGACCGACCAAATCCAACACACGCAAATATGAAACTATGTAATCCCTGTACCACTTAATCAAACATTAGTGTATCACATATATTGACATCAAACACACAAAACAAAATGCAAGAGATGTTCTTTCAGTATCGATGCTCCTTTTATAGGCATGGCGCCGCTTCTACTTTGTCTTCTTCCTCCGACAGGGCGCCGTGCGCTACATGCTTTATCTCATCGAGCAGGGCGTCCTTATCCTGCCGACACCTTTAGTACCGGTTGCACCCACCAGCCGGTACTAAAGGTTACCCACGCGTCCTTATCCCACCGACAGTTTTGTTACATGACAGAAAAACCACCTTTAGTACCGGTTGCACCCACCAGCCGGTACTAAAGGTTACCCACGCGTCCTTATCCCACCGACAGTTTTGTTACATGACAGAAAAACTACCTTTAGTACCGGTTGCACCCACCAGCCGGTACTAAAGGTTTCCCGCCTATTTTCTTCCCGCGCTTTCCACCGGTTCCCGCCTCTGTCATCCCGCCATTTTTTCACTATATATATGTAGGCTTGGCCTCCATTTACATATCACATCTAGAAATCATATCTGCAAACCTCATCATTCTCTCCCATGGCTTCCATCGTATCTCTAACCCCCCGGGAGGCGGAGGCGCTTTGCGCCTCGAACTACCCCTGCCCGCCGGGCTACCGCGTCCCGATCGGCTGGTTGCTAAGCGTCGGAGGCGTACCGGTCCCTCCAGTCCCTCTAGGTGTGGCGCGCGAGATGGCCATCACGAACCACTACTACTTCGAGCTCACGCCAGAGCAGCGGAGGAATTCCCAGTGGCATCCCGACTACAGCCCGACTTGGGAAAGCTTCTTCATCAATCGGCGTGAGAGGGCGCTTTCCAGGCGCGAGGAGGGCGGCCCGCCTCCTTCGAACTTCAACGAGGCCGGCCGTCGGCTGTGGTGGCGCTGCCGGACTCTCCAGGTTGTCATGGCCTACCGTGGCCCCCGCCTGCGCTACCCTCAGTCCCAGCCCACGCGTGCTCACCCGCCGACGTTCGAGTACCGCGACCCCGATGCCAGCGACGATGATGACAGCAACTACGACGACTACAGTGGCGACTACTACAGGGCTAGGCACGAGTATGACTGAATGACTCTAACAGTAGATTCTGGCCATGTATCTTTAATTTTCAGTTAAGCTATGTATTTTTAATTCGAGTTCAATCATAATAAAATTTTATTCCCGCCCTTTCTTTCCCGCCCTTTTTCTCCCACGCGCGGCGTCGTGGCGGGAAAGTTTCCCGCGCGGACGACGGGAGTAAAGAAAAGAAATAGAAAACAAAAAAGAAAAATAAGAAATAGAAAAAGAAATAGAAAATAAGAAATAGAAATAGAAAATAAGAAATAGAAAAGAAAAGAAAAAGAAACAGAAAAGAAAAAAGAAAAAGAAATAGTAAATAAGAAATAGAAAGAGAAATAGAAAAATGAACATAAAGGAAAAAGAAAAAGAAAAGAAAAAGAAACAGTAAATAAGAAATAGAAAAAGAAATAGAAAAAGAAATAGAAAAAAAAGAAACATAAAAGAAAAAGAAAAAAGAAAAGAAAAAGATACAGTAAATAAGAAATAGAAAAAGAAATAGAAAAATGAACAGAAAAGATAAAAGAAACAGAAAAGAAAACAGCAAAAGAAAAGAAAACAGCAAAAGAAAAAGAAAACAAAAAAAATACATTTGGTACCGGTTGGTATCACCAACCGGTACGAAAGGCCTTTCGTACCGGTTGGTGGTACCAACCGGTACCAAAGGGTCTATCCTAGTTAGGACTTAGCGGCGCGGGGCAAATTTCCCCCAAATCCTTCTTCTCCGCGCGCCACAGAGACCTCGCAGCCTCTCGCAGCCTCGCGCGCAGACCACCGCCCGACGCAGCCTCGCCGTCGCAGCCTCGCCGTCGGCCGCCGCCCGCTCCCCGGCGCCGCAGGTAAGTCCTCCGCTCCCCGACCCTTCTTTCCTCCCCCGCTCACACCGATGCCGCCCTCGCCGACGCGCGCCGACGCCGCCCTCGCCGACGCGCGCCCTCACCGAGGCCGCCTCGCCGACGCCGCCTCGCCGCAGACGCCACGCCCAGATGCCCAGACGCCCAGACGCCGACGCAGCCTCGCCGTTGCCGCCTGCTGGACGCCGACGCCCTTAGGGTGTTCGGTCAAATGCCCCTGCCACGAAAACACCCAGTTTTTCATTTAAAACTTTACTTTTACAGCTCCAAATTTTACAAAGTTGATATCCTTGACTATCAGAAAAACATGATCTATCCATATATAAAGTTTGTTTAAACTTTTGAACAACTAAAAATCGGACAACATTTTAATTTGGGCTTAAAATGATAAAACTTGCTATATTCATAACTCTCTTTCTACAACTCCATTTTGCACAAACTTTATATCTTTTTGTATCAGAAAAACATGAGGATTTCAAATATCATCATGCCATGCATCATTGACATCATCTCTGGTTCGGCCAAATTAAAATTGCAACAAGAACTAAATGCTATGTGAGGGTGTTCCACTATTTCTTGCTATACTCGAACACCCCACTTAATTTTGCTATGTATGAAACCCTTGCACACTCTTCTAATCTGTTATATGATCATTACATGAGGAATGAAATAGAATTGCTTTCTTAATTTTGCAGTGACATTGAGGTATGGAGGACGACACCTTCGTCCGAGATGAGGAGGGGGAAGAAGCGGTGCAGAAATTGATCTATGAGAGTGCCCGTGGTTCGGAACCCGATGGAGATGACAACGAGTTCCAAGACTTTCTGAATGATTTCGGCGAGGGACTTGAGTCTGAATAAATTATAAGAGACAACGAAGTGTCCATCTCAAACTCCGGGGAGGTGTATATCTATGTATCAATTAGTCTATGTTCATCCCTAGATGCATTCATTTATTTGTATTGCACTTATTAACGAATAATTTTTTCTTTTAGCCTTCTGGATCATCGAGCAAGTCTGTTAGAACAAAATGAGGCCCGACGCGGGTGCTAAAGGGCGAGGGCAGGTTAGCCCTCACGGCATTCAAGGCTAATGGTGAACCAGAGCATCCCAAAGAGTTTTGCCGAAAATTTACAAGTCAAGCCGGAGTTGTTGTTAGGGACCATGTACCGATCAGCATTCAAGAGTGGCATAAGCCGAAGAACGCGGAGAGTGGTGCTAGTTATGTCAACGACACGATGAAAATTTTTCTTTGGGACACGCTACTGACAAAGTTCAGCCTACCGGAAGACATGACGGAAGGCCAGAAGAATAAAGTCATGGAATGGACATTGAAGAAGATGGCCATACAATTCCAGACCTGGAAGAAAAATTTATGGGACAAATATAAGAATGAAGATCCAGTATTCGATGATAATCTAGTGAAGATAAAAGATCACTGGCCCGCATTTAAGGAGTATAAGCAATCGTCTACTTTTGTGTCCCGATCGAAGAAAAATACCGAAAATGCTTCAAAGAAGAAACTTCCGCATCATTTGGGGTCAGGTGGCTACAAGAGTGCCATTCCGAAGTGGGCAGCGTTTGAGAATAAACTGATGAATGTAGGAATCACTCCACAGACATGGGACTGGCCCGAACGGTTCAAGTTCTAGTTGTTCGCTCATGGGGCAGGGTTGGACCCAAAGACAGGGCTGATTGTTGCAAAGGGAAAATGGTAGGAAAAATTGAGGCAATTGTACCGAAGCTTGTAGATGCAATTGAAAAGGTCAGAAAGGGAGAGTACATTCCCGACCGAGAGAATGACGAGCTGACACTCGCTCTGGGGAACCCTGAACACGTTGGACGGGTACGAGCTCGCCCAGGTCTCACCATGAAGGAAGCGTGGCCGGACAGCTCTGACACTTATAGAAGCCGTTCGCGAAAGAAGAAGAAGGACGCCGACACATTAACGGAATTGTTAAATAGGGTGGAGGCTCTTGAGAAAAATCAGAGGGCACCTGATCAGCCGCTTTTTCTACAGGATCCACAAGCCGATGTTGCCCCATCTCAGCGAAGAAGCAGTGTCGGTTCCTCGCATCTTGACGGATGTGGAGGAAGCTACCCCGTGGATTATGTCACGGAGAAGACGGATTGCGAGCTACATATGTTATTCAGGACCGCGTCCGTTAAGGTGGCGGTCGGCTATGTGTACCCAAGTGAAGATGGAGCAATGCACCATCATATGCCCATTCCACCTGGTTGTGTTCGTGTCGGGGTGAATGAAGTTGTTCCGGGTTTTGAAACAGTGGAGCTTGATATTCCTAGAGGTGAAGATGAGAGGACACTGGCCGATGTCAAGCACGGTTTCGCCCTATGGCCGAAGAAGTACGTCGTCCTTTTGCAAAGGCAACCGACTCCTCCACATGAGCATCAAAGGCCCTCGACTCCTCCTCCTAGCAGTCCTCGTGAGCAGCAAAGTCCACACCTACCTGAGAGGGACCCCAGTGTGAGTCCACCACCTCGAGATCCTCCGTGTAAGACCGCGCCCGTTAAGCGGAACGGTACTCCGCCTAGGAAGAAAGCTAGAAAGGAGAAAGCACTGCCGCCTATTGAGAAGTTACCTTGGGAAAAAACTCCCGAGGAAAACCAGGAAGCCGTTCAGGCGGAGGTGAAAAAAAAAATTGCACCGAAAGTGCCAGAGATACCTTTCGAGAAGACACTAGATCCGGTGAAAGTTGTGCGTACCGTTGAGAATCTATATGACCCTGTACCATCGCCGCCATCTGACTATAGGCGTTCTATTGAAAGGTCGTATGACAAGATGATCGAGGCGACAAAACCCATTCAATCGGGTATCAGGGAGATAAAAGGGATACAC
Source organism: Lolium rigidum (assembly GCF_022539505.1). Classification (NCBI taxonomy): domain Eukaryota; kingdom Viridiplantae; phylum Streptophyta; class Magnoliopsida; order Poales; family Poaceae; genus Lolium; species Lolium rigidum. Next base: position 81,168,756 of record NC_061511.1, read on the forward strand.
CAAGTCTACCAGCTCGGACAACAACCCGTTCAATCAGTCGCCCCTCTCAAGGTGTTTGACGGGAAGCCCGTTGAAAGTTCTCGAAAAGACACAACCGATTACGCTTTCGCTGAACGAGCATATCAATTTGTTCAAGGGAAGATTTGGTCTAGAATCTCAGGAAGCTACCAACATGTATGTGTAACTTGCATTCGTGGTACCTTAATGCCTCAAAGGAAGGGATCGAGACTATCATGGTGCGAGTTAGGGAAGAGCACTACTTCCAGGAATACTGTGTGAACGTTGACTTCAACGAGCTTTTCCAGTTATACAATCTTCAGGCCCTCGACAAATCTATCATCAGTTCCTATTTTCTGTAAGTGATTTATTTAATTTGAGAAGTCTTTAGCTCAGCTCGTTCATTGTCTGCAGATTATAATCCTTTGTGCGCTATATTATGCAGATCGAAGATGCTCGAATGCAAAAGGGACGAAATCACGGACATTGGGTTCATTGACCCGCACACAATGCATGTTAAAACCATAGAAGATCCCGTCTATAACAAGGATACACCGGAGATTATGCTAAGGTTTTTGAACCGACAACGTGACAAAAGGCTAATAATTTGGCCTTACAACTTCAAGTGAGTCTTACTGTCTTATAACACATTATATTTTGCTCACCGTATGTCAAAATTTTAACTAATGACTTATATATATGACACTACATATTTAAACGTGCGTAGGTTTCACTTTATTCTTCTCGTCATCAATATGCAAATTGGAGAAGTTGAAGTCATTGACTCACTAAGCAAAAAATCGGAACTATACTTGTCTTGTTATTTAATGCTCAAAAGGTAATTTTAATTCTTATCGGTTTGTTTCGTTAATTTCCTGCTATGAACTAATTGATAACTCTTTTATGCATTTTCTTTTGTCGGGCAGCGTGTGGGAAACTTTCATCAAGGAAGATAAGTCCCATGAATGGCCACCGAAGCTGCGATGGAAGGCGAAAGTAAGTAGTACTACCTAGGTCCACACACCTTTAATTATCATACTTGACTATTGTTTGATTGAATTATATTCTTGTAAAGAAATGCCCGCAACAACCATAAGGGACTGATCTCTGTGGATTCTACGTTTGCGAGTACATCCACAGAATTGTCAGCGAGAGAATGAATAATGAAAGAAATAAAGAGGTACGAAAATAATATTCATAAATTTGTTTTCTTATCATAAGTTGTGCTGAGTTTCAGTAATAGTTGTTTCATTGTGGTTTGAATATATATATATATACACACACACATAGCTCATGTATTCATTTGTATCTTATTCTTTTATAGTTGGCAAGAAAGCGGAACAAGCTCTCAATCGATGACCGCTTCATAGCAATTGGCGAGGAATTGGCGGGATTCTTCCTTCGGGACGTCATACCACCATTCGCAGAGTTCCACTATGAATGAAGATGTACATGTTACATGTATAGTTGACTCGAAGAGTACCACTATGCTACATGTAATAGACATATATAGAGTACGCCTTGGAGAGTACCACTATGCATGAAGATCGATCTTCATGCATAGTGCTTCTTAATTTGCGATCTTATGCAATTACATGTGTGTTATATTATATGCACCAACTTGCTATGCATCATCTTGATCTTCATGTACTACCTAAACCCAAACACGTTTCTGGTGCATCGACGCGATATGAAACAAACCGATATCCCTAAACCCCTCCAAAAACCCTAAAACTTCAATTCTCTGCCGCGGCAGAGATTCGGGCAAATTCCGTGCCGCGGGTGGGAACCTTTGGTACCGGTTCGTATTACCAACCGGTACCAAAGCTCCTTGGCCATGAGCTCTCCTGGTGGCTGATACGTCTCAAACGTATCTATAATTTCTTATGTTCCATGCTACTTTATTGATGATACCTACATGTTTTATACACATTATATGTCATTATTATGCGTTTTCCGGAACTAACCTATTAACGAGATGCCGAAGTGCCGATTCTGTTGTTCTCGCTGTTTTTGGTTTCGAAATCCTAGTAAGGAAATATTCTCGGAATCGTACGAAATCAATTCCCAGCACCTTATTTTTCCCGGAAGGTTCCAGTGCATCGAAGAAGTATCGGAGAGGAGCCAGGGGGGCCCCACACGCCAGGGCGGCGCGGCCAAGGGGTGGGGCGCGCCCCCCTAGTGTGTGGGCCCACCAGGCCCCCTCCGAGGCCGCCCTTCCGCCTACTTAAGGTCTCCGTCGCGAAAACCCTACCACGTTCGACGAAACCAGAGAAAACCTTCCAGAGCCGCCGCCATCGCGAAGCCAAGATCCGGGGGACAGGAGTCTCTGTTCCGGCACGCCGCCGGGACGGGGAAGTGCCCCCGGAAGGCTCCTCCATCGACACCACCGCCATCTTCATCAACGCTGCTTGTCTCCCATGAGGAGGGAGTAGTTCTCCATCGAGGCTCGGGGCTGTACCGGTAGCTATGTGGTTAATCTCTCTCCTATGTGCTTCAATACAATAATCTCATGAGCTGCCTTACATGATTGAGATTCATATGATGATGCTTGTAATCTAGATGTCATTATGCTAGTCAAGTGGATTTTACTTATGTGATCTCCGGAGACTCCTTGTCCCACGTGTGTAAAGGTGACGAGTGTGTGCACCGTGTGGGTCTCTTAGGCTATATTTCACAGAATACTTATTCACCGTTATGAATGGCATAGTGAAGTGTTTATTTATATCTCTTTATGATTGCAATGTGTTTTGTATCACAATTTATCTGTGTGCTACTCTAGTGATGTTATTAAAGTAGTTTATTCCTCCCGCACGGTGTAATGGTGACAAGTGTGTGCATCGTGTAGTACTTGGCGTAGGCTATGATTGTGATCTCTTGTAGATTATCAAGTTAACTATTGCTATGATGGTATTGATGTGATCTATGCCTCCTTTCGTAGCGTGAAGGTGACGAGTGTGCATGCTATGTTAGTACTTGGTTTGGTTATGTTGATCTGTCATGCACTCTAAGGTTATTTAAACATGAACATCGAATATTGTGGAGCTTGTTAACTCCGGCATTGAGGGTTCGTGTAATCCTGCACAGTTAGTGGTGTTCATCATCCAACAAGAGAGTGTAGATTCTAGCATTTATGTATTTATTCTGTTATGTGATCAAAGTTGAGAGTGTCCACTAGTGAAAGTATGATCCCTAGGCCTTGTTCCTAAATACTGTTATCGCTGCTTGTTTACTGTTTTACTGCATCTCTACTGTCCGCAATATTACCACCATCAACCACACGCCAATCCTGGGCAAAGCACTTTTCTGGTGCCGTTGCTACTGCTTATATTTATTCATACCACCTGTATTTCACTATCTCTTCGCCGAACTAGTGCACCTATTAGGTGTGTTGGGAACACAAGAGACTTCTTGCTTTATGGTTGCAGGGTTGCATGAGAGGGATATCTTTGACCTCTTCTTCCCTGAGTTCGATAAACCTTGGGTGATCCACTTAAGGGAAACTTGCTGCTGTTCTACAAACCTCTGCTCTTGGAGGCCCAACACTGTCTACAAGAATAGAAGCACCCGTAGACATCAGTGGCCCACGTGGAGGCCCCTTTTATACCGGTTCGTAAGCAACCGGTACGAAAGGGGGGGCCTTTAGTGCCGGATAATTTATACCGGTTGCTCAACCGGTACGAATGCCCCTCTGGAACCGGTATTGATGAGAGGTTTTCTACTAGTGTATGTCGATCTTCGTTGTGTGGGATCCTGCGACACAAGTAATAATATAGCAAGTAAAACTAGATAGAATAAAGTAACTAAATAAATTCAGTAAAAGGGTTGATTGTTTTGGGTGTTTTGGATGCATATAGGATAAGTAAATATTTTTGTATTTTCAAAATAAAATAGTGCAACAAATAGAAAACAAGATAAAAGCAATATAAATGTGTTTCTCACTAGTAGAAAAAGAGGCTTTGGTTTTTGGCTCCAAAGAGCATTAGCACCAGACCGGCTACGAACCGGTGCTAAAGGGTGCATTAGCACCACCGATTCGAGAGGCTAGAGTTTTAGCACCGGTTCGTGCGGGACCTTTAGCACCGGTTCGTGCCACGAATCGGTGCTAAAGGTTTACCCTTGACAAACCGGTGCTAAAGATTTTTCTGCTCCCACGCACCTTCACTCTCCCTGGATCACCTTTTTTAACTCTGTAAAATAGAAAAGAAAATGATAGAAAATTCGAAAAATAAAATCTTTTGAGATTCATGTATGTTACGCAACCTACTATTAGGGAAAATTAAAAAAATTGAATTTCGAATTTTTTGCATAAAAAGTCTAGAAAAAGGTAAAATAGCATTAACTTTTGCATACAACATCGGAAAAAGCGTATAATATATCAAAATAATCATGGGAAAAAGTTACATCCAAATTCAAAATACTAAATTAAACTATGAAAGAAGGAAGATTTCAAGGGTTGGACGAAGCTGGGGTGGGAGTCACCCGACCATCCCGCAAAGTCCTTTCAAGGTGTGAGAAACGTCTAGAACCAGATGACTCAAATTTAAGTTGATCAGCCAATGTGGTATGATGTTGACTAAGCAAGAACATGATACTCGGGAATGCTTCGGCGTAGTTGAATTGGGGCAAAGATGATATCTGAACCATTCAATGGCACAGAGATGCCTATTCGTTGAGGTCTCCGCCGAGGAGCTAGGCAGCAGCCTCGTGGTCTCCGGCGAGGGGATGGGTTGCGGCCCCGGCCATGCATGTTCTCCAGGAGCTGGGCAGCGGCCATGTGGTCTCCGGCGAGGGGATAGGCAGCGGCCCCGGCCGTGTTCGCTGGCGAGGGACAGAGCAGCCTCCCCTGATCAATGCTAGATAATTTTGATGTTTTGTTTTAGTGAGATTTTTTATATTTTAATATGGGCTGGCTTATTAATATTGCCACATCAGTCTTACATGTAGGCCTCCTATGTCAGAATAGTTGTTAATTCGTGTTTAATACCATTTTAGTGCTTTTTATTTTTACGTAAATCTTGGTAAAATGTGGTAGTTTATTGATTGTTTGTTTGGGTAGCTTATCAATAAAATGTGGTAGTTTATATTGCTCTAAAAGCATAAAGTGGTACCGAAGTTAATATTTAGCTAGTAATATGATGGTTTTAGGCTAACAACTCGCTCCTTCCGGTCTAAAGTCTAAACCTCTCTCGTCTGGTTCGTATCGCGAGTTCGTGATTCTCTCCCGGGACATCAAACGGCGCCACCAGCCAAACACCTGCAAAGTGATCGCATGTGTTTTGAGTTTGAGGCCACCAGATCTCGCGTCGCCTCATCCCGCTTGCTAGTGTGGAAAAAGAGTACGAGGGGAAATCCAACAGGAGACACGGTGGAGACTCTGTGTGAGTCTGTGTATGATTGCCTTCGAATAGGCTTCTCCGTGTCTTTGTATGATCCGGATTGGTGACCCGATCGGAGTAGGATTTGAGGCCAAGCCGTTCGGGATTCAAGCATTGGACAGATAAATAGTCACGCATTCATTGATTTCGACAGAGAACAGCTTTCCCCCTCTCTCTCTGTCGCTCTCTTGGAGATTAGCTTCTTCGACTCCAACCTGAATCGGACGCAAAATCGGTGCCATGGTGATGGCGGCCGGCCAGTACCACCGCTACGCGAAGTTGAAGGTCAGCTACGGCGGGAAGATGGAGCGCTCCTCGCAAGGCGGCCAGCCGAAGTACAACGGCGGCCACAACAAGATCATGAAGGTCCCCCGGTCCATCTCGCTGCGGGAGTTCCATGACCGGCTGGCGGCGCTAGCGAATTGCGTCAAGGTAGACATCCAGTATGTCAGCCCCAGCGACACCCTGCACGCACTCCGCGACGTCGAGACCGACGCCGACCTGCGGCAACTGCTAGACTGGGCGCTCCTCCGGGACCTGCAGATGAACCTGCGTGGCGCCAGGACGTCGAACGAGTTCGTCTCCCACGTCCGGGTGTTCGTGCTCCCCGTGGCCTCGGACGTCCCACGGCCGCTCCCTGAGTCGCTCTTTTCCTCCGCTCAGATGACCGAGACGACGCCGGCGCCTCCACCATCCTGTCTCAACAAGCGGAGCGCGTCGGCGCCCTCACTGTCTGCGAATCTGGCGGATGACACGTCCAACCCGCCCTCTCCCTCTGTCTTCCAGCGGAGCGCATCCGCGTCCGCGTTAACACAGCCATCGACGGAGGACGATACGACGACATCAATCACGGCGACGGGTGTTCCAGTAATGCCGGTCCTAATGTACCAGCCGGTGTTCCAAGTGTGCCAGGGAGTCGTCGTGTCATCCGGATATCTTGCGTGGTTCTCCTCTGCGCCGCTTAAAACATATTAGGAGGCTTATTTCTAGTTTTATTATTTTTAGGATTCTTTGTAATACTCATGGTGATTATTAATAAATCGGTAGATCTTACATATTTCAGCAATTAGTCACTATCTCTACTATCTAAAAAGGAGGAACTGGTTTTGTTTCCTCCGCTCAAAGGTTTCGTCCTACATATTTTCATCTGACTATTTTACCCTTCCATCAAATCGCATAATACATCACTCCCGCGATCACCGCTAAAACAGTCAGACAATCTGTTGCTAATCAAAACGCTAACCGTCCCCTCCTGAACATCGCGTCGACGCGGCCCGCGAGCGATCACGCCGCCGCTAAACACGAAGCGACGACCACGATGCTGACGCCATTACGAGATCTGCCTGAAAAAAATTCTCTCCACCCTGCGCCTCCCACGTCTGCGGCAGTAGCGACGGAGCACCGCGAGCACAAGGCCATTGGCCCGTCAATTGCTCCACTGCAGGACGCGGCCAACCACTACGAGATCTGAAACTCCCAGCTCGCAGACGCAGTTCGCTAGGTCACCGACAACGATCTCGACGGACACTTCGCATGCTGGGAGGCAACCAGGGCTCCGCCATCGCCCTGGCCGAGCAGATCTGTCACCAGGTCGCCTCCACCTCGCGACCCTCCCCGGACGACAAGCAGGTATGGTTCTGGCTTTGTTTTCCTTTGCTGCTCCATTGCTTTTTTGGAGTGATGCGGGTGATTTGATCCATAGATCTGACAGCTTCGCTTTGCTAGAGGCACACATCTGTGCTTGCGTATATTTTTGTCCCTTCATAGGTAAAGTTTTCTTCCTACTGCTCTATTGGATGATGTACACACTATCTTTTATGTGAGGTGGGATCTAAACTAATGCACTGGCAATTGGACAGATTGAGATAAACTAATACTTTTATTCAAAATTACATGATTACATACAATGATTTATAGTCAGTATGCTATACAGTAGAACATGCAGAATTTCAAATGTTGATAGTTTTCCATATTTTATTTACTGTTGATCACAAAATCAATTTGTTGGAAAAGTTCAGTTATCAATTTGTATGCCTTTAATATGATTTTATCCTCCAATTTTGGACGAAAGCTAGCAACAATAACAAGACCTGCTGCTGACCCCATATGTTTCCGGACAGGGGCCCGGGCGTCCGACCAATTCACCGGCATGCCGCCATATCCGCGCATTCTGTATCGAGAGAGGATAAAGCACCCTCCGTTCCTCCCTGTCATGCAAGCGGTGGCTTTTGCCCAACACAGCCTGCTGACTCCCCATATAAATTTCCTTATTATTGAGAAGTTACTGATACACATTCACATTTTTTCTGCGGGGTAAAGGAATTGTATTACTTTAGCTCATACACATTCGCATTGATGTTGGGTGTTCCTAAATGCAGGGAAAAAACAAATAATTTATCAAGGACAAATTGCATGCTGGGTCTTGGACATGCCCTGAGCTCCTGAAGCACTTTGACAGGAAAATAAACAGTGATGAATTCAACGGGATTTGGGGGAGGACCTCCAGAGCAAACTAAGAGCCAGTAGAGCCAATTTAATGGTCACCCAATCTGCGAGAGAGCGAGGTGGGAAACTCACATGGTGAGTCGAGGATGGGCGACCAGGCTAAACAACAGAAACGGATATATTATTCTTGGTGCATTGTTTTGCTATTGTGATTATAGTATCGTCAAGTGGCCAGGCTGTAGAAGAAATAGTTTCTATTTTGAGACGAAGAGTTCATTCCAAGAGCTATAAGTTTGCAACTAACTATGCCTTTGTCTACTAATTATACATCCATGGTGATTTATAGGAACTTGTGCAAGCTGACTAGGACAGCCGCAACACAGATGTTGGTATTGGGTGAGCTAACATGCCGGTAAACTGTCTTACATTGATTCTTTGTTCTTCAGATGAATTGTTGGTTAGAAAGCTAGCTGCGATCTTCAGTATGTCAAGTACATAAGTATAGCAGTTCTACTACTTCCTACAGGCAACTGGAAATATGATAGCTCCCAAACTCAATCTAAAAAATCACCAGTATACGAATTATTACAACACAGGAACTCAGATCTGTTCTAGAGTAACGAGGGAGGAAGGTGGGAGCCGCCCTTGCCAGGGTCTGCCAAATCTGTGATCTGATCCCAGTCAATAACCCTATTGCTTATGCTTGCCTATTTGAACAACCACACATCGATCTCACCTCCTCACCTCTTAAGGTGGTTCCAGTCATCACCCACATATCGCTTGTTTGGTTTGAGTGGCTTCCATACCAATCATGCAGTTTTTTGGGGTTGAATTCATCAACGACCTTGTTATTTATTTAAGCATCTTCAAGTTTAGGCTTGCAATTGTTCTTTTGAAGATAGACTTACGATGAGAACTGTGGCATAGCCGGAATGGTAACTAGCCTGCCACCTGGGTTTGATCTCACGAAATCTTATAATAAAATAGCCGAAGGATTCTTTCCCTCCGGTCTCTTTATTATTTTCAAGATAGACTTAAGATACATGGCACTTTTACTCACAAATCAACTCATGAAATCCTCTATAATAATAATCGCAAGTAATCTTTCCCTCCGGTGTCTTTAATTTTTTTTGTTAAGATCGCAATCTTATTCTTCTTGCGGTTTTCGGATTGATCGAGTTTGATTTGTATGTAAAAAGCATTGGTTGGTTTATGAGATATTTGTTGCACGTGCCTATCTCGAAGTGTCTGCTGGCTGCTGCCGCTGCACATCGGCTATCTCGGAGTGCCTGCTGCTGCTCCAAATATCCTCCACGTCCAGCCACACACATCAATTGAGATCAGTTGCACGCCTGCACAGGTCCGGTAACGCCGCCATCTTCACACATTGTTCTATGGATAGAACGAATTGGGGTTTTTCTAGATAGATCGCCTGCGTCTGGGTGGTTGGGCAAACAAAAACTTAGTTGAGCAATTCGTATTTTCTCCGCTCCTTCGTCTACTGGATTTTGACCGAATAGTCCCACTTTGCTGCCTACATTGAGTCATACCGGTTCATATACGTCGGTAGATGCCTGGAATACCGGCAAGGAATCAACAAAAAGCATCACCATTGATTGGTCAAAAATTATAATAATTACGATTCCGAAGGAATTATAGTCCCCCATGTGTTTGGCTGCCCTGTATCAATTGGAGTATAGATTAAATGGGGCAAGGAAAGACTGGCATGAAGCATAGCTTTGCGATTAAATGGGATTTGTAGGCTCGTTGAAAACCGGATAGAAGTAAACACATTCAGCACAAAGCATGACCGTCTTCAATGAGAAGACCTCCACGACGAGCAATGTGCTCCGTAGGGCTAGCGATGATCTTGCTATCTAAAAGATCCATGACCGCAGATGGCTAGACACTTTTCATAGTTTCCTCCTGTCTGCTGCTATGTTTTGTGCTCTAACCCCCATGCACCCCTCTTTCCCACTTTGTATGACTACCAAGTCACCTCGAATAATATAACAAGCGGTGGGGATTTATTATCCTCCTTAATTCTCGAAAGAAAAAGCATGACCGGTGGCATGTGAAACTAAACAACATATGTTTTTCTGTTTTATTTTTGAAAATACTATTTTCATTAATAAACTTCTCTATGACTTAAAAAATACCCACTCCGTTCCTAAATATAAGACATATAGTTATTCGAGAAAAAAAATCTAGAATATAGCCTTTAGTGCGACACACCACTTGGAGTGCATGATCGATGGCTATTTATTTGTCTCTTTGTAGTACTCTCCTCTTATAATAATATATTATACAACTCGTATATAAGAGAAGAGCTTTTTTTGGAGTGATACAGTATCATTGTCGTAACCAAGACTATCATCGTGTATTTGAGTATTCTAAAATACCCTTCACAAGTTCACATGCCTTTTTTTTATAATATTACAAAGAGTAACATCAGTCATATTCATGTATGGGAAGGTATTCTTACTCTCATACTCATAATTAATACTCTCCGGCTCTTATGCGGATATATCGCTGCCTAAAAATATCAGCATCGACACCACTGGCCTGGCGACGTAATTTTTTACCCCGGTCATTATTGAAGATTTGCCTTTTGTATGTTTGACACAAACACTATAATTCAGGGTTGTCTCCGGATATTTTATGAGTGTTGTTTGGACTAATATAAGAACAAAACGTATTACTTCAGTTAAATCTGTGTTTGCAGCACCCATGCTTTGTGAGACAACAATACATCCAAAAAGAGAGGTTATTGAGTTGACAATTATGACGGTTTAGAACACATGTGTGGAACTTACCGCGGAAGAGTAACAAGAAGACCCCACGCAGATGCACAACAATGAAGTCTTGTTATTGCGTTCAGTATTACCATGCTGTAGTACATTATGACAGTCTTGATTTGTTTTGAATTCTCATAGTGAGTTGTGAATTATATATGTACATTAAGAAATGAAATTTAAGGACCCGTGGCAACGCACGGGCATTTATACTAGTGTAATAAAGAGTCTCAAGTATTATTGATGTTATCGAACTTACGTGGGTACTTCAGATTTTTCATGCATACTGCTACTACTGATTAGATACTCTTAATTTTTGCTTCCCTTTTTATTTATTTTACATACTCTCGGACATAGCAAGCATGGTGTTTATTTTTATAGAAAACAGAGATTTAAACAAAAACAAAACACTATCGAGCATAGCAACAACTTCACACGGACTAACCCGGAAACAGCCGCCAATAACACAATACAACACAAAAGAAAACCATACCATTCGCTTGAAAATAAAGCCACGTCTCAACCGCTCCTAGACACTTTCGAAGAAAAATAACTGTGAAAAAAAAACTCTCCTTATCGACAAAGCAGGGCCGGTCCTATAATCTCCCAGGTCTGGGGCGAAACTAAAACCCAGGGCCTTTAATACATGCACCATAATAACAGTAATTAAATGTATTCCCTCTGTCTCAAAGAAATGTTATTCTATAACATTTAAAGTTGATCCAAAAACGTTATTGATATAAAAAAATATGTATATTGCGTAAAAAATGGTTAAACGCATGTTAGAGTCGTGTGGTGGCTATGGTTGGTGGGTGTAATAAGGTCTTCTCAGCTAGGCATCTCATTCCCTAAAAAAAACCTATGTAACGATCGAACGACGCCATAGACAACGCACACGAGAAATGAAGAATTTGATTTCCACTAGCCATGGCATCACATTTTTTCTTCTTGAACCGAATTGTTGTATGAACAAATTTTCTATTTTTGTTGTAGAGAACGGACCTTGTTGTCACGTCGGACTGTCATTTGTTGTTGCCATATGATGGGCGCTCGATCGTCCAACTTCACATATGCCCTCTCAGATCCGGCTTACTCTACCGTGCCGCAATTACCACGCTAGGGTGGTCAATTTTTTTAGAAGAAACACAGACAATCAATTAAACTTGAGCGACATAATCGCCGAACATGGCCTTGGCCATGATTATATAGCAATTAAAGAGAAAAACGGTTAGAACAATCCGTGCCATGAATTGATAATGCGTCAATTGTTTGTATTTTCGTCGGAACCATGGTCTATCCCTGGCCGCACCCCAATCTGGTGGCTAACCAATGAGGTACGCTTTATTTTTTGGGGCGTGCTGACCGGTCGTTCGCCCGACGCGGGATACAAAAATCTGTTGTTGTTCCGTCCGTTAGATCACAATTGTGCGCTTAACAATCAATCCATCTTCATTCACGTGTTCTGTTAGCTTTACTACCCATGCTGTCGGGTCACTTTTCCTTGTTTGGTTGCATGAGCCATGTCACTTTCCCTGCACGGTGGAGGATGTACTGCATTCTGGATATGTAAGTAGAGCCCACCATGTGCAGCTGTTGGGTTTTAGAAGAGAAGTGACCCAACAAAATGTTAAGTGTGCACAACAATATTCAACAATGGTTCCAACAAAAAACAACGGTGTGGGCATTGATAATTATTTGTACCAAAAAACATAATCACCGATATATTTACAACAACAACTAATAACAAAACCAACATAATTATTGATTGTTTACAACAATGACTAAACCATGATTTTTTAACAAAAAGAAGAATTTCGGCACTACAAAAACTCCAAGCCAAAAGTAAATTTACAACAAAAATCACCAATATAATTACAACAATAATTAACAACAGAACCAATAAGAAAATAAGGTGATTACAACAATAGTTGACAATGATTTAACAAAAGATAATAATTCCAATACTAGAAAAATCACATGCCAAAATTATCTTTACAACAATTCACCAATATATGTACAACAATAATTTACTTACAAAACAACATTTTTTTGGGTGTTTACAATAATAGCCAACAACATTAACAATTTTTCGTGCTAAATGTTTTCACAACAAATGGGATAGTGATTTACAAAAATATTCAATAACTATCTGAAAGTATAGAGATGGTAAACCTAGAGGGGGGTGAATAGGTTTATACATATTTTAATTCTTTCTTTGCAATATTAGGCTTTGCGGAATATAAAGGTGAGCCTAATGCAAACTAGGTGAAGCAACCTATATGAGGATACAACTAACTTGAGCACGAAGGCTCTCACGAGCGATTAAATCACAAGTAAGGAGTTCGGTTAGAGATAACCGATAACACGCGGAGACGAGGATGTATTCCCGTGTTCCCTTGCTTTGCAACAAGGTACGTCACGTTTGGAGGGGTGGAGGTCCCACGAAGGATTCCCCACGCCACGAAGGCTCACCCTATTCTCCGGAGCCTATCCCACGAAGGAATAGCTCACTCACTTGTGGTAGACTTTGAGGTAGCCTCCAAACCTTCACAATCTTGCCCGGATGCTTCCGGACTCCTCTTGCCCACCTAGGGTTTCCAAGGAACCCTAGGAAGCAAGCTTCTCGATGAATACAAGGGGGAATGAGATTTGGCTTGGTAGAACGGTAGATCGGGTCCTCCTCTAACGATTCCCCGGAGGGATTTGAGTTTGGGTGGAGGAGGAGGGAGATCTGAGGCTTTTGGTGTTTCTAGCAATGGAGAGAGAGAGAGAGAGAGAGCTCAAGAACAGCTTGTAGTGTAGTGCCTAACTGTTCAGAGGTAGGAGAAGGCCTATATATAGTGTTCTTCGAAATATGGCCATTGGTCACTTGCCACCTTAGCTTTTCTCTCGACAAACCCGGTCAACCGGACCACAGACCGGATTGCCCGGTGCAGAGGCTGGTCGGACCGGACCAGGGACCGGATTCACTTCGCGTCGTCTAGGAGCTCTTCCGGTTGGCAGCCGGTTGACGCCCGGTTGGCGACCGGTCGACCGGGCCGCACGCCGGACTCTCCGGTTGGTAGGCCGGCTGACCGGTCGACAACCGGAACTGTTGGGTCCTCGTTTGGAACCCGGTTGGCGACCGGTCGACCGGGCCATGCGCCGGACTTGCCCCGGTTGGCGACCGGTTGACCGGCCAGCACGCCGGACTGGCCGGTTGGTAGGCCGGTTGGACCGGGCTGCAGACCGGATTTCTGCTGTAGACCACTTTTTGATTGTTGTTGAAGTGGGGGTCTCCTTTAGCCTTCTTGTTCCTTTGATACACCATTTATGCCTCTTTGACTAATACCTGAGATTATCCTTATAAACATATTAGGCCAAGTACTCTAGCACGGTGTCATTGTTACCAAAATAATGGATAAGGGTAAAATACCCTTACAATCTCCCCCTTTTGGTATACGATGACAAACCGAGCTAGAGTCACAAATAGATATTATGATAAGCTCTAAACCTTGATTCCATATAAGATATTACGACGGCTCCCCCATAATGTGTGCACTTGGAGAATTTGCGTTTGAATGCAAAGTGCACCATTTGTGGAACATGAGAAGCTCCCCCAATATCTTTAGGAAACAAGCATGGTATGGAGATGTGCATATCAAGATATATAAGCATAGCACACATAATCATCCTAACATAGAGTAGCACACATAATAGTCGTCCATACACATCCATACATGAATTATTCGAAGTAGCAAATGGTTCTTGAGAAATCAAAGCAAATAAGCACAAGCCATATAAAATCCAAATAAAGCAACTCCCATGGCTTGTGACAATCAAACAACCCCGTGGTCCTAGACTCTACTCTCTTCTCCCCCTTTGGCATCGGAACACCAAAAAGGCGAAGAAAAGAGGAGAGATGATATCGCACCCATCAATAGAACTGATGCCCGGAGGAGTAGGAGCTCTCGCCATGATCGCGTGCAGCCGCATCACCTTCATCCTCATCACCATCATCATCAACAGGAGTAGGAGCACGAGCAGTCCGAGGAGGAAGGCCACCATGAGCATACATGGAGAAGTCGAAGTTCTGGATCATCTCGTCGGTAAGGAGAGGCATCTCCCACTGAGGTGCAACCACAGGCTCCATCTCCGGTCCAGAAGGAGGAACAGGGGCATTCCGTGAGGCCATGAACTCATTCTGTCGCCTCCTTGTCTCCTGGTTCACAGCAAGGCTCTGATGTGCAACATCATTGGTGTTCTTGCACATTTGCCACATGTTGGAGAAGAAGCGAGCGGCACCGTGCTTGGAGCGCCGAGAGTAGCTGGAGCTAGCATCATGATCATAGCGTTCCTTGGAACGGCGCTCAGTGGAGGGCATCATGGAGGGAACATCCGGACGAGTGGCCTCCTGAATGGGGATCCTGAATGGGTCCATGATGACCCTTTCACCTAGTGTGTTGAGAGGAGCAGGTACAATGTAGTTGATGAGCCGCTGAACATACTGAGCATAGTTGGGCGTCATGCGACCCATAACAGACCGCTTCAGTTCACGGTGAATGAGATCACAGCCATCAATCTTCCTTACCACGTCAGGATGGCAATAGTACATCAGATTTAGGTGATAGTTCCTGACTTCACTGGTGTCGCCAGACTTGCTGATGAGACTCTCACGGAACATCTTGGCAAGAACAAGATATGAGTAGTACATCCCAGAGATAGTGGGAGGCCCGGGTGTAGGGTTCAGAGGATAGCAAAAGGAGATGTCAACCTTAGCAAGCTTAGACCGAGAATGAATCTTGTACCCTGGAGCACTGTCACCACCACAACCCATGGCTGCACGGAACTGAGAGTAGGTGCATGAGTACTTCTCCTTGCTAGTCATCCAAGTGATAGTGCGATCTTCATCATCATGGAAGAATACGGTGCAATGGAATTGACGGACAAGAAGAGGACAATAGATGTTGTCAGCTTGTTCCTCATCGGGCTTTAGGCACACAAGATCATATAGTCCCAAACCCTTCAAAGTTTCAACCACAAAGCGGTACTTTGTGGCTTCATGCAAGGCAAGCTCGTCAGGGTTGATGGCCTTGGGCGTCACAACAGCGCCATTCTTCATACACTCGCGAGTGTCATAGAAACCTTCCCATATGGCTGCTTTTGAGTCTTGGTCCAGAAGAACTTGTCCCCACCAAGGTAAGTCCGTTGCTCATAGCGATACGGATTCACCGTCCTCAAATCCTGCCAATCACCACGATGTGCGTACGCTATATTGAAGGTTGGCACAATCTCATCATCCACTTGAGCTGCGTGCTTATCCTTCCTCTTACCACTTCTTCCCCCGAGTTGTGCTTGCCAGTGTCATGAGCCTGAGGTGCTTTAGAAGGCATGCGGCCACTAGAACGGCGGGGTGGATCCACCGTAGGCCTTCCTCTCTTGGGAGGAGCGCCACGTCCTTCACCACTCCAACTCTCTGTGAATGAAAAAATAGAGCGAGGATAGCAGTGGGGTAAGTGTACATGTCATCAATAAGAGGGAAGCCAAAAAGCATAGCATATATTCAAGTGTATTGATGAGATTGTGCGGCCGAGGCGATCCGGCGCACGGGCCGGTCCAACGGGCGGCGAGACCGGACGAGCCGGTTGCCAATCCGGTTGACCAGGGCTGCACGCCGGGCCGGCCGGTTGAGAGGCCGGTTGACCGGGCTGGTGACCGGATCTGTCGACTTGTGAAGTGTTGCCCAGATTTTCTACCACAAAATCATGCAAAAACTCATAAACTTGAATATAGACTATAGCAATAGAGTGGAGTATGTGCATTGTGTTGTGAGACACTCTAAAGGCATGAGGACTTACAAACCCTAACCCTAACCCTAAAATTTCCTCAAATCATGTCAAGAGATTGCAATGTGTGATGAGGACTCGAGAATAGGGAGAGAGGGAGAGCACATTACCCGAAGACATGGTCCTCCTTGATCAAGAGAGCAAGAAGAACACTAGGTAGGCCTTGAAACCCAAAAACTCCAAAAATTCCCAAAATAGCTTGAGAGGGACCAAATCCTTTGGTGGAGATGTTCCAAGGGGCCCGATCTATGGTTTGGTGGAGTTTGGGAGGATTCTTGTGGTGGGAAGGGCCTAGAACATGGTGGAGGTGGTGGAGGCGGCGGCCATGGAGGTGTGGGAGTTGGGGGTAATGAGGAATAAGACCCCAAGGGGTATCCTCTCCCACACATATCTGGTCGCGCGGCCGGTCGGGCGCCCGGTCGACCGGACCTGGCGCCGGCTGGTCCGGCCCAGAGACCGGTCCAACCGGGCCAGAGACCGGCCAGAGACTAACTGCCCAGTTTTGTCTCGTTTTTGCCTCGTTTTGCCCCTATGCTTTGTGTAAATGTGTGTGAATGCTCAGATGATGACATGTACATATAGATAGATAGATGATGATGATGAGATGAGCATAGACATGGGGTTGAAAACACAAAGTTCTCTAGGCATATCCATTGGAGAGAAAATCCAAACAAGATGTAAATAGCAACAATGGGCATGATTCGAAATTTATATATCAAGAAGCATAAGTCATTTTGAAATGAATTTTGCAATAAGATCATTTGGCCTTATATAGTCAAATCAAGTTGTAATGAAGGCTCAATGAGGGGCGGGGGATTACTCCCCCTATGTGAAAAGCGCAAATGTCATGAGACCTCGAAGAGACATGCTTGGGTCCATATAATGACATTGGGTCTATTTATGTTGCACACATAGGTATGCATCATACCAAGACATGGTAGGATGACTATCCCCATATGTGCTATGCCTCTAAGCTAGATAGCAAGATAAATGCAAGAATATAGTGCAAGAAGTTAATCAATCCAAGTTTTTAGGATCAAGAATACCAAGTTCTCCTCTCATGTTAACAAACCGGGCTTCATCCAAAGGCTTAGTGAAAATATCCGCCAATTGGTAGGTTGTTCCCACATGAGTGAGATCAATATCCTTATTGGCAACATGATCACGTAGGAAGTGATGGCGAATGTCAATATGTTTGGTACGACAATGTTGAACCGGGTTATTGGCGATCTTAATTGCACTTTCATTGTCACAAAGAAGAGGCACCGTACCAAGAGACACACCATAGTCTTTCAAGGTTTGCTTCATCCATAACAATTGAGTGCAACAAGATGCCGCGGATATGTATTCGGCTTCGGCGGTGGATAAAGCGGTGGAGTTTTGTTTCTTGGATGACCAACTCACCAATGACCGGCCAATAAATTGGCAAGCCCGGAGGTAGACTTCGGTCAACCTTATCACCGGCCCAATCGGAATCCGAATAGCCAATGAGTTCAAAGGTTGACCCCTTTGGATACCATAGCCGAGAGTAGGAGTGAGAACAAGGTATCTTAGAATCCGTTTGACCGCCATTAAATGGCTCTCCTTGGGAGCGGATTGAAAACGAGCACACATCCCTACACTTAGCATGATATCCGGCCTAGAGGCACAAAGGTAGAGCAAGGATCCTATCATGGAGCGGTATACCTTTATGTCCACATCCTTCTCACCGTCACATGAGCCAAGTTGCCCCTTTACGGGCATGGGTGTCTTCATTGGGCTTGCATTGGTCATGTTGAATTTCTTGAGCATGTCCTTCACATACTTTTCTTGAGAGATGAAGGTGCCTTTTGCAAGTTGCCTCACTTGGAAGCCTAGGAAGAACTTCAACTCTCCCATCATGGACATCTCAAATTTCCTAGACATCAATAGCTCAAAAGCTTCTATTTGGGAAAACCCTTGCGCCACTAACCTTGCTTTGTTTCGTATGACAATGCCATTCTCATCTTGCTTGTTCTTGAATACCCATTTGGTCCCAATAACATTGATGCGAGGATCCTTGGGTCTCTCAACTAGAGACCATACTTCATTACGAGTGAAACACTCCAATTCTTCTTGCATGGCAATTACCCAATCCGGATGAACCAAGGCTTCATGTACCTTGAGTGGTTCAAAACTAGAAACAAAAGCATGGTGTTGACAATAAGTGATAAGTAATGCATGGTGTCTACGAGTTACCACTCCTCTTGAAATGCTACCAAGGACTTGGTCCACTTTCATGTCACTTGCCCTTGTAGCGGCCTTGATCTTCCGAATGGTTCCTTCATGATCAATGAATTCATCCCTTGCTAGTGCTTGATCATGAGGGATCACTTGAGCTTGATCATGAGTTGTGGATGTCTCTTGATCATCATCATGGTCTTGCTCTGTGGAATGAGGACTTTCTTCTTGTTCTTCGGAATGTGACTCATCTTGAGTGGAGGATGGTTCTTGAGTTGCACTTGATGGTTCGGCTTGAGTTGAGCTAGGCTCCACTTGAGCCGTGCTTGATACTTCTACTCCATCACCTTGGTCATCATTATGAACTTCTATGGGCCGGATGTGTCCAATGCCCATATGCTTGATGGCACTAGATGGATCATCATTATTATCTGCAACACATGGAACAAATTGCTCCACTTGGGAGCCATTATCCTCCAAGAACTCCACGTCACAAGATACTTCAATAGTCCCGAGTGGACCGGTTGTAGTATCTATAGGCGTGAGAGTTCTCCGCATAACCAACAAATATGCCCTCTATGGTTCTAGTTTCAAATTTACCGAGCTTTCCTTTGTTGTTCTTAACAAGACATTTGCATCCAAAGACACGAATGTACATGACATTAGGCTTGTTACCGGTAAGAAGCTCGTATGGAGTTTTGTTGTGGAGGGGACGGAGGAAGAGCCGGTTGGAGTAGTGGACGGCAGTAGAGATGGCTTCTCCCCAAAAGTTGTGGGGAGAGTTGAATTCACTCAACATGGTTCTTGCCATCTCAATGATAGTCCGGTTCTTCCTTTCAACAACACCATTTTGTTGAGGGGTGTATGGCGCCGAAAACTCATGCTTGATGCCCTCATCATCGACAAACTCTCGCATGGTGTAGTTCTTGAACTCGGTGCCATTGTCGGTTCTTATCGCCTTGATCTCGGATTCATACATACGTTGAGCTTTCTTGGCGAAGATGATGAACTCCCTATGGGTTTCGTCCTTAGACTTAAGGAGAAAGACCCAAGAGTATCTTGAGTAATCATCAACAATGACGAGTTCATATTTGCTCCCACCAAGAGTATCATAATGTGATGGTCCAAAGAGATCCAAATGAAGGAGCTCCAAAGGCCTAGATGTGGTGACGATGCTCTTGGTAGGATGTCTCTTCTTGAGTTGCTTTCCGGCTACACATGCACTGCAAACACGATCTTTCTCAAAAGAAATGCCGGTTAGTCCCACAATGTGTTCACCCTTTAGGAGTTGTTTGAGATTCCTCATGTTGACATGACCAAGGCGGCGATGCCACAACCAACCTTCGTCATGCTTGGTCGCCATTAGACATGTGGAGTGAGAGGAGCTCTCTTTCGAGAGGTCAACCACGTAAGGTTGTTCTCCACATATCCAACGAGGACCAATTTGAGATTGTCACTCCTAAAGACTTTCACACAATAACTAGTAAAATATGAATTGTAACAGGCATCGGCAAGATGATATATAGAAAGTAAGTTATAGCCAAGGGATTCAACAAGCATAACCGTCTCAAGGCACAAGTCCTTAGAGATTGCTACCTTGCCATACCCAAGTACCTTTCCCTTTGAGTTATCACCAAAGGTAATGCTTGACTTCTTGTTGATATCTTCAATGAATTGATCAAGCACACCTCTTCCTCCGGTCATATGATTGGTGCATCCACTATCAAACACTCATTTTGGACCACCGGAGGAATACCCCTACAAAATCAAGTAGAGGATTTAGGAACCCATCGATTAATGGGTTCCTTTGCAATGACAACAATGTCTTTTGGTACCCAAATTGAGTACCCTCTATAAGCATAGCCATTAGGAGGGCCAACATAGTTAGCATAGACATCACCATAATAATCAACAAATAATGCATAGTGATCGTTTGGCCCCGTGCGGTCACCACTAGTGGCTTTGCCCTTTGAGGCTTTGCCATTATTAGTGACCTTCTTGTTCTTATCTTGAGCGGGTTTCTCCTTGTTGTAGTTCTTCTTCTTGTGGGACTTGGGAACATATCCAAGTCCAAACTTTTGATTGTTTGACCTTTGCTTACTCAAGAGGTCATCCAATCCCATCTTGTTCTTGGCGGTGGTGAACTTTGCAAGTTCCTTTGTTAACCTAACATTTTCCTCAAGAATAGATGCATGCTCACAAGAGGATTCATTAGGATGATAGTCGAGACCATATTTAGTCACCAAGGATTCAAGATATACATTGGTCTCAACATGCAAAGAGAGTTCCTCTTGTAAACAAAC
Source organism: Lolium rigidum (assembly GCF_022539505.1). Lineage (NCBI taxonomy): Eukaryota > Viridiplantae > Streptophyta > Magnoliopsida > Poales > Poaceae > Lolium > Lolium rigidum. The sequence goes on from NC_061511.1 coordinate 81,189,698, forward strand.
ATGTTCCTCAACAAGCTTAGCATGCTCACTAGTAAAAGAGGTAGGGGAACTAGCATGCTTTTCAACAACAATGGGATCCTTCATTGATTCAAGTGCCTTTGTGTAGGTTTCTTGGAGTAGGTCATGGTTCTCTCCAAGTTTCTTGAGCTCATCCTTAACAAGCTTGTTAGCTCTTTAAAGGTGGTCAAGATCCCTAGTGAGAGAAGCATGAGCAACTTCAAGTTCCTCCTTTGAGGTATGGAGCACTTGAGTCAAAGATTGAGCCCTATCAATAGTTTCTAGGTCCTTAACTTTATCAAGTTCATAAGTTTCAATTTGTTGCTTAAGACCTTGAGATATGCACCTTTCGGTTTTTAGCTCTTGTCTTAGGATATTGAATCTCCGTTCCTTCTCATTCAAATGATATTCTAATTCCTCAATAGACTCATCCTTTTCCTTGAGTGAGTCCATCAAGAAATCAAACTTGACAAGAGCTTCACCACGAAGGGTGCATCTAACATCATAGAGTTCCTTAAGCACAATTAATTCTTCTTGATTTTCGTTTTCATCATCAAGAACACTAGATAGAGAAGGTGGAAGTTCCATTACCTTGGTTTCCCTTGCCATAAGACAAGAGCCAACGATTGTAGAGGAGGGAGAGTCATCGGAGTCATCATCTTGAGTTGTTCTTGCCATGAAGGAAGATCCAACATCATTCTCCGTGGAGTAGTCCTTGGAGTACTCATATGTGAAGAGTGACCCGGGCTTAGAGAAAGCCAAGCCGACCACCCCGGCCTCCTTCTCCTCATCTTCCTCTTCATCATCGGACAAGTACTCGGCCCCAACAAAGGCTCTTCCCTTGTTCTTCTTGTATCGATCGTTGATTGGGTTTGGCTTCAATCTTGGCTTGACCCCTTTGATGAATCTTGGCTTGTCTACCCTTTTTTCATAAGGGCACTCATTTGCAAAGTGGCTATCTTCATCACAATTGTAGCAAGTTCTCTTCTTCTTCTAGTCATTGAGGAGCATTGGGAACTTTGCCTTGTATTTCTTGGCAAAGAAAGCAAAGTCGGTAGCAATGTCACTAGTTGAAGTCATCTCTTCTTCTTCTTCTTCAATTTCATAGTCTTCTTTGCTTCCATGATCGGCCCTAGCTTTGAGAGCAAGGTTGTGTGACGCTTCATGGTTGTGTGAGGCTTCATTAACACGGTTCATTGCCATGAGCCTCTTCCCCGCTTTGGCCATGCTTTCATTGGCGGCCACATAGGAGACTAGATCATCGGAGTTGAGATCGGCACTCTTGGTCATGATTTGCAAGTTGAGTGCAAGGTTGGTGTCTTCTTGCTTGACGGCAATCATAGCAATGACCTTGGACTTTATGAATGCTTCATTCATCTCGAAGCCGTCATTGCACTTCTCAACACCAAGTCCCTTGACTCTTACTCTAAGAGCACCAAGCCTAGCATAGGCATCGGCCACGGATTCTCCATCTCGAATCATGAGCTGGTGGGCCTCTTGCTTTGCGGTCTCATAAAGAGCTGATTGGATCAAATCGGTTCCCTCTTGGAGTACTACGATCCGATCCCACAACTCTTTAGCAGAGTCGATGTCATTGACTTGATCAAGAAGCTTGCGGTTGATGCCACTTCTAATCTTTTCACGTGCGGAGACATTGAGTTGACGGTTGTAGAATTCGGTGGAGGTCAACCGAATGGGATCTTGTGGCTCCCGGTATCCATGAACAATGATCTCCCATAACTCCACACTGCGTACTGCGAATATGAGATTCCATAGAAGATTTCCAAAAAGGAAAGTGAGTTCCATCAAAATGGGGAACATTCCCACTATGGTTTATATGAGGCATGGGTGAAGTGTTTTTGGGACAGATCATGATTAACTTCATGGAAACTCCCTAGAGAGGCCGAAGCCGCACTAGGAGGAGGTCCACTAGTCAAGTTCTTAAGCATGGCGAGACATTTACGTCATTTGGTTTTGTAGCTCATCCTCATTTTTCTTCTTCTCGGCATCATATGCCAAGAGTCTAGATTTCATCTCTTTAACCGAAAGGTTAGAGTCGTCATCTAGACCCTCGAAGAGTTTATCCATCTCACTCTTAAGGCGGTGAAGCCCTTAATAAGAGTCCGGGCTACGATACCAATTGAAAGTATAGAGATGGTAAACCTAGAGGGGGGTGAATAGGTTTCTACGGATTTTAATTCTTTCTTTGCAATATTAGGCTTTGCGGAATATAAAGGTGAGCCTAATGCAAACTAGGTGAAGCAACCTATATGAGGATACAACTAACTCGAGCACGAAGGCTCTCACGAGGCGAGTTAAATCACAAGTAAGGAGTTCGGTTAGAGATAACCGATAGCACGCGGAGACGAGGATGTATTCCCGTGTTCCCTTGCTTTGCAACAAGGTACGTCACGTTTGGAGGGTGGAGGTCCCACGAAGGATTCCCCACGCCACGAAGGCTCACCCTATTCTCCGGAGCCTATCCCACGAAGGAATAGCTCACTCACTTGTGGTAGACTTTGAGGTAGCCTCCAAACCTTCACAATCTTGCCCGGATGCTTCCGGACTCCTCTTGCCCACCTAGGGTTTCCAAGGAACCCTAGGAAGCAAGCTTCTCGATGAATACAAGGGGGGAATGAGATTCGGCTTGGTAGAACGGTAGATCGGATCCTCCTCTAACGATTCCCCGGAGGGATTTGAGTTTGGGTGGAGGAGGAGGGAGATCTGAGGCTTTTGGTGTTTCTAGCAATGGAGTAAGAGAGAGAGAGCTCAAGAACAGCTTGTAGTGTAGTGCCTAACTGTTCAGAGGTAGGAGAAGGCTTATATATAGTGTTCTTCGAAATATGGTCGTTGGTCACTTGCCACCTCAGCTTTTCTCTCGACAAACCCGGTCAACCGGACCACGGACCGGATTGCCGGTGCAGAGGCCGGTCGGACCGGACCAGGGACCGGATTCACTTCGCGTCGTCCAGGAGCTCTTCCGGTTGGCGGCCGGTTGACGCCCGGTTGGCGACCGGTCGACCGGGCCGCACGCGGACTCGCCGGTTGGTAGGCCGGCTGACCGGTCGGCAACCGGAACTGTTGGGTCCTCGTTTGGAACCCGGTTGGCGACCGGTCGACCGGGCCACGCGCCGGACTTGCCCCGGTTGGCGACCGGTTGACCGGCCAGACACGCCGGATCGGCCGGTTGGTAGGCCGGTTGGACCGGAGCTGCGACCGGTTTCTGCTGTAGACCCCTTTTTGATTGTTGTTGAAGTGGGGGGTCTCCTTTAGCCTTCTTGTTCCTTTGATACATCATTTATGCATCTTTGCCTAATACCTGAGATTATCCTTATAAACATATTAGGCCAAGTACTCTAGCACGGTGTCATTGTTACCAAAATAATGGATAAGGGTAAAATACCCTTACACTATCTCAACTAACTCAATTAACCAATCCAGCGTCAACAAAACTATTGTGTGAAATCTATTTGTAAATACATTCCTAAGTTGTCTTAAACAAATTTCATGGCAGAAAATCTCTTCCATCACAACCCTATACTCTCCAATTCGGCACGACGACCACGAATTTTGCTTGTGGGAGTGCTGAAAGCACTAGATCCAGTGACCTCGGCCCCATTTCCACTGGTCACTCGTGTATTTGCAGCGAAAGACAGACCAGACACCAGCTTATCAAATATAATAATAGATAATATCTAATTAAAATTTTCCACTAAAATTCTAATTTATCTTCGACATTTTTGTATCACCGCAATAAAATAAAATGGTCAGTAGTTAGCTGGTGTCACGCTATTATTTGAGTCATAGTCTCACTTCACATTTCTTTTGCAGACGCTAGTAGCACACTAGCTAGCCATGGGGTACTATTTCTAGTTCTAGCAGTACACGAGTTGCAGAAGAGCGGCAGCAATAGTGGCCGGGTGGCCCAACCCACGTGAGAAGAGCAAGTTGCAGGGGAGGAGAGAGAGCGGTGAGCACGCTAGCTAGTTGGACCAGATCCTCTGACGTAGTGCCTACTACCGCAGAGGGACGTGAAAGAAGTCTACATAACCCCATGTATTGTGTTTGGAACACTAAGGGCATGGCCAACGCTACACCGTGGACAGCTGCTTCAGCTGCCATGTAGGTTTGGATGGTCCTAATCAGCACATGTAAATTAAAGTGATCTCTTGCAGGAGATTCCACCTCCTCAATGCTAAAGTTAGAAAAGTGTGAGAGAGTGAGGAGAGAGAGGAGAGGGGATGAGCCGGTGGTGTAGAAAAGAGGTGGAGAAAAAGTAGTTTGAGTCAGATTGTGAGGACCATTGCATGTGATATCTTGGAATGTTGTGGTTGATTTTTACCTCCCATTTTTTCTTTGCTTACATGGAAATTTGGGGCAGTAGGTAGGTGCTGCTCCCATTGTACATGCCCTAAACCCCCTAACTATTAACTAGGACATATAACCCTCATAAGTATCAAATACCAGCCAAATTACCCCCTCAAACCAGATTTGGCTGTTTTAGGAGCTGTTTTGTCCACGTGTACTAGTGGTTTTAGCCTGGTGGCACCTGGTCCGGTTGAACCCGCTGTACTGGTCTATTGCAAAGCACCATATGACGCTCTATCCACCCTTCAACCGCCTCTCTGCTTCGCTCCTCCCTGTGCCTTGATCTTCTCTCCCTCCGCGACGAGGTCGCCGGAACTTCTTGACGATTGAGGCCATGGTCTGGTCGAGTACCGCTTGGCTCCCCCATCCCGCACCGCGCTGCTCCTCTCCTCTCCTCTCTCTCTGCTGGTCTGCTCCTCTTTCCGGACGTAGGCGAGGTCCAATCCGGGATGATCGGTGACTCTAATTGACGATTTGAGGGCGGTTCTCCTGTGTTGAGTGCAGGTTCGTTCGAGTTTCCTCAAAGGAGCTACTCTTTTCCCTTGGTCTGTCGATGACGGACTCCCGTGTAGCTTGAGGTAGGACAGAAAAAGGTTGGCTTTTGACAGTTAATTTCGTCAGTTTTATTGTTCATCAGCTAAAGGATCAGTCAGTACCTTAGTTGAGAATTGTTCACCGACATACTGCAGATGACCTTTAGCTACGATAGTTTCATCTTTAATGTTCATCTCCCGTGTTGAGTGCAGGTTCGTTCGAGTTTCCTCAAAGGAGCTACTCTTTTCCCTTGGTCTGTCGATGACGGACTCCCGTGTAGCTTGAGGTAGGACAGAAAAAGGTTGGCTTTTGACAGTTAATTTCGTCAGTTTTATTGTTCATCAGCTAAAGGATCAGTCAGTACCTTAGTTGAGAATTGTTCACCGACATACTGCAGATGACCTTTAGCTACGACAGTTTCATCTTTAATGTTCATCTCATGCGTACTAGAAATCCAACATTAGCAATGTAGCATTGCAGAGCATGCAGTTGACAGCTCCTAGTGTCAACCAACTCTGCTCCTGAACCTGAAGCTTTCTGACACTTGAATACGCATCTGCAGATCGTCCTGAGGTTTAGCTCGTTCCGATCGAGCTGACGTGCAAGTGGCTGGGCCCAAGGGTGGTGTGGGTGTCCAGCGACTACCTCGTCCGCATCGCCATGGCCGCACCGCCATCGTAAGCTCATGGTCTGCGGGGCAACATCCCGGGCAGGAGCAGGGGGCGCCATCAACGCAGATCGGCTGTGCCTCCAAAGTCAGCTGCGTCGTCATCCAGCTCATCGCCGTCGAGCACTCCAATGAGATCTCCTAGAACGTGGCGTGGCGGCGCAGCAGGCTGGATGTACGCAGCGGAGCGGGTTGACTTATTTCTCCCGTGAAGGTTAACCGTAATCACCCCTACGTGGCACAAAACCACTGTCCATATCAACCAAAACAGCCATCATCAGCCTGAGGGGGTTAACTATCTGGTATTTGATACTTAGAGGGGTTATGTGTTCCAGTTAATAGTTAGGGGAGGTTAGCGTCCCAAATCTAATACTTAGGGGGTTATGTGGACTTCTTTAGAGGGACGTTGATCATTCTCGATCGTTTATTTGCATCGCACGGCAACAGTCCAACCTCTGGCAACAGAGTCCACGTCCAGCCCAAAAGCCCAGTTCAGCAAATAGAACATGAAAGACAACGCTCTATTTGAGATATAAAAAAGACTCCTGTCTAGAATTCCTCTTTCTTCCGCCCCGTTCGCTCGCCGCCCAGCGAGATACCTCGGCAACATCGACTACTTCAACCGCGAGCTCGCCATGAACGACGACGACAACGATGCCACACCGACGTGGGTTTTCAATGGACAAAAAAATTATGCGTTAGGGCGCTGGGAACACCTCTAGACGCAAACAACCACGCGGTCGATTCGACCATTCGGCCCGACGCAAACGAACGGTTCACGTCCGTTTTGGCGTCCGTTTTGCGTCGTCCCGTTGGAGATACCCTGAGAATTTACCTGCAAATGACGAGGACAAAGCAACATGCCCGCTCCATGTTCTGATCCCATTTTCTCGCGCAGTTTCTTTCTTTAGGGCATCTCCAACGGGGCAACGGAAAACGAACGCCCAAATTATTCACGCGCGTTCGTTTGCCTCGGCCAAAATTCGGTATCTGCCACGGCCAGTTGGCAACCGGCGGAACATACGCTGTTGCCGCCGGTGCCGCCGATGGTGGAGGTGGAGATGGAGCATGAGCATCCCACGGGTTGAACGCCGGTGGAGGAGGTGGAGCACCTCAGGGGCTGAACGACTATGTCGAGGCGGTGGGAAGTTGAACTTCCGGCCCTCCGCCATGGCAGCCTGCCAGTCGTGGAAAACGCAGGCGACATAAAGGACTCCGTCGTCGTCCTGTGGAGGCGCCGGTGGCTGTCGCGTTCGATGATGAGGTGGCGGTGGACGCTCAAACGGGAAGTCTCGGTCGCCGAGGAAGCCCGCCACCCTCCTCGGATCCTCCTCGGTCTCGCCTCGGAGTCGTGTTTCTTCTTTCCCATGGTGATGCGGCAGCGGGCGGTGGTGAGGGTGGAAGCGGAGGTGTCGGTGGTGTGGGCAATGGCAGGGACGATGTCCGTCGCCTATTAAAGGTCGGGCGCGCGTGGGACATGATGCCATTGATGGCGGCCGCGAAGCTCGGCCTTCACCCGCCGGTCCCTGCGTCAGAAGAGGAAGCAGCGCCATTAATGGCGAAGGCTGCGGCATAGACGCAGAAGTGAAGACCGCGGAAGCGATGATCGCGAAAGTGATACCCTCGAAACAGGTCGTTGTCATGCGGGCCCATGGGAAAAGTGTGCGGACACTTGGCAAGACCCCGCAACGTCCACCGAGACGCATCTGAGTCGCAAATATGCGTCGTATTTGCGTCTCCGTGGACGGTCCAATTACGATGTATAGGGTCACTAGACTTGATTCTAGACGTATTTTTGATTGCGGGGTCGCAAAGAGTCGTTCCACGTGTGTTTGCGTGCCCCGTTGGAGATAGATAATCACGTGTCCTTTTTCTCTCTTCTCACGCCCTTTCTGTATTGGAGTGAGCCATGGATTATCTGCTGAACTGGGCTTTGGGTCGGATGTGCGCTATGTTTCTAGGTTGGACGTATTGCCGTGCGATGCGAATGAACGATCGAGAATGATCAACGTCCCTCTGCAGTAGTTGACTCTACGTCAGAGGATCTGGTTCCAGCTAGTTGCGGCTGGAAAAGGAGAGAGCGGCGTGACCTTGCTCAGCTGGGACCACATGAAACGAACCGTGCGCGAGTGAATTCGGGAGCGATCCAGCGACGCGATCAGTCGGCCGATGATTGTAACCGTTTTTCTTTATTTTTTGAGGGTTCGCTAAAATGAAGCTAACTAGAGCGGACCCCGCGTCGCCCTCCTCTAGCGACACGGGGGGGGGCTAACCACCGCCACCTCTTGCGGCCCCCACCACCCTTCCCCTCTTCGCCGTCGCCAGAGGGGCCGCTGACGAAGCGGTGCGCGTCCCAAGGAAGGTGGCGGCCGGGCACCTTTCTCCTCCCCTCGCGGGGAGCTCTCCATGGCGCACGAGCGCGGCGACGAAGTTGGGGACATGCTCGTCGGCGGCGGGGCGGCGGGGGGAGGCGTGGAGCAGCGGCAATGGGCCGGGTGCAAGGATGTCGGAGGAGCGGCACCGGGACGGTGGCGGTTCTGGGGCCTTCGCTCCCGGATCTGATGGGGAGACGGGCCGTGGCGGTGGCCCGGCGGATGCGGCGGCACTCGAGCCGTGTGGCCGGTAGGATGGGCGGCGCACGCGGTCCCTGCCCGTCGTGGGGTGCGGGGATGGTTTCGGGAGCGCTGTGCTAGCCCGTTTCTGGCCTCGCTGGGGTTCCGGAGGGCTTGGGCAGCGCGGATCTTCGGTGGTACTGGGCAGCGAGGCGGTTGCCTCGGGACCTCGGCGGTGGCTCCGTTGCGGTGGTGGCGCTATCGCCGCACAGGAGGTTTTTGTGTCAGTGGAGTGCGGGCTGGCGGAGTTCCTGTTGTCCGGTTGCGTGGGGATGTGAGGCTCGATTGCTCCGGGCGAAAGCCTGACCGTGTGGCGTCCGTGGATGTCGTCGTCCTCCTTGGGGGGGGGGGGGGTCGTGGAGCTCTTCGACCTTCACCACCCTCGGGTTGACTTCTTCGGGTGAAAGCCTAAATCTTGCCTTGTGGGATCGGACGACGGCGTCGTTCCATCGTCGCTTCCCTCTTGAGGGCGTCTGTCTTGGAGACGGCGATCCCCTTCGCGCACTCCGGCGGGCTGGCCGCACAAGGCATCTGGGTTGGCAGGAGGTCAACCAGAGATGCGGGTGTTCCGGGTGGAGGCTTGAGAGGCAAGTGACCAAGGTTTGGTTGCGGCAAGGTCATGTTAGTCGGTTCTGTTCTGGCGTGTCCGAATGTCTTCGTGGTGGTCTCCTCTTGCTGTGAAGTCGAAGTTGCCCTTGGCGGTGTACGATGACCTTTGAGGGGCGGTCCGGTGAAGGTCCTTTTCGGCGCTTGTCTTGCGCATCTCCTCTCCAAGGCTCGTCTTCAGAATCGAAGCTGCCGGGAGCCATCTGTTTGGTAGGGCGACTTGAACTTTTTGTGTAGCTTTATGGGTAGCCAGGGTAGCTAGATGTGCCCCTTGTGGCGTGTGTGTGGTTGTGGGTGTACTTTGGCACTGTTATTATTGTTGGTTTTCACCCGGTTTTCTCCTAAAAACCGGGCACCTTCTACTTAATGAATAAATGAGGCAAAACTTTTGCCTCCGTTTCAAAAAAATGAAGCTAACCAATTTGAGAAAAGGCCTTGCTCAAAAGAAATTTAGAAAAGACCAGAGTAAAAGAACGCCTTAAAAGCAAAGTAAAAAAAGCGGGCCGGCCCTGCGACGAAGCAGCCGGCGGTGTGCCATGGTGAAGCGGCGGACCGGTGCTACGGTAGATTGCATAGTTAGGGCATCTCCAACCGGGCGACCCAAACGGACGCGTTGGGCCGTCCGTTTTGGGCCGTTTGCGTGCCCGAGCGGACGCGCGGACGGTGCCCCGCGTCCGCGCGTCCGTTTGGGTCGCGCGCTGCGCCCAACGCGCCAGATTTGGGTCGCGGCGCCCCATGGTATGTTTTTCTTGTAAAATCACTAGAAAAACGCAAAATCACTAGAAAGATCTGGGGTTTCGGATTGTCTTCACGAGTGTAGCCCAAGGTGGATAGATACCATCAGCAAGGTAGTACCCCTTGGTGTAGTGGTGGCCATTGATCTCAAAATCCACATCAGGGGACTGACCGTACGCTAGCCTATCAAACACCGGAGAGCGCTGCAGCACATTGATGTCATTGTGCGAGCCAGCCATTCCGAAGAATGAGTGCCAAATCCATGTGTCATGGGAAGCAACAGCTTCAAGAATGACTGTGCACCCCTCGGAATGGCCGTTGTATGACCCCTGCCAACCAAAGGGCAGTTCTTCCACTCCCAATGCATGCGGTCTATGCTGCCAAGCATCCCGGGAAACCCCACGGAAGCGTTGATCGACAACGGACGAGGCTGTGTCCTCGGCATTTGGTTGCCGGAGGTACTGTTCTCCGAACGAACCGATCACCGCTCTGCGAGAACCTGTACATCGATTCCAGGCCGGTTGACTCACTCATGCGCGTGTACTCATCTACGAAATCACCGGCAACGCCATATGCGAGCATCCTAATCGCTGCCGTGCATTTACGGTACGAAGAGAGGCCTACCTTGCCAAGTGCATCCACTTTCGCACGAAGTAGTCGTCGTAGATCTTGACGCCATCCATTATCCGGCGGAACAGCGGCCTGTTCATCCGAAAACGACGGCGAAACAAGTGCGGCACGAACAATGGATTGGGTTGGAAGTAGTCGTTGTAGAGCTGGTCGTGGCCGCGTTCTCTTTGCGGTCCAAGGCGGCCGCGCGCCCGGCAACGACCCCGGAACACGGGGATCCGCGAGACAATGTGCTCGTGGATGAGCACCGCAGCATCCGTGAAAAATTCGTCGTCGGACTCCTCTTCGACGACGTGTCGATGAAGTTCTTGAAGTAGTACTCGTCGTCGCTGTCCACCATGATCCGAAAAGGGACACATATTAGTTCGAGCTTTTGAACGAACACCTCGCGAGCGGAGGCGATCCAAATGCTTCTCTAGGGACCTGCAGCCATGGCCGTCTCAGCCGACTTGCGGTCCGGAAACACGGTGCAGGAGGGCTCACCTCCGGCGGAAACGGCGCGAGCTGCGAACGGCGGGAGGTGTCGCGACGGTGAGAGGACAACAACGCCGGCGCCGGCGTCCTCCGACTGCGCTACGACGCGGCGAAAGCAGCGCGGGACCTCGACCTATGCTTCCGCCCGCTTGCCGGCGTCTCGACGACGATGGCCGGCGTCGACGCGCTCCGAAATCGCCGGTCCGTGGGTGGCGGCGGAGCGGGCGGGGAGATGTGTGCGGCGGCCTTGTGTTTTCGGTGGCGGACGGGCGGGCCGGGGCGGACAAGGGAGGACGCGAGCGACCAGCCTTTCGCGTCCGCGGCCACGCAAACCCGGCCAAGATTTGGGCCGGGTTTGCGTCGTTCCGGACGCCGCGGGCATCCGTTTTAGGAATGGGTCCGCGCGCTGGGCCGCGTTTTTGTCCGTTTCGACCCATCCGGACGCGCGGGCGCGGGATGGGTCGCCCGGTTGGAGATGCCCTTACAGCTTGGTGAAGCCGCGTAGTCACAGCTACAAGATACAGTACATATCAATCGTACTGTCCAAAAGTCAGTAAGCCTTAATCTATTTCATATACAAACTGTGAACAGGTGAATAGAACGCAAATGTGGAGAAACAACCACTATGCATATATATATTCAGTAAAGATGCAGATAACTTGACTTTTGTCGAAAACCAAATCGGATCGGTACTTTATAAAGCTGCCACCCCATGAATTGGCAAGCTAACATTCTAACCATACCATTGCAAATATGCAATGTGTTTACATACAGACAAAAGGAGATAATAGGAGTACACTTTAGAAGCTGACAAAGTGCTTAGCCTCGTTAATTCAACCGCATTAATACCTTCGCACGAACAGATTTGAGTCATGCTAGTTGCAGCAAAAGGGGGCATCATCCATCTTCACGTCTCATGCACTTCAGAATCCAACTTTACACATAATACCAGCTTGGTTACGAATGAAACCTGTAAATAAATTTCACTAGACTTTCTGCATCTTATCACTAGGCTTGCCAGCTTTGCCCAAATCCATCTCCTGTCGGATAATCAGAGGGGGGACGTTAATTAACTATGGAGGATAAGTAGAGGGGGATGTTAATTAACTAGATAGCATAATTATCATAATATAGTTTAAATTCAATTTAGATAACGATTGATTAGGTTAATCATCTCTAGAGGTGAATATTATGAACACGAAAGAATACATCTTTATACAGAAACAAATAACCTCATAAACATTTTACTCATGGTACACCATACGCAGAATCGTTTAGCAGTTATAGAAGCATTGGTTGTTGGAAATCACTCAAGTAGAAACTAGAGAGGCAGCTACAAAATTAAGGCAGTCAAAGTGCAAAACGTAGAGCATGGCATTTCAATTTACCTATGTCTAAGCAAATATTGAAATAGTTTCCAGATAGATACTACCATCATCTTATAATAGAAAACTATATATTCAGATATATCTTTCTATATAAATTTAACGCCCCAATTCCTACTTAGACAACAGTGTAGACACTCAAGTTCAGAAACAAATTCAGACTGTAGACATACTTCAATCAGAGTTCTGGTAATATCATATTGTTTCCCTTTTATCACCATAACATTTTTACTTGGACTAGTGTGGCAACTGACAACATCTAAGAACAGCACCAAAAATATGTAACTGTATTTTCGCATTTCTTTTTGATCTCATGACTTCCATGCAACCGGAAAACGAATAAGATTCGATAGATAGGCGTACAGCTTGACCATAAAGTCGGATGTTTCCATCAGCAGGATCTCCCCCTTTTCTTGTTTGTGGGCTTTTGGCATGCTAATTCCTTTCAACAAGGCGGCCTTCTTTGTTCAGTGGATACAATCAAGGTGATTTTTGTTTACCAGTGCATAGGTGACATAAGTTCCTATTTCAGAGTCTTTCCTGTCCCTGTGAACATATTTTCTCAATGTATTACAGATTTATAGAGGGCCTCTTTGCATATTAGGCCCTTTAATAGTAAAAAAAAAAAGTATAAGGCCCTCTCAACTCAGCATACATCTCGAAATCTACGTAACTAAACAACACATCCAGTCTAGAAATGACTCCAAGATCCCTCTTATCCTGGATCCATGCATGAAAGCCTCCTTGCCTGCAAGTCTTGTCCTTTAGGTTAGGTGGATCGGATCTTCATCACTCTACAAAAGCCATCCTTTCCGCTCCACTAGGGGTGGACATAAAGGCTAAAGCTCAAGGCTCGGCTCAAGCTCGACAAGGCTTGGCTCGAGCTCAACTCGGCTAGTAGGTCGGACAAGCCAAGCCTAAACATTCCGATCAAGGCTCGAGGCTCAACAAGCCAGCTCGAAGACAACAACAACAACCACCAAGCCTTTCAGTCTCAAACAAGTTGGGGTAGGCTAGAGTTGAAACCCATAAGATCTCGAAGCCAAGTCATGGTTCCGGAACGTGGATAGCTAACTTCCACGCATCCCTGCCCATGGCTAAATCTTTGTCGATATTCCAAACCTTCAGGTCTCTCTTAACGGACTCCTCCCATGTCAAGTTTGGTCTACCACGACCCCTCTTAACATTCTCAGCACGCTTTATCCGTCCGCTATGCACTGGCGCTTCCGGAGGCCTCCGTTGGATATGTCCAAACCATCTGAGACGATGTTGGACCAGCTTTTCTTCAATCGGTGCTACCCCAACTCTCTCCCGTATATCGTCATTCCGTACCCGATTTTTCTAGTGTGGCCACATATCCATCTCAACATGCGCATCTCTGCTACACTTAACTGTTGGATATGTCGTCTCTTCGTTGGCCAACACTCCGCGCCATACAACATCGCAGGTCGGATAACTGTCCTATAAAACCTGCCTTTTAGCTTTTGTGGCACTCTCTTGTCACAGAGTACGCCACAAGCTTGGCGCCACTTCATCCAACCAGCCTTGATTCGGTGGCCCACATCTTCATCGATATCGCCATCCTTCTGCAACATGGACCCCAAATATCGAAAAGTGTCTCTCCGGTACCACCTGCCCATCAATGCTAACCTCTCCCTCCTCATGCCTAGTAGAACTGAAACTGCACCTCGTGTATTCAGTTTTAGTTCTACTAAGCCTAAAACCTTTCGATTCTAGAGTTCGCCTCCACAACTCTTAACTTTCTATTAACCCCCGTTCGGCTATCATCGACTAGCACCACATCATCCGCAAAGAGCATACACCATGGGATATCTCCTTGTATATCCCTTGTGACCCGATACAAAATTGAAAATGCCATGACCTTTGCTACAAGTTATAGCAATTCACAATTTTAATCAACAATTAACAATCCTATATTACATGAGAAATGCCTAAATGCACGTGAATACACTTACATAATAGTGTGTATCAATCAGTTCATCAGACTACTAGCATCTGACCGCAACAGTCAGTGTTGATCCTACACTTTACATCTAAAAGAGTAGCACTGATAATTTAACACTGAGATTCCATATGCTGTTGCTGAAGCAAAACCTAGTCGAGCTTATTTAATTAGACATCACGATGCAGTACTAACTACTAAAACAGCAATATGGTGCTAAAGCAAGACTTGCCATTGAGCGCGATGGCGCAGCGCATGAGGCGCTTCCAGCATGGACGCCGCGCAACTCCGCAGGTACGAGCTCCTTCTCTATGAGCAGGGAACCCTCGGCACCGGCGTATGACGATCAACTGTCCGAGCTTGGGAGGAGGACAGTAGCACACGCATGGGCGCGGAATTGGGACGAGGCAGCCTCCGACGTACAGGAGGACAACTGGCGGAGTGGCTCGGGTCTGGTAGGTGACGGACTGGTGGTGGGCAGAGTGGAGGCGGCAGAAGGGAGAGGTCAACACATATGGCCTAGGCTCTGGTGGCCGACTCACAAGCCATTCGAGCCGAGCCACGAGCCCACCGAGGCAAGCCTCGAGCCCGATTTCTAGAAAAGATTTAGCACCAAGCCGAGCCAGGCTCGGCTCGAGTTTTAACGAGCCTGACCGAGCCGAGCCACGAGCAGGCTCAGCTCGGCTCGATTCCACCCCTACGCTCCACAATGGAGATCGAGGATGTACAAGGTAGGTTAATCAACAACATACCAGCAAACCCCTGGCTACCCATTACCCCGCAATGCTAGACCAAAGAGTCCGCGGAACATTACGATGAAAGCTTTTGCATTCTTCAAACAAATCACAATAACACTGCACCTTGATAGTTGATACAAAACTAATACATGGATGCTGTCAATAAATGGTTCTCCACGGGTTTATAAACAAAAATGGCATGAATCTATGTTTGTAAGAACCTTTAATGGGTAGAGTAACATGTACAGCCATAAACCATGCCAGACATTTTACACTAGCTTTACACAGAAGTACACATAGACCTATATACGCCCGCCTAATTCATCCTATCCAATATTTACCACGAATTTGTGCATAGCATAGCATCATTCTAAATAACCAAAGGTACATTTTCGATGCAAGAATCAACAATTCTTGCTTCTTGGAAACAATCTGATATCTATGTGCTAACTTGTGAGAATGCTTTCCGCAATGTAGCCAATCACATGAAGAGAGCAAGCTAAGAACATCTTTGTGCAAACTATAAGAACGAAGATAATAACACCATAACTAAATCTTACTACTAATTTACTACACTGACATGTGACTTTCAATATTAATTCAACTTTATGACATAATCCCCATCTACAAGGTGGTAAATAGAACTAAGCAAAGGCAAAAAAAAAAGATGGTGTATTACTTGAAAGCTGTCAAGTTTCAAAGTGGATGTAATAAATTCCAAAAGAACGAAAAGTACACATACTGAGCAAGTAACAGTTATATAATTCTAACAAGACAATCAATCTAGAAAAAAGATCACAAGCAGTTTCCGCAGCACATGAGGCTTTGTGTATTGAATTTGTACTTTTAGTATACATCATTTCAACATTCTCCAGCATGATGGGTGACATATAGATCATTTTCAAGCAAAAACATATCGTACGATATAATCACATTTGAAACATCAAGCCACAAGTCAAAACTAAGAAATCCAATTGCAACCAACACACACTTGCAGCTCTGACCATGAATTACTTAATCAAGCCCAAACATGGTGGACCACAAAGAGAAAGCTGTTAGAAAATGTACAAAGAAAAAGATGCCGTAGAAATGTCCACAAAAACACTAAAAAAGAAAGCAAAGATAACTGAAATGACAAGCAAGTGATCTAACCAAAAAAAGGGAGACGCCCCAAAGCGCAACCACCATCCATACGCTTTGCATATATTCCCTAAAACAGCTTTGGGCCAGAACACCACCAAACAGACTACTATACGTCACCTACCAATATCTTGTAAACCTTATATGGCACTAAACTACACTCATAAGATTATAAACGGTGACAGCTACAGGTCTGCCACCAAGAATTAGCCTTCGCATAATAAGCTACAGTGTTCCAGTCCCCCACATCTAGTTCGACCACCACCACCGACGCAGGGATGCCTTCTATCTAAAAAAAACCACCGACGCAGGGCAAATATGGATCTTCAGTCAGTTAACCCCAAATCACCACAATCGGTCTTTCAATCAAAGCCCCGGATAAGGATCAGACAACCAGTTGAGCGTAACAGCACCAGAGAAACATAAATCTTAGACTAGAAAGAAACGGCAAGAACCTTTCCGGTGGTCTCGTAATAGTCGTTGAGCGCCCACTGGTACTTGGATTGATCCAGCCCGAACCAGTTCGAAATGTACCCATCCAAGCTTGCGTGCGCTGCACAGAGAGGGAAAAGAAAACGCACGGATCAAAACAACAAATCAAAAGAATCTCCAAATCGAGCGAACCAAAATCGAGGTCGGGTCTCACCTTCTTGCACGCGCAAAACCGCGTCCCAGAAAAACGCTAACGCCGATCCATCCGGCTTAGCCTCTGCCTTCTCGAACTGTGGCGGCGGCACCTGCACCGGCGGGGGCTGGAAGAGCTTGGCGGCCGGCAGTGGCGGCGAGACCGTCTTGGCTGGTGGAGGCGGCGAGACCGTCCTCGCCGTCGCGGGCGGCGTAGCCGCCTGTTTCGGCGGCGGGGACGCGGGCGAAGCCAGCGAGCGGGGAGTAGTATTGGGGGTGGAGAACTCAGATCCCGGCGATTGGGGCGAACGAGAGCGTGGGGTATCCACCGGGGACCGCGCGGCCGGGGGCGTGATGAAGACAGTGAGGTTACCCGCCTTGCCGATTACGGGCGGCGGTGTGGATGCCATCGTCGGAGAGAGGGGAAGCGGAGGTCGGGGGTAGCGTTGGAGCTAGGGTTTCTGGAGTGAAGCGAGAGCTCGTGGGAGAGTGAGCCAACTGCGAGACGCCATAGCCGGGTTCGAGGTAAAGAGGAAAGTGTTTTTTGGCAACACCCTTTTCTGTTTTTTTTTCTCTCTCTCTTTCATTTTGATCCGAAGTAAAAGGGGGAAAAGTGCTTTTTGGCTACACTGGGTCCTCGTGCACCCAATTCTAAGCGCAGCTGTAATATCAATCCTCAGGATAGATCTTGTACATTGTGGAGAAGAGATAAGTTGCCTTTAAGTTTAAAGTTGACCTCAACCTTGCGGGTAGGTAGTGGAAAATTGTTTTCCTTTAATAATTCCTTTTTTTTTAGAGCAACTACATATTTCATTAATTGAAAATTAAGTAGACAAACCGAGATAAAATGATTATCCTGAATTTGCAGATAAAATCCTAAAATATCGAGAAATATAAAACGATCATTAGGATTTTCTGCAACCACTGTAGTTAGCGGCAACCGCCCAACTCCAGCGCCGCCAAGATGGACACAGGAAGAGACGCCGAGCCTCCATCATTGCAAGATCCAAAAAAAAGCACCATCGTCAACGAGGCTTTGTGAGTCGATGAACGAGCATACTGCAACCACCACACATGATATTGTCTGAGCGTGACAACGTACTTCGTTTCCTTGTTAATTTTTATTCTCGTCCTCGGGTGCATGGATGTACGAATGCATGGTTGCATGCATGCCCACGAATCAACCGCACCAGTTCGTGTTCTGGTTGCGTCGGATATATGGTACACGTTATTTATCCTCGACTTAGAAAATAAACATGTTTTGCGGAACGGGCCTCTCTAATCCCGGTCGGTGAGGGCCTCTAGTCCCGGTTTGCCACCTGGGACCCCGAAGGCGGGAACCTTTAGTCCCGGGTGACTTAAAAACCGAGACTAAAGCTCATTCACGTGGTTGCGATACAACGTTTTGGCTAGAGGACCTTTAGTCCAGGCTCGTATAGCCCAACCGGAACTAACAATTATTTTCCGAAATTGTTTTCATTTTTCTAATTTATTTTTTCTAATTATTTCTGTAAATCGCAATTGGACAAATAATATATGCATTATTCATATAAAAATGTGAGGAATTTGAAAATGAAATAATTTTTTAAATCACATTATTTATATATGCATTATTCTAATTATTTCTGTAAATCGCAATTGGACAAATAGTATATGCATTTTTTTCTAATCCATTATTATTATAAAAATGTGAGGAATTGGAATATGAAATAATTTTGTTTCTATTCATTGTATTATTACTATTATCAAATAATATATGCATTATCCATATAATATGCCGTAATTAATATCTTTAAATCTGTAAATCGCAATGGATTTCGAAGTTAATCATTCCTGATTTATGGTTTGACCATGGACAACAGGAGTCAACGGTATGGATCTTGGGTTAAAGATCAACATCATGTACTGAATCCAAAACAACCTAGCACAATTCGGGACCTTCGGTTCAAGTCCAAGAGTTAAAATACGAAGAAAGGAGTAACTACTATCTGAGTGACAGGTTAAGATGAAATACGAAGTAGCAAAGGTCTTCATTACAACGTAAGATCCAGCAGAAATAAAATGGTTTGATACAAGTTGCATAGCTCTCAAGCTAGCACAAATTCAGAGTTTAAAGCAGCAAGGAAATCTTCAAGCATGGAGCCCTCTTCCTTCATGAAGCCATAGGCAGACATGTTGGCCAAAGACTCGTGAACCTAAACTATTAATCTTCAGCTAGAGAAGTAACCTGCAACATAAAACGTTACAGCCCAAAGGTCAATACATTTGGAATTGTATTGGCAAGATGACACTATGGTGGACTCAAATGGCAACCTAACACATACGTGATCATTTGGCTGGTAGAGCTCAGGCATATTTGCATAAAGCCAATTTTATCATATCATTTGACAAAACATTTTCTTTCATACTAATTAAGCGGTACCATTGATAGACATCAATGAACCTAGACACCACCGATAGACATCAGTGAGCCTTCCTATTCCATATGATCAACTTGGTTTGGGCGACCTACCCCTGCAGACTCAGACCATAGACATGGCACGGGACCTGCTAGCCGATAGTCACTTGCACCAATTGTCATATTCCCTGTTCACCCTTCAAGTTTTATTTAAGAAATTGGGATGAGGAGATCTTCGAACAGGATCCTTGTCAATTCGCTGAAATTGTCTGTAACCGGGGACACTGCTAAATACTTAGTTTTAACACTCTGGAGAGGTTGTACAATTTACCCACATGATCTAGTCTGTTCTTCTTCCATGATGCATATTTTGCTCAAATGGACAAATGTAGACTAGGACGAGACTTTTCTGAAGTGATCCCCCAGACCATTCTCTATGGACGCGTACCAACCTACATTCCCCTACATCATCTGTCACATAGGATCCGGGTTCTCACAACATACTCCATCAAGCTAGAGCCCATATTAGCATGTGACTGTACGGTAGCTAATGAGCAAGGTTGTCTACAATATCATTGTTCCTGGGTGGCCGTCCACAAATCCGATACACCTGGAGGTTCAGAGGTTCGACGACATAACCCCAGGGAACCACTCAACATAACCCATGCAATGCCACTTTCCACCCAGATAGTTCATTGAATTTAGTTGTTTTTCCATAATCAGTACTAAAACATTTTCATAGCATAGCTAAGCATCAACTAAATTCAATGGCGACAAAAAAATATAGTCAGGTGGAAGCAGCTAACTATTGGGATTACAAAAGCAAAGCATATACCCTAGACTTACTACAAAAATTGCTACGGTGCATAGATAAAAACTGGGACAGTTGTGAGGGTGTGTCACTTGCCTGGATACGGTGGAGAGTTGGTACAACCTTCACAACCACACACGTTGCAGTCGGCACAATCACAATCTACAATCATATAACAATGCACCATAAGCATGGTGCCATACATTAACATTCTCAAACATGAAACATGTATGCAGTATGTATCTTAATGGAGATTACCCCACTTAGTTGTTCTCTAGTTGTCTTCTACATGCATGATGCCATGGATGCAAACAAGTTTTGTATTCTGTTGTTATTATGAAATCAAGTTGTCTTCTCTGGTTGAGATTCCAAATATAAAGTATTTGATGTCTAGGAGATTTAAATAAGTATGAATAGTATCTTATGTGATTAAAAAAGAGGCATATGGTAAATAAGCACAAATAATATTTTATAAACAATACATATTTTTCCAGAGTTACCTTTGCATGCTAATTTTTTTATAAAACTAATGCAAAAGGAATTACTCAAATTATGATTATAGATTTAATTTTATAACCAAAGTAATCAAACTAGGCATTTAAATTTCGCAAATTTTTAGACTTCAGTAAGTTCAAGTTTTATTGTACCAAGGTGTTCTTTGTGTCGCAAGGATTCCAGAGATATAAAGTTTGTAATTTTTGGACAAGCAGAACTCTGGTTATGATTTTTTGCAAAGCGCGGACTATCGATTTCTATGTTTAAACGAAACCTAGGGTGTGACCGACACATGGCGCTCTGCTATTGGTTGGTACCTGTGTCACGTGGATAAGATCTGTTATCCGTTGGATCTACTTAAAACCTACGGCAGAGATCTGTTGATAGAAATGGGAAAATTGAATAAAATAAAAAGGGAAACCTATGTGGCGCTGAGGTGGCGTCGACGTGGCGATGACGAGGCGGTGACGAGGATGCTGACGTGGCATCGGTGATGGTGACGACGGCGGCGGCGGCTCAGGTGAGCATGGCGGTGACAAGGTATCGACTTGTCAATGCCTACACGTTGTAGACTAGGGTTTCGTGGAAAGTAGAGGGCAAGTAGATCTCGGAGGTTTCAGCCGAAAAAGTACTCGACTGCTAAAAGCTAGGATTGTGTTGACAATGAATCGATCATTTCTCTCTCCCTCGACTCCCCCTTATATAGGAGGCGGATTCGAGGGTTTTGTGATGTACAAGTTACAAACAGCGGGAGACTCTTTGAGTTCGTCCCGTATAATTACAAGTCTCTATTCCTGATATATCTCTAACTTCCATATCGACGCTTTATTAGGCTTCTGGGCTTCATAATCTTCGGATCGTGGGCCTTTAGTAAACCCCGGTTACCTTCTTCGGCAGGCCCATCGGGGATGCCTATGTCAGTAGCCCCCGAGATTTTGCTTGAATCGTAGAATCGAGTAAAATTTCCATCATTATAAGTAACACACCTGAAAGAGCAAGGTCTATATCCCGTGTTTTGTGTGTTTGATGACAACACATGAATGAGTTTAACCATGTGCAAAGATTGTCTTTGATAGATTTGCAAGTGCACGGTGCCCTCGCTGAACACGTCATGATCGGAGGACTGAAGCGTAGCTTATAGGTTTTCTGGTTTTGTGTGTGTATCGCGAGGTGACATGGGTGGAGAAAAAAAAAAGCAGTTTCTGCGTGACCGGTACTACCGGTACCAGGAGCGGTAGTACCGCTATCCTACTGGTACCGCCCTGCAGTACCTGATACGGGGCGACCTTCGGTCTCCACCGTATCATGTGCGTCAACGCCGACACGTCACGCAAAGGTGAATCTTCTCCTTTATGCGTGCCTACAATTGTCTCTCATGAATGGTATGCTACTTCATCCTCCTTCATATGACCATGATAGGAACACATCGCCAAGTACGGAGGAAGTGGACGACACCATGGAGGCTCGAGGACTCAAGGCCGAGGTCGTGGAAGCATGGAAGAGAACGTCGAGGATAAGGAGACGCGCCGGGAAGACCGACACCGCCGCACCGCCACTACGCTCGAGGACGACGCGCACCGCCGCCCTACCTGCGCCGGCCCTATCGCCCTACCTCGTGCTGGCCCCGACGCCCCACCGCAAAGAGCATCAAATCCGAACCCTTTATCCCTTTGTATGCCTAAACTACCCCTCCTTTGGTGGCTCCCTATATATAGGCTCCCACCTCCCCTTCATTAGGTAAGACATAACTTGAGTGAGAACTTGGCTTATGCCTCCACCATCCCTCCGGGATTAGGAAACCCCTCCTCTCTTAGACACAAATCTATGAGTTGTATCAAGGCACTCCTTATATGATTAGTCTCTCACACTTGTGATTCTACCACCGGTCTCTCACTCGTGTGATTCCACCGATCGTATATCGGTCTTTCTCTCGGGGATTCTACCCCGTGTCTCTCCTTGAGGGATTCTATCGTGATAGTGGTTCGGGCTATCGGGAGTAAACCAGAATTGTATCGGGTTGTGTTGCGTGCGTTTGCGTGTGTTCATCGTGTTCTTCGCCGTGTTCTTCGTGTTCTTCCTCTCCCCCGCCTTTCTCTCGGTCAATTCGTGAGATCGGGCAACCCACGTGGCCTTAGGCCGCATCATATGGTATCAGAGCAAAGGTTGCCACGAATTTGACCCCAAATCTCTCCAATTTTCGCCAAAAAAAAAAAATCCCAAAAAATAGCCCCAAAAAATAGCTCGAAAATTGATCTCCGAATTTGTTGCGTTTTTTGTGGTTTTGATCCACTGATCTGGTGTTGTTTGTGTTGATCTACGTTTTCCCCATCTTCTCTCCCTCAATTTCATCAAGTTTCGGCCGAATCAGAGCAATTTTTGATCTCTTTCTCCCGTGTTCATCGCTGTTCTTGAGCAGCATCTCGTTTGGGTCAACCTCGCGCGCTCCTGGATCCACCTACGATTGCTTCCGCCTCCACATCGACCGCAGAGCACGCCCCTCTGGTCCCACCTGCCGCCGTGCTCGACCCTGCCGCTGGCTGTTTCCGCCGCCACCAGCCACAGCGCCGCGCCCCGCCTTGGTTCATCCACTCACGCGCGCGAGCTCACCAGCGCCTCCATCCACTTGAACCGGCCGCCGCTTCTTCGCCTGGCCCACCCCGCCGCCTCTTGGCCCGCTCCCTGGCCCGAGGAGTGCTCCCCTCGTGCGCCGCCGCCTGGCCTCCCCGCCGCTGCCCATCGGGACTCCTCCCGCGCGCCTCCACCAACTCTCCCCGGGCACGCTCGCTCCCCGTGCTCCATCCGCTCGACCTCCAGCAGCGCGGCACCACCAGGCCCCAAGCGGCCAAGCAACGCCTGGCCGCACACGCACAGCAGCAGGCCACCCACGCCGCCGCGCTCGCCTGACCAGGCCCAAGCCGCCAGGCCACCTGCCTCCACCTCCGCTCGGCCCAGCAGCACGCGCTGCTCGCTCACGTCGCGCGCCTCACGCGCCTTGGCCCTCGGCTCGCCGCCGCCACCAGCCACTGCCCCGCTCGCGTCCGCCCCACCCGCCCGCACGCGCGCAGGCCTCACCCGCACCCTGGCCGCGCGCAGCAAACCTGGCTCCCGCTCACTCCCGCTTCCGCCCAGCTTACGCCTCTGCTCTGGCTGCACCCATCGCTGCTCTTCCCTGCACCCTTGGTTTCAGCTCGCAGCACACCCAACCGGAGCCAAACCGGAGCCAGACCGGGTAGCAACCGGGAAAAACTGCTCGGACCGGAGCGAAACCGGGCGGCAACCGGATGGTCCGGCCAGGAATCCGGTTGACCGGGTTCTGGACCAGTTTCGTCCAATTTTGACTCCACTTTTTGTCCCAAATTTTGACAACTTTCCGGAGCCCGTTTGACTCCAAATTTTAACAGCATCCCCCAAATACTCCACATAATCCATCTCTAATTTTTGACGATTTTTGGACACCAACTTTTGACCGCTCGTTTTGACCCAACTTTTCGGGCATTGACTTAATTTGCTCGGTTTCCGTTTTGGAGTGCCTTTGGTCCGTGAGAATCGCTTCCGCGCCTACATCAACACCGCGGCGACACCTTCGGCACCCGGATTCCGGCGCATCTTCGCCACTTCGACACCACCACTTCGCCATCGCAAGTTCGTGTGCTTGACACCGCCTAACGTCAATAGGTATAACTTGCCTCCCTACCCCTTGTAGCATTTTCTTCCTTTGCGTACCTATCCCATTGAGAGTGGCTTTCCGAGCGTTGCGAAGCATTGCACAAGTGTCACGACCGTGAGAGGGTGTGTGTGCGTTGTGTTGAGCAAAGCTCCGAAGCAAGCTCGGTGAGAAAGATACACAAAAGAAGAAAACGTGTGACATATACATAGAGAAAAATAAAGCTTCTAAGCATAGAAAAAAAAGTGAAAAAAAGAGAAAAAAAAAATAGAAAAGAGTGTGTGTCCACCGATACCGAGAAGTGCAAAGCTTGTGCGCACTAAGAGAGAAAAGAGAAGAGTGACATTTGTGCAAATCTTGTTGCTTCCCTCTTATGCAACCGAGCTACCGTCTCTCTTGTGTTGGCGTGACACCGAGCTTATAGTCTTCGTTAGGACCATCTTTGTCACTTGCTCACTTCCTTGGTCGCGCAAACCCCATTGTTCTCCCTTGTGTGTGTTTCCGTGTTTCCTTGACATAGATCACCACTTTTGACATTTGACTTTGGATCTTACCCACATTTGACAATAGACTTTTCCGTTGATCTTTTTTTCGTTTGCTATCCACCCCTTACCCACCACATATAGTGTTTCTTAGCCTTTTGCGTGTGCTTTGAGTGTGTGTGTGAGTAACCCCGATACATTTTGGCTTTGCTCTTGACTTGAACCACTTTTCCGATACTTTCTTGATAGGTGAGATACTTGTGTAGTTTTCCTTCCACCATACATATACACCGATCCTAGTGAGAGATACACATGATGACCCCACTAGAGCAAGCCGAGATGAGAGCATACTTCGCCGAGCTAGATGCTCGAGAAGCCCAAATGACACCCAAAGATAAAGCCGAGTGCAACGCATACTTCAAATACCTTAAGAGCAAGAGTGACACACACCATGAGTTGAGTGAGGACACTTTGATTTCTAACAACTTAACCTCTACTCCTCTTGTGTTGTCTTCCTCTTTGCTAGGTTGCTCGGACATCGACGACACCATTGCCATGGAGATGAGGGACTCCACTATATGTGAGATGAGCGACTCCACTATATGTGAGATGAGCGATTCCACCATATGTGAGCTTGAGTGCCTCCACTTCGAGAGCATGAGCGATACACCAAGTGAGATGAGAGTGGTAGTTGATAGGTCATGTGAGGCCATTTCAAGTTCTAACAACTTACCCTCTACCTCTAGTGTGTTCTCTTGTGTCTCATTAGGTACCATGGATGACGAGTCGCCGATCATGGAGAAGATGTACATGGTGCATGAAGATGATGATATCACACCATGCTTACTTGAAGATGAACATGGAGGCCACATCGAGCCTACCTCTTCCACAACACCTACCTCATATGAGCGGGACTACAAAGGTATGTATATGGGTGTTGATGATGCCATGATCCCACTAGTGGACATGATGATTTGTGAGTGCTTGCATGAGTTGGATGATACAATTGCTATGTCATATGCTTCTTTCACTCTCCCTTGTGATACTTGTGCCAACATTGTTGATCATGTGGAATTAGTTGCTTATGATAATATGTCCATGTCATGCTATGAGAGTTTCACTTTCTCTCCTATTGCTTGCAATATGTCGAACAATTGCTCTTTCCCATGTATTGCTTGCAATGAAAATGATAATGCTTGTGTTGTGACAACCTTGATGAACAATTGCTCTTTCCCTAGGTTGGTCAACAACAATGATGAAATTTTGAAAATGTTTTGTGCTACATGCTTGCAATATTCTCCCATTAGTGCAACCAAAATGTTGAATACTTTCTCTTTCCAATGCTTGGTTTGCAATGATGTTCATATGCTTGTGAATGAGATTGCCCCCATAGCTCTCTCACCTTTTGGAGACTTTGCACCTATCCATGTTGAGCATGTTCCTAAGTTTTCCCCGCATATTCACCATGTGTACTATAATATCTTGCTTACCGCTAATGGTGATGTGCAAAAGAAATGGCGCATCATGATGGATGATGTGTTCATATACCATGCACACACATTGTTCTTGTTGTCTAACATGTGTGTAGGTACCCACACTCCAATGTCAACCTCGATTGAGCACGAGTTGACAAAAAGAGCTCTTGAGAGCATGATACACGTGAGCTCCAATGAGTGGTTTTGCCCGCACACTTTCACTACACAAGACCTCTCAATGAGAGCACACCGAAACTTTGATAAGGTGACCTCCTTCTACTTGTGCCCTCTTCCTAAATCCATTGAACTTTGGCTACGCTTTGATTGCTCCTTTGCTTTTCTTGTGCTATTCATAGGGCTCTTGACAAGTGAAGGGACATTCAAGCGTTGGTGTCATCTACCTCCTCTACACGTTCACGAAGACTCATCGTCGAGGACGACTCTTTTTCAAGTGGGGGAGATGATACGGGCGACCTTCGGTCTCCACCGCATCATGTGCGTCAACGCCGACACGTCACGCAAAGGTGAATCTTCTCCTTTATGCGTGCCTACAATTGTCTCTCATGAATGGTATGCTACTTCATCCTCCTTCATATGACCATGATAGGAACACATCGCCAAGTACGGAGGAAGTGGACGACACCATGGAGGCTCGAGGACTCAAGGCCGAGGTCGTGGAAGCATGGAAGAGAACGTCGAGGATAAGGAGACGCGCCGGGAAGACCGACACCGCCGCACCGCCACTACGCTCGAGGACGACGGCACCGCCGCCCTACCTGCGCCGGCCCTATCGCCCTACCCGTGCTGGCCCCGACGCCCCACCGCAAAGAGCATCAAATCTGAACCCTTTATCCCTTTGTATGCCTAAACTACCCCTCCTTTGGTGGCTCCCTATATATAGGCTCCCACCTCCCCCTTCATTAGGTAAGACATAACTTGAGTGAGAACTTGGCTTATGCCTCCACCATCCCTCCGGGATTAGGGAAACCCCCTCCTCTCTTAGACACAAATCTATGAGTTGTATCAAGGCACTCCTTATATGATTAGTCTCTCACACTTGTGATTCTACCACCGGTCTCTCACTCGTGTGATTCCACCGATCGTATATCGGTCTTTCTCTCGGGGATTCTACCCCGTGTCTCTCCTTGAGGGATTCTATCGTGATAGTGGTTCGGGCTATCGGGAGTAAACCGGAATTGTATCGGGTTGTGTTGCGTGCGTTTGCGTGTGTTCATCGTGTTCTTCCTCTCCCCCGCCTTTCTCTCGGTCAATTCGTGAGATCGGGCAACCCACGTGGCCTTAGGCCGCATCAGTACCACTCTGGAAGATTGCACTGAAAAGTCCCACAGAGAGCCTTACGGTACCTCTACGGTACCTTGAGCGGTAGTACCGCTTACGAGCGGTAGTACCGCGTTGGTACCGCTTAGGTACCGTAACGCAAGTTACGGCACCACCGTTGGTACCGCTAAGGTACCGCGCGAAGGTCCAGGGACTCACAAAGGTCATTGCGGTACCTCAAGCGGTACTACCGCTGTGAGTCCACGTGGCTAAATCTGTGGGGGATTTCTAATCCAGAGCGGTACTACCGCTTGCCAAAGCGGTAGTACCGGTCGTGCGGGAACTGCACATAACGGTTGGATTTGAGGGGCCCTATAAAAAGGCCCCTTCTTCCCCAGCTTGTTTTTATCTCTTCTCTCTCTCTCTCCTCCATTGTTGCTGAGCTTAAACCTTGAGGATCTCCCCACCCATCCAACCAATCTTGCCCAAACTTTGAGGAGTGGTGGAGGAGGCCCCGATCTATAGTTCTACCAAGAGAGATTTCACCAATTCGTGCTAGTCCTTTGTGGATCTTGGAGTTAGGGTTCCTATGGTGGGATCTTGGAGGAAGTGCTCCTATGGAGGCTAGCTTGGAGTTGTGCTAGCCCCATAGGGTGTTGGGAGCCTCCGGTGCTGTGGAGCACGCCCCAACCTTGTGAAGGAACCACCGCCTCGACCGGTGCCTTAGTGGGGAAGGGGGAACCCCTTTGTGGAGCTCTCTCGAGGAAGAAGGTGAGGCCTTCCTTCGTGGTTTGGCCGCCTAGCCTCTTGTGTGAGGCTAGCACCTCCTCAACGCAGACGTATTCCCTTTTGTGGGAGGAACGGCAGGAAACAAACCTCGCCTCATCTCTGCGCCCCCCGGTTGTCCCCCTCCCTAACTTTGTTATTATGCATGGTTACTTTGCTTGTTGCACTAGCCTAGGATCATACTAGGAACATCTCCACCACTAAAGTTATCATCTTTACCTTCTGCATCGCCTAAAATCTGAAAAAAGACATAAAATTTGTGTAGCATCCATTCACCCCCCCCCCCCTTGTTCGCTACAATCCATTCAATTGGTATCAGAGCAAGGTTTTCTTGCTCGGGCTTTACCGCCTAAGAAATGGCCGAACAAGAGACAGTTGTGAATGGGTCCCTTCCCGGTGAGAAATCACCTCCACCATCAATCGCCGATAGCACTCCGGCTACTTTGGATGACCTCAAGAAATTGGAGTCATCCATTGTATCTCAAATGAAGGCTATGATGATGGAGTTGATTGCTCCAAAACCACCCCCATCATAGATCCTAATACAAGTGTCGATGTTCCCCCACAACAAGTCAACACCCTTCCTCTTGTTGATTTTGTCGCGCAATCGACAAAACCACCTCGAGAAGGGGAACTTGACGATGTTGGCACTTCATTAAAAGGGAAGGATGAACCACCGGTTGCGGGACAATTAGAAAGTAATCATGCGGTGCCTCCACCAAGTGATTACACCATAAATGTCCCAATACCTATGCCTCATATTTTGACTCATGGTTCACCACCGCTACTTGAATCCAATAGTTTTGAAAATTGGCAATTCTTAATGCGTTCTCATGTGCGCAGTGCTTCTACCGAGCTTTGGCGCATCATCGAGGAAGGTTATTCACCACGAGACCCAAAGAACTTAACAAGAAGAGAGGTGGTGGATGATCAACTCAACGCCACCGCCATCAACATGATTCACATGGCCGTCACGCCCAAGGACCGCGCTCATATTCGCTCGCTCAAGACCGCCAAGGAAGCATGGAATAAACTCGACAAGCTCTTCCTCGGAAATGAGAGCATTCAAAGCTCTCGTTTCGATGAAGTGAACAACATGGCCGACAACTTCGTCATGAATGAGGGAGAATCGCCCGAAGAGATGTACCGGCGCCTTATCGCTCTCGTCGTACAAATGCAAGATCTTGGAGCAACGTTTGTGGATGACCCTTGGATCAAGCGAAAGTTCTACAATGCTCTCCTCCCTTACGAGGAAGTGAAGTTGACGGCCATCCGCCAAAATGCCTCCTTCCGCGCTATGACATCTGATGAAGTCCTTAGCGATGTCATTGATGGCGTGTATTTCACACGTTCGTTGGGCAACCCCAAGAGGAAGGTATGATGCGCACAGCAGCAAGTTTTCCCTCAGAAAGAAACCAAGGTTTATCGAACCAGGAGGAGCCAAGAAGCACGTTGAAGGTTGATGGCGGCGGGATGTAGTGCGGCGCAACACCAGGGATTCCGGCGCCAACGCGGAACTTGCACAACACAACCAAAGTAGTTTGCCCCAACGAAACAGTGAGGTTGTCAATCTCACCGGCTTGCTGTAACAAAGGATTAACCGTATTGTGTGGAAGATGATTGTTTGCAGAGAAAACAGTAAAAACAAGTATTGCGAGCAGATTTGTATTTCGAGTATTAAAGAATGGACCGGGGTCCACGAGTTCACTAGAGGTGTCTCTCCCATAAGATAAAAGCATGTTGGGTGAACAAATTACGGTCGGGCAATTGACAAATAGAGAGGGCATAACAATGCACATACATGACATGATAAGTATAGTGAGATTTAATTGGGCATTACGACAAAGTACATAGACCGCCATCCAAGCTGCATCTATGCCTAAAAAGTCCACCTTCGAGGTTATCGTCCGAACCCCCTCCGGTATTAAGTTGCTAAACAACGAGACAATTGCATTAAGTATGGTGCGTAATGTAATCAACAACTACATCCTCGGACATAGCGCCAATGTTTTATCCCTAGTGGCAACGAGCACAACACAACCTTAGAACTTTACGTCACTCGTCCCGGTGTCAATGCGGGCATGAACCCACTATCGAGCATAAATACTCCCTCTTGGAGTTAAAAGTAAAAACTTGGCCGAGCCTCTACTAGTAACGGAGAGCATGCAAGATCATAAACAACACATATGTAATAACTTGATAATTAACATGACATGGTATTCTCTATCCATCGGATCCCGACAAACACAACATATAGAATTACGGATAGATGATCTTGATCATGTTAGGCAGCTCACAAGATCCAACAATGAAGCACAATGAGGAGAAGACAACCATCTAGCTACTGCTATGGACCCATAGTCCAGGGGTGAACTACTCACTCATCACTCCGGAGGCGACCATGGCGGTGTAGAGTCCTCCGGGAGATGAATCCCCTCTCCGGCAGGGTGCCGGAGGAGATCTCCGTAATCCCCCGAGATGGGATCGGCGGCGGCGGCGTCTCGATAGGTTTTACGTATCGTGGTTTTTCGCATCGGGGGTTTCGCGACGGAGGCTTTAAGTAGGCGGAAGGGCGAGTCGGGGGCCGGACGAGGGGGCCACACCATAGGGCGGCGCGGGCCCCCCTTGGCCGCGCCGCCACGTGGTGTCGCCACCTCGTGGCCCCACTTCGTATGTTCTTCGGTCTTCCGGAAGCTCCGTGGAAAAATAGGCCCCCGGGTCTTCGTTTCGTCCAATTCCGAGAATATTTCGTTACTAGGATTTCCGAAACCAAAAACAGCGAGAAAACGAGAACCGGCACTTCGGCATCTTGTTAATAGGTTAGTTCCGGAAAATGCACGAATATGACATAAAGTGTGCATAAAACATGTAGGTATCATCAATAATATGGCATAGAACATAAGAAATTATCGATACGTCGGAGACGTATCAAGCATCCCCAAGCTTAGTTCCGCTCGTCCCGAGCGGGTAAAACGATAACAAAGATAATTTCTGAAGTGATATGCCATCATAACCTTGATCATACTATTTGTAAACATATGTAGTGAATGCAGCGATCAAAACAATGGTAATGACATGAGTAAACAAGTGAATCATAAAGCAAAGACTTTTCATGAATAGTACTTCAAGACAAGCATCAATAAGTCTTGCATAAGAGTTAACTCATAAAGCAATAAATCAAAGTAAAGGTATTGAAGCAACACAAAGGAAGATTAAGTTTCAGCGGTTGCTTTCAACTTGTAACATGTATATCTCATGGATAATTGTCAACATAGAGTAATATAACAAGTACAATATGCAAGTATGTAAGAATCAATGCACGGTTCACACAAGTGTTTGCTTCTTGAGGTGGAGAGAAATAGGTGAACTGACTCAACATAAAAGTAAAGAGAATGGTCCTTCAAAGAGGAAAGCATCGATTGCTATATTTGTGCTAGAGCTTTTATTTTGAAAACATGAAACAATTTTGTCAACGGTAGTAATAAAGCATATGAGTTATGTACATTATATCTTACAAGTTGCAAGTCTCATGCATAGTATACTAATAGTGCCCGCACCTTGTCCTAATTAACTTGGACTACCGGATCTTTGCTATGCACATGTTTTGACCAAGTGTCACAATGGGGTACCTCCATGCCGCCTGTACAAAGGTCTAAGGAGAAAGCTCGCATTTTGGATTTCTCGCTTTTGATTATTCTCAACTTAGACATCCATACCGGGACAACATGGACAACAGATAATGGACTCCTCTTTAATGCATAAGCATGTGGCAACAATTATTATTCTCATATGAGATTGAGGATATATGTCCAAGCTGAAACTTCCACCATGAATCATGGCTTTAGTTAGCGGCCCAAAGTTCTTCTCTAACAACATGCATGCTCCAACCATGAAGGTGGTAGATCTCTCTTGCTTCGGACAAGACGGACATGCATAGCAACTCACATGATATCCAACAAAGAATAGTTGATGGCGTCCCCAGAAGCATGGTTATCGCACAACAAGCAACTTAATAAGAGATAAAGTGCATAAGTACATATTCAATACCACAATAGGTTTTAAGCTATTTGTCCCATGAGCTATATATTGCAAAGGTGAATGATGGAATTTTAAAGGTAGCACTCAAGCAATTTACTTTGGAATGGCGGAAAATACCATGTAGTAGGTAGGTATGGTGGACACAAATGGCATAGTGGTTGGCTCAAGTATTTTGGATGCATGAGAAGTATTCCCTCTCGATACAAGGTTTAGGCTAGCAAGGTTATTTGAAACAAACACAAGGATGAACGGTACAGCAAAACTCACATAAAAAACATATTGTAAACATTATAAGACTCTACACCGTCTTCCTTGTTGTTCAAAACTCAATACTAGATATTATCTAGACTCTAGAGAAACCAAATATGCAAACCAAATTAGCAAGCTCTAAGTATTTCTTCATTAATGGGTGCAAAGCATATGATTCAAGAGCTTAAACATGAGCACAACAATTGCCAAGTATCAAATTATACAAGACATTTTAGAATTACTACATGTAGCATTTTCCAATTCCAACCATATAACAATTTAACGAAGAAGAAACTTCGCCATGAATACTATGAGTAGAGCCTAAGGACATATTTGTCCATATGCTACAGCGGAGCGTGTCTCTCTCCCATAAAGTGAATGCTAGGATCCATTTTATTCAAACAAAACAAAAACAAAAACAAACCGACGCTCCAAGCAAAGTGCATAAGATGTGACGGAATAAAAATATAGTTTCGGGGGAGGAACCCGATAATGTTGTCGATGAAGAAGGGGATGCCTTGGGCATCCCCAAGCTTAGACGCTTGAGTCTTCTTATAATATGCAGGGGTGAACCACCGGGGCATCCCCAAGCTTAGAGCTTTCACTCTCCTTGATCATATTGCATCATACTCCTCTCTTGATCCTTGAAAACTTCCTCCACACCAAACTCGAAACAACTCATTAGAGGGTTAGTGCATAATAAAAATTCACATGTTCAGAGGTGACACAATCATTCTTAACACTTCTGGACATTGCATAAAGCTACTGGACATTAGTGGATCAAAGAAATTCATCCAACATAGCAAAAGAGGCAATGCGAAATAAAAGACAGAATCTGTCAAAACAGAACGATCCGTAAAGATGGATTTTATTAGGCCACCAGACTTGCTCAAACGAAAATGCTCAAATTGAATGAAAGTTGCGTACATATCCGAGGATCATGCTTGTAAATTGGCTTAATTTTCTGAGCTACCTACAGGGAGATAGACCCAGATTCGTGACGAGCAAAGAAATCTGGAACTCGCGCAGTAATCCAAATCTAGTACTTACTTTTCTATCAAAGACTTTACTTGGCACAACAAAACATAAAACTAAGATAAGGAGAGGTTGCTACAGTAGTAAACAACTTCCAAGACACAAATACAAAACAAAAATACTGTAGTAAAAACATGGGTTGTCTCCCATAAGCGCTTTTCTTTAACGCCTTTCAGCTAGGCGCAGAAAGTGTATCTCAAGTGACATCGAAAGATGAAGCATCAACATCATAATTGGTTCTAATAATAGAATCATAAGGTACCTTCATTCTCTTTCTAGGGAAGTGTTCCATACCTTTCTTGAGAGGAAATTGATATTTAATATTACCTTCCTTCATATCAATAGTAGCACCAACGGTTCGAAGAAAAGGTCTTCCCAATATAATGGGGCAAGATGCATTGCATTCAATATCCAAGACAACAAAATCAACGGGGAAAAGGTTATTGTTAACCATAATATGAACATTATCAACTTTCCCCAAAGGTTTCTTTTTAGCATTATCAGCGAGATTAACATCCAAATAACAGTTTTTCAATGGTGGCAAGTCAAGCATATCATAGACTTTTTTAGGCATAACAGAAATACTTGCACCAAGATCACATAAAGCATTACAATCAAAATCTTTGACTCTCATTTTAATGATGGGCTCCCAACCATCCTCTAGCTTTCTAGGAATAGAAGTTTCAAGTTTTAGTTTCTCTTCTCTAGCTTTTATGAGAGCATTTGTAATATGTTTTGTGAAAGCCAAATTTATAGCGCTAGCATTGGGACTCTTAGCAAGTTTTTGTAAGAACTTTATAACTTCAGAGATGTGGCAATCATCAAAATCTAAATCATTACAATCTAAAGCAATGGGATTATCATCCCCAAGGTTGGAAAAAAAATTCAGCAGTTTTAGCAGTTTCAGGTAATTTTGCGCGCTTTGCACTAGGAGTAGAAGCATTGCCAACACCAATTATTTTACCATTAATAGTAGGAGGTGCAGCAACATGTGAATCATTAGCATTGCTAGTGGTGGTAACAGTCCAAACTTTAGCTACATTTTCCTTTTTAGCTAGTTTTTCATTTTCTTCTCTATCCCACCTAGCACGCAGTTCAGCCATTAATCTTATATTCTCATTAATTCTAACTTGGATGGCATTTGCTATAGTAACAATTTTATTTTCAATATCATCAGGTTTAGCAGCCATTTTATTAATTAAAGAAGATTGTGACGCAGACATGTATGAGATTCGGGTTTCAGCATTTGCAAGTTTAGTTTGCAAACCAGAAATCTCCATATTCAAATTTTCAAGTTGATTTCCTATATTCTTCAACAAGGCAGATTGCTCATTCATAGTTTTAGTAAACAATTTATTTTGCTCATATTGTGATTGCATAAAGCTCTTGGTGGATCTTTCAATTTCTAATATCTTTTCCTCATTAGGCGAAACATATCTACCATAAGAGTTATTATTAGCAGGATTAGGCATAGAATTTTGAGCAACCAATGAAGCTAACGGAACATTATTAGGATCAACATTAGTCCTACTATTAACAAGCATAGACATAATAGCATCAATCTTATCACTCAAGGAAGAGGTTTCTTCAACAGAATTTACCTTCTTACCTTGTGGAGCTCTTTCCGTGTGCCATTCGGAAGTAATTAACCATCATATTATCAAGGAGCTTTGTTGCTTCACCAAGAGTGATGGACATAAAGGTACCTCCAGCAGCTGAATCCAATAAATTCCGCGAAGAAAAATTTAGTCTCGCATAGAAGGTTTGGATGATCATCCAAGTAGTCGATCCATGGGTTGGGCAATTTTTAACCGAGAGATTTCATTCTTTCCCAAGCTTGAGCAACATGTTCATTATCCGATTGTTTAAAATTCATTATGCTACTCCTCAAAGATATAATTTTAGCAGGGGGATAATATCTACCAATAAAAGCATCCTTGCATTTAGTCCAGGAATCAATACTATTCTTAGGCGAGAGATAGCAACCAATCTTTAGCTCTTCCTCTTAATGAGAAAGGGAACAATTTTAATTTTATAATGTCACCATCTACATCTTTATACTTTTGCATTTCACATAGTTCAACAAAATTATTGAAATGGCAGCAGCATCATCAGAACTAACACCAGAAAATTGCTCTCTCATGACAAGATTAAGTAAAGCAGGTTTAATTTCAAAGAATTCTGCTGTAGTAGCAGGTGGAGCAATAGGTGTGCATAGGAAATCATTGTTATTTGTGCTAGTGAAGTCACACAACTTAGTATTTTCAGGGGTAGCCATTTTAGCAATAGTAAATAAAGCAAACTAGATAAAGTAAATGCAAGTAAACTAAATTTTTTTTGTGTTTTTGATATAGCAAACAAGACAGTAAATAAAGTAAAGCTAGCAACTAATTTTTTTGTGTTTTGATATAATGCAGCAAACAAAGTAGTAAATAAAATAAAGCAAGACAAAAACAAAGTAAAGAGATTGAGAAGTGGAGACTCCCCTTGCAGCGTGTCTTGATCTCCACGACAACGGCGCCGGAAAAAGAGCTTGATGGCGTGTATTTCACACGTTCGTTGGGCAACCCCAAGAGGAAGGTATGATGCGCACAGCAGCAAGTTTTCCCTCGGAAAGAAACCAAGGTTTATCGAACCAGGAGGAGCCAAGAAGCACGTTGAAGGTTGATGGCGGCGGGATGTAGTGCGGCGCAACACCAGGGATTCCGGCGCCAACGCGGAACCTGCACAACACAACCAAAGTACTTTGCCCCAACGAAACAGTGAGGTTGTCAATCTCACCGGCTTGCTGTAACAAAGGATTAACCGTATTGTGTGGAAGATGATTGTTTGCGAGAGAAAACGAGTAAAAACAAGTATTGCAACAGATTTGTATTTCGAGTATTAAAGAATGGACCGGGGTCCACGAGTTCACTAGAGGTGTCTCTCCCATAAGATAAAAGCATGTTGGGTGAACAAATTACGGTCGGGCAATTGACAAATAGAGAGGGCATAACAATGCACATACATGACATGATAAGTATAGTGAGATTTAATTGGGCATTACGACAAAGTACATAGACCGCCATCCAATCGCATCTATGCCTAAAAAGTCCACCTTCAGGTTATCGTCCGAACCCCCTCCGAGTATTAAGGTGCTAAACAACGGACAATTGCATTAAGTATGGTGCGTAATGTAATCAACAACTACATCCTCGGACATAGCGCCAATGTTTTATCCCTAGTGGCAACGAGCACAACACAACCTTAGAACTTTACGTCACTCGTCCCGGTGTCAATGCGGGCATGAACCCACTATCGAGCATAAATACTCCCTCTTGGAGTTAAAAGTAAAAACTTGGCCGAGCCTCTACTAGTAACGGAGAGCATGCAAGATCATAAACAACACATATGTAATAACTTGATAATTAACATGACATGGTATTCTCTATCCATCGGATCCCGACAAACACAACATATAGAATTACGGATAGATGATCTTGATCATGTTAGGCAGCTCACAAGATCCAACAATGAAGCACAATGAGGAGAAGACAACCATCTAGCTACTGCTATGGACCCATAGTCCAGGGGTGAACTACTCACTCATCACTCCGGAGGCGACCATGGCGGTGTAGAGTCCTCCGGGAGATGAATCCCCTCTCCGGCAGGGTGCCGGAGGAGATCTCCGAATCCCCCGAGATGGGATCGGCGGCGGCGGCGTCTCGGTAAGGTTTTCCGTATCGTGGTTTTTTCGCATCGGGGGTTTCGCGACGGAGGCTTTAAGTAGGCGGAAGGGCGAGTCGGGGGCCGGACGAGGGGCCACACCATAGGGCGGCGCGGGCCCCCCTTGGCCGCGCCGCCACGTGGTGTCGCCACCTCGTGGCCCCACTTCGTATGTTCTTCGGTCTTCCGGAAGCTCCGTGGAAAAATAGGCCCCCGGGTCTTCGTTTCGTCCAATTCCGAGAATATTTCGTTACTAGGATTTCGAAACCAAAAACAGCAGAAAACGAGAACCGGCACTTCGGCATCTTGTTAATAGGTTAGTTCCAGAAAATGCACGAATATGACATAAAGTGTGCATAAAACATGTAGGTATCATCAATAATATGGCATAGAACATAAGAAATTATCGATACGTCGGAGACGTATCAGTCATCGCTTTGGACATCTCCAAGAAGAATGCGGAAGATCTTGTTGCTCGCGCCCACAACACCCGCAAGCCCAACCTTGCGTTGAAGATGAAGGAGCATGAAACTAGTGAGAGCGATGAGGATCCCATTGAGTGGGGTCCGTATGATCTCAAGGCCAATTATCATGAACACATGGCTCTTGCCGCTGATACGTCTCAAACGTATCTATAATTTCTTATGTTCCATGCTACTTTTATGATGATACTCACATGTTTTATACACACTTTATGTCAATATTACGCATTTTCCGGCACTAACCCAGTTGCTGTTTTCTGCTGTTTTTGGTTTCAGAAATCCTACAAAGGAAATGTTCTCGGAATTGGACGAAATCAACGCCCAGGGTCTTATTATTCCACGAAGCCTCCAGAAGACCGAAGGGGATACGTAGTGGGGCCACGAGGGCCCGTACCCATAGGGCGGCGCGGCCAGCATGGGGCCCGCGCTGGCCTATGGTGTGGGGCCCTGCGCCGCCTCCGACTCTGCCCTTCCGCCTACTTATAGCCTTCGTCGCGAAAACCCCTGTACCGAGAGCCACGATGCGGAAAACCTTCCAGAGACGCCGCCGCCGCCAATCCCATCTCGGGGGATTCAGGGGATCGCCTCCGGCACCCTGCCGGAGAGGGGAATCATCTCCCGGAGGACTCTTCATCACCATGATCGCCTCCAGATTGATGTGTGAGTAGTTCACCCCCGGACTATGGGTCCATAGCGGTAGCTAGATGGTTGTCTTCTCCTCATTGTGCTATCATGTTAGATCTTGTGAGCTGCCTATCATGATCAAGATCATCTATTTGTAATGCTACATGTTGTGTTTGTTGGGATCCGATGAATATGGAATACTATGTCAAGTTGATTATCAATCTATCATATATGTGTTGTTTATGTTCTTGCATGCTCTCCGTTGCTAGTAGAGGCTCTGGCCAAGTTGATACTTGTGACTCCAAGAGGGAGTATTTATGCTCGATAGTGGGTTCATGCCTCCATTGAATGCGGGACACCGACAGAAAGTTCTAAGGTTGTGGATGTCTGTTGCCACTAGGGATAAAACATCAATGCTTTGTCTAAGGATATTTGTGTTGATTACATTACGCACCATACTTAATGCAATTGTCTGTTGTTTGCAACTTAATACTAGAAGGGGTTCGGATGATAACCTGAAGGTGGACTTTTTAGGCATAGATGCATGCTTTGGATAGCGGTCTATGTACTTTGTCGTAATGCCCTGATTAAATCTCATAGTAGTCATCGTGATATGTATGTGCATTGTTATGCCCTATCTATTTGTCAATTGCCCAACTGTAATTTGTTCACCCAACATGCTATTTATCTTATGGGAGAGACACCACTAGTGAACTGTGGACCCCGGTCCATTCTTTTTCATCTGAAATACAATCTACTGCAAACTATGTTCTTTACTGTTCTTCGCAAACAAACATCATCTTCCACACTATACATCTAATCCTTTGTTTACAGCAAGCCGGTGAGATTGACAACCTCACTCGTTACGTTGGGGCAAAGTACTTTGATTGTGTTGTGCAGGTTCCACGTTGGCGCCGGAATCCCTGGTGTTGCGCCGCACTACACTCCGCCACCAACAACCTTCACGTGTTCCTTGACTCCTACTGGTTCGATAACCTTGGTTTCTTACTGAGGGAAAACTTGCTGCTGTACGCATCACACCTTCCTCTTGGGGTTCCCAACGACGTGTGTCTTACACGCCATCAAGCATTTTTTCTGGCGCCGTTGCCGGGGAGATCAAGACACGCTGCAAGGGGAGTCTCCCACATCCAATCTCTTTACTTTGTTTTTGTCTTACTTTACTTTACTTTATTTACTGCTTTGTTTGTTTTCTATATCAAAAATACAAAAAAATTAGTTACTAGCTTTACTTTATTTACTGTCTTCTTTGCATTCTTTATATTAAAAACACAAAAAAATTAGGTACTTGCATTTACTTTATTTAGTTTGCTTTATTTACTACTGCTAAAATGAATACCCCTGAGAACACTAAGTTGTGTGACTTCACAAGCACCAATAATAATGATTTTATATGCACACCTATTGCTCCACCTGCTACTACAGCAGAATTTTTTGAAATTAAACCTGCTGTACTAAATCTTGTTATGAGAGAGCAATTTTCTGGTGTTAGTTCTGATGATGCTGCTGCCCATCTTAATAATTTTGTTGAACTTTGTGAAATGCAAAAGTATAAGGATGTAGATGGTGACATTATAAAATTGAAATTGTTTCCTTTCTCCTTAAGAGGAAGAGCTAAAGATTGGTTGCTATCTTTGCCTAAGAATAGTATTGATTCATGGACTAAATGTAAGGATGCTTTCATTGGTAGATATTATCCTCCCGCTAAAATTATATCTTTGAGAAGTAGCATAATGAATTTTAAGCAATTAGATAATGAACATGTTGCTCAAGCATGGGAAATAATGAAATCTTTGGTGAAGAATTGCCCTACCGATGGACTGACTACTTGGATGATCATCCAAACCTTCTATGCAGGATTGAATTTTTCTTCGCGAAACCTATTGGATTCAGCTGCTGGAGGCACTTTTATGTCCATTACTTTGGGGGCGGCAACAAAGCTCCTTGATAAATTACTCGGAATGGCACACTGAAAGGGCTCCACGAGGTAAGAAGATAAATTCTGTTGAAGAAACCTCCTCCTTGAGTGATAAGATTGATGCTATTATGTCTATGCTTGTGAATGGTAGATCTAATGTTGATCCTAATAATGTTCCTTTAGCTTCATTGTTTGCTCAAGAAGAGCATGTTGATGTGAACTTCATTAAAAATAATAATTTCAACAACAATGCTTATAGGAATAATTCTGGTAACAACTATAGGCCATATCCTTCTAATAATAGTAATGGTTATGGTAATTATTACAACAATAATAGGAGTGTACCCCCTGGTCTTGAAGCCATGCTTAAAGAATTTATTAGTACACAAACTGCTTTTAACAAATCTGTTGAAGAAAAGCTTGATAAAATTAATGTTCTTGCTTCTAAGGTTGATAGTCTTGCCTCTGATGTTGATCTTTTAAAATTGAAAGTTATGCCTAATGAAGATAAAGATATTAAGTCATTTGCTACAGCAAACGCCATCCAAGTTCGAATTAATGAAAATATTAGATTGATGGTTGAATTGCATGCTAGGTGGGAAAGAGAAGAAAAACTAGCTAAAGAGAATAATGTAGCTAAAGTTTGGACTATTACCACCACTAGTAATGATGATGTTTCACATGTTTCTAAACCTCCTACTATCAATGGTAAAATAATTAGTGTTGGCAATGTTTCTACTCCTAGTGCAAAGCGTGCAAAACGCTCTGAAACTGCTGAAATTGCTAAAACTGCTGAAACTGTTTGTGATAAAACTGCTGAAATTTTTCAAAATATTGGGGACAATGATCCCATTGCTGTAGATAATAATGGTTTAGATTTTGATGATTGTCACATCTCTGAAGTTATAAAGTTCTTACAAAAACTTGCTAGAAGTCCCAATGCTAGTGCTATAAATTTGGCCTTTACAAAACATATTACAAATGCTCTCATAAAAGCTAGAGAGGAGAAACTAAAACTTGAAACTTCTATTCCTAGGAAGTTAGAAGATGGTTGGGAGCCCATCATTAAGATGAAGGTCAATGATTTTGATTGTAATGCTTTATGTGATCTTGGTGCAAGTATTTCTGTTATGCCTAAGAAAATCTATGATATGCTTGACTTGCCACCATTGAAAAATTGTTATTTGGATGTTAATCTTGCTGATAATGCTATAAAGAAACCTTTGGGGAGGATTGATAATGTTCGCATTATGGTTAACAATAACCTTGTCCCCGTTGATTTTGTTGTCTTGGATATTGAATGCAATGCATCTTGTCCCATTATATTGGGAAGACCTTTTCTTCGAACTGTTGGTGCTATTATTGATACGAAGGAAGGGAATATTAAGTGTCAATTTCCTCTCAAGAAAGGTATGGAACACTTCCCTAGAAAGAGAATGAAGTTACCTTATAATTCTATTATTAGAACAAATTATGATGTTGATGCTTCATCTCTTGATGTTACTTGATTCACACTTTCGCGCCTAGTCGAAAGGCGTTAAAGAAAAGCGCTTATGGGAGACAACCCATTATTTCACTTCTGCACTTTTGTTTTATATTTGAGTCTTGGAAGTTGTTACTACTGTAGCAACCTCTCCTTATCTTTATTTTATTGCATTGTTGTGCCAAGTAAAGTCTTTGATAGTAAAGATGATACTAGATTTGGATTACTGCGCAGAAACAGATTTCTTACTGTCACGAAATTGAGCAGCCCCGTCTGTAGGTAACTCAGAAAAATCTGCCAATTTACGTGCGTGATCCTCAGATATGTACGCAACTTTCTTTCAATTTGAGCTTTTTCATCTGAGCAAGTCAAGTGCCCCAGAAAAATTCGTCTTTACGGACTGTTCTGTTTTGACAGATTCTGTCTTTTATTTCGCATTGCCTGTTTTGCTATGTTTGATGGATTTCTTTGTTCCATTAACTTTCATTAGCTTTGTGAAATGTCCAGAAGTGTTAAGAATGATTATGTCACCTCTGAATATGTGAATTTTCGATTATGCACTAACCCTCTAATGAGTTTGTTTTGAGTTTGGTGTGGAGGAAGTTTTCAAGGATCAAGAGAGGAGGATGATACAATATGATCAAGAAGAGTGAAAATTCTAAGCTTGGGGATACCCCCGTGGTTCATCCCTGCATATTTTAAGAAGACTCAAGCATCTAAGCTTGGGGATGCCCAAGGCATCCCTTCTTCATCGACAACTTATCAGGTCACCTCTAGTGAAACTATATTTTTATTCCGTCACATCTTATGTGCTTTACTTGGAGCGTCCGTTTGTTTTTGTTTTTGTTTTTGTTTGAATAAAATCGGATCCTAGCATTCTTTGTGTGGGAGAGAGACACGCTTCGCTGTTGCATATGAACACATGTGTTCTTAGCTTTACTTTTTAATGTTCATGGCGAAGGTTGAAACTACTTCGTTCATCATTATTATGGTTGGAAACAGAAAATGCTTCATGTGGTAATTGGTATAATGTCTTGAATAATTTGATACTTGGCAATTGTTGTGCTCAAATAGATCATGTTTAAGCTCTTGCATCATGTACTTTGCACCTATTAATGGAGAACTACACAGAGCTTGTTAAAATTTGGTTTGCATGATTGGTCTCTCTAGAGTCTAGATATTTTCTGGTGAGGTGTTTGAACAACAAGGAAGACAGTGTATTGTCTTATAATGCTTGCAATATGTTCTTATGTAAGTTTTGTTGTACCGGTTTATACTTGAGTTTGCTTCAAACAACCTTGCTAGCCTAAGCCTTGTATTGAGAGGAATTCTTCTCGTGCATCCAAATCCTTGAGCCAAAAACTATGCCATTTGTGTCCACCATACCTACCTACTACATGGTATTTCTCTGCCATTCCAAAGTAAATTACTTGAGTGCTACCTTCAAAATTCTATTCTTTGTCTTTGCAATATATAGCTCATGGGAAAATAGCTTAAAAACTATTGTGGTAAAGAATATGTAGCTTATGTATCTTATTTCTTATAAGTTGTTTGTTTAGCGGTAACCATATTTCTGGGGACGCCACCAACTATTACACCTTTGTTGAATATCATGTGAGTTGCTATGCATGTTCGTCTTGTCTGAAGTAAGCGTGATTTATCATGATCAAATGGTTTGAGTATGCATATTGTTAGAGAAGAACATTGGGCCACTAACTAAAGCCATGAATCATGCTCTGGAAGTTTCGGTTTGGACATCAATCCTCAATCTCTTATGAGAATATTATCTGTTGTTGAATGCTTATGCATTAAAGAGGAGTCCATTACCT